>NC_134080.1:21914454-22220931 GCF_000715075.1 Nicotiana tabacum
CCAGAAGCACCAAACATTAATCAGAATCCGCTACCAGTGCATCATGAGACCCACATGATCGAACTAGTGCACAAGGGAGGGGAGCTTAAGAAGCCCTCACAAATGGTAATGATGATCCGTGCCAGTGAAAATAGTTCGAAAGAAAAACCGACCATTGGAAAAGCAGTGTTACAGTGTGTAGATGACAAGCCAGTTATGGTGTGCTCGTCAAAGTGTGAAACCTTGCTATCCCGTACTTTAATAAAGTGAAAGTTTTTTCTTTCTTCATTCCTTATTTTGTTTTAATTTTTTCTTCTTCTTTTTTTCTTCTGAACAGTTCTCTTTATACTGGTTCTAATGACATGGCATGCACGACGGATCTTCAACCTAGTCTAAAAAAAAATCAATCTGATTCCGAACTTATAGTACAAGACTGTGATGACGAGTCAGAATACGATGAGGATGAAGCCTTTGAAGAAATTAACAGAGAGTTGAGCCAATTTGAAGAAAAACCCAAGCCCCAACTTAAATGACACGGAAGCCATCAATCTAGGGGATGCGGATGATATCAGGGAAACTAAGATAAGCGTCCGCATTGAACCAAACATCAGGGAAGAACTAATCAAAGCACTTATTGAATTCAAAGACATTTTTGCATGGTCATACGACGACATGCCGGGTTTAAGCACCAATCTAGTGGTTCACAAATATTGACCCGACATGTCCTCCCGTCAAGCAAAAATTAAGGAAGTTCAAAACCGACATGAGTGTGAAGATTAAGGAAGAAGTAACCAAACAACCGAATGCTAAGGTTATTCGGGTCTCTCGATATCCTGATTGGTTGGCTAATGTGGTGCCAGTGCCAAAATAGATGGAAAAATCAGGGTGTATGTTGATTATCGCAATCTGAACAAAGCAAGCCCAATGGCGCTTTATGTTTGACAGATGTCGAGGGAAGATGTATCGGCATGGCTATCAGTTCTGACGCAGTTAAGAGATATTATGTATGATTTCTTTTGATTGTAATTATGGTTTGTTTATACTTGGCATTTGTCGGAGAATGAAATGACGGAGGCAATTCTTTCTTCTATCCAAGCACTTTAACCTTTGCTTCCCCTTTTGAGCCTTATTTATTCCTTCATACCCCTCTTTTGGAATCAGTAATAAAAATGAAAGAAAAAGAGAAGAGAAAAATAATGATAATAAATACAAAAGAAAAGTCACAAGAAAAACAAAGGAATTGGGAACTACGTTTGACCTGATTCCTCAAAGAAGGATACGTAGGCGCCTTACGGCTCGGCCATAGTGTAACAAAAACGAAAAAAAAATCCCCAAGCAAGAAAAACTGGGGCAGAAGTTGTGTTTATAATTTTGGGAAAGAAAGTTGATTCCAAGAGTTGTAATATTTTATCCATCAAAATTATTTTGAACCTTTTACCCTTTTTCTTTTAGCCATACACAAAAACCCATATTGATGTCCAAAAAAGACCTCTCGATCAGTATCTGAGAAGTGCCACATCATGCAAACGGAAGTCGGGAATAACACTTTGATCCCCAGCAGAGAAGAGGATCATAAGCTGGAAATGAATTGGTAGCCGAAAGAATCCCCAGCAGAGAGAGTCATATCGGTAACACTCCGATCCCCAGCTGAAAAAAATAATAATAAAATAAAACGAGAGAGTCTTATCGGTGAAAACCTTCACAGGCACCATAAGGCGATGGGAGTTGAGAGAAATGAGAGAGTCTTATTAGTGAAAATCTCTCGAAGGGCAATATGAGGCGACAAGACAAGATTGGCGGAAAGGATCCGCATTTGGCAAAGGGTAGAGTGCCTGTTTATCCCCAGCAAGATGAGGCCGTCCGAAAGATTGATTGATACAAATAGACTGGGTTGATTAATCCGAAATACACGACATGATCGTTGGGATCAGTTATATCATTAGATAAGTTTTTTTTTATTTCTTTTCCCCAGCATTTGTTCAGAAAGACTTCTTCCTTTTCTATCTTTTGAAATCATCATTTTTTCATTTTTGGTGTAAAGACTTTATCTCCCCAGCAGTTTGTTTATGAAAAGGATTTTCAGAGCTTACTACTAGTTTCCAAAACGGTGCAAAGCAAAATGCGAATAGGACAGGCCAAAGATAAGGCGACACAGCAAAAAGAAGTTTGTCGCAAGTCCAAATGATGAATGGGTCTAGATTCCAAGAGGACCAAATTTCCAGGGGAAGTTGGAGAAAAACAGAAAAAACAACAGTTGAGAAGTTATGGATCAAATTCCAAGAGGATCCCCAACAGATTTACGAGATGCAAGAACAACTCAGACAAGTTATCGACCAAGTTCCGCAATGGTCAGACAACACAGAGTGGGGAAGGAAGAGAAAAGAAAATCATCCCCGACAAATAATATCATCCCCATCAAGTTTTGTAATAAAACACAAAGCAGGGAAAGGAAAAAGGGAAAAACCATCCCCAGCAGGAGTGGCACGACCACTCACCACGTTTTAAACTAACAAATTTTTCTTTGATTTGAAGCAGAGAAAGGAAATGCTATTGACAGCAAGAAGGCATGGCCACAAAGAAGATTATCAGACTGGGGCAGCAAATCTTCTCTCATTGCGAAAATTTTCTTGAAATCAGATACCCACTTGGGGAAGATGGAAGATAACACAAGTTTTGAAGGAAGTGGAATCCCCAGCAGTTTACGGGAGAAGGCAATACAAGTTTTAAAGAAAGCAATCTGGGAAGAAGCAAGATAACCCAAGTTTTAAAGGTAGTGGTCTTTGAATCAGTATCATCCCCACTATTGTTAAGAGGGGGAAAGTAACTAGTTTTAAAGAAGGAAGATAATTCCCCAGCAGTATTATTCCCGGCAAGTTTCAAAGAAGTGAAAACACCAGCTTGAGGAAAGTAGTTCCAAGTGGAAGGAAGGCACCAACTTTAAAGAAAGTAGTTTGTGAAGAAGGAAAATAACATAGTTGTGAATAAAACACCGGTGTTGTCCCCGACAGTTTTCGGAGGAATAAGACACCAAGTTTGAGGGAAGCAGTTGAAAGAAGATGATTCAAGTTAAAGGAGTCAAGAGCCCGCCTGGAGAATGGAGGCTGATTACATTTCAAGTCCGGAAGTTGGGAGCCCGCCCATATAACAGAGGAATACATTTCAGTATTTACATTTCAAGTCCGGAAGTTGGGAGCCCGCCCATATAACAGAGGAACACATTTCAGTCTTTACATTTCAAGTCCGGAAGTTGGGAGCCCGCCCATATAACAGAGGAATACATTTCAATCTTTACATTTCAAGTCTGGAAGTTGGGAGCCCGCTTATAACAGAGGAATACATTTCAGTCTTTACATTTCATGTTTTGAAGTTGGGAGCCCGCCCATATAATAGAGGAATACATTTCAGTCTTTACATTTCAAGTTTTGAAGTTGGGAGCCCGCCCATACAACAGAGGAATACATTTCAGTCTTTACATTTCAAGTTTTGAAGTTGGGAGCCCGCCCATATAACAGAGGAATACATTGAAGTTTGAAGTCAGTAAAGCGGAGTGTTACAACAAAAAACCCCTGCAATCAGAAGAAAGACCACAAGTCGAGCCAGAAGTAAAGAAATGGCAGAGGTGTTATCTTTAAGAAGTTATATCGAAGTCAGGAGCCCGCCTGGAGAATAAAGGTGTTATATTTTAAGAAGTAATTGGTGTTGAAGTCAGTAAGGCAGAGGAATAGAACCGAAATCCCCAGCGGGAAACAACAAAAATCCCCAGCAGAGGAAGGCAGTTCAAGATTCGATGGAAAAATAATGCGAAGCTCACGAGAGGGAATAAGCAGTTAGAGATCGGCAGTCAAGGGAGAATACAAGACAAATCAGAAGTAAAGAAATACCAGAGGAAACACGAGGCAACAAAGGCAGCAACAGTCACATGACCAAGTTTGAGGATAAATCTTTGTAATTCATGGATCATAGCTTATTATAACTTTTTTATCTTTCATCAAGGTGTAATAAGGAGGTCAGTAAGTGGTAACATCAGCAACAACAGCAGTAACAGCAAAATAACAGCTCCATGGTAGTCCCAGCTACCGAAACTTCCCGAACTACATTAACCTGATTCCCTTTTAGCCAGGGATATGTAGGAAACCTTCGAAGCAGAGGTTCGGTCAAATCTTTCAGAAAATACTTCACACGGAGTAGCCGAACGGGCAAAAATCGCTCGTATCCGCTCACTTTATCTTTGCACGGAAACTCTTCATGTTTTCGAACAAAGAGGGGCAGCTGTGAGCACGTGATTTTTGCCCTACAAGAGCTATTCCCAAAAAAATTCAAAATAAACTGGTTTTGTGTTGTGTGTGATTTATTTGTGTTTTTTGTCTGTGCATGTTTATTTTTTACTTTAGTTAAGAAAAATACAAAAATTTGTGTTGCCTGTGCATTTAGGGTTTAATATTACAATTAGGAATTAATTAAACAGGTTTGTTTTACAAAAATGGAAAAATCACCAAAAAATATGTACTTTGCGTTTAATGTTCGAATTGTGTAATTTTATCTTTATTTGATGTTTAATTTCATGTGATAGCTATTATTAAGAGTTAATATTTTAGCTAATTGTCAATTTTATAATTAGGATTTTTAGTTGGTAATTAGGAATTAAAAAGAAAATAGAAGAAAAGGAAGAAATAAAGAGAAAGTCGGACTGGGCCAGTTTTGAATAGACCAGGCCCAAACCAAAATAACCCCTTTGCAGCCCAATCCAAATACCCTTTTTACTCGGTCCAAGAGACCATACCAAACGACGTCGTCTTATCGCCAGTCAATCTCGACCGTTCAATCATCCAATCTAACGGTCCAAGATTCCCCTCCCATAACCCGTCTCCAGCCCGACCCGCTTACCCCGAACCACACCCGCCCCAGCTAAGCCTAAACGACCCCGTTTGGCTTAAGTGACTTAATCTGGACCGTTGGTTCCCATCATCCAACGGCCCAGATTAATCACCTGATTTCAATGTATCAAAACACCCAAACCCCTCTCACCCGCCTCATTTCCACCCCTTCGTCTCCAAGAACTAGAGACCAAACGACCCTCCACCAAACCCTAGCCACCCTCGTACCCCATCGCCTGAAAGCCGGCGGCAACGACGCCGGTGACCACGAAACTTACACCCCTAAACCTCCTAACCACCCTCAACCTGAATCCCCACTCTGTTTGCCTCGAATCAACCTCCAGCTCCTCGAATCTTCGAGCAGAACTCGAACCTACCCTAACCATGCCCAAATTCATACCCTGGCACCCCATGACCTCCCTCGTGCACGAACCACTTTTGGTTTGAGTTGAATCTAGCTAGAAATACTCAAACCCCAAATCAAAACGTAAGAACCCTAGAAAACCAAAACTGGTTTCTGTCCAAGTTTAAGGGAATTTGGGTGTTTAACTGACCTTAGTCGAAGTGTTTTCAGTTGAGAACACTTGATTAAGGTCCGTTCGACCTCAAAAAGGTCTGAATCAGAATCCAAGTCAGGATCGTTTAGGGTTCGAATATTTGAGGTATTTTTCCTATCCTGTTGGTTCCATTTGGTATATGTTTATATCTGTTTATTTGTTTAGTTTAGTTCTATTGACTTTTCATTTCTTTTGTCGATTGATTCTGTCCGTCTTCAATGACCCTTTATTTGGTCGAACTTTTTCTGGTCATGGTTCATGAATGTGATAAAACTATATAATCTATTTGAATAAGTGTCGTCGATTAGTTAAGTCTTGTTATGAATCCCTGTTTTCTATCAATACGATTCGATTCACCTAGGTGCCTGTTCGATTATTATTTGCTATTGATTGTATGTGTTGTAATTCGTGTAGTCGATTGAATAAGTGTCGTCGATTAGTTTTACATGCTTCGATTCTGATTAAATAACCTGATAACAATGTGATTCGTACTGCTTCAATTCTAATTGAATCATTGTTTGAATTTGATTGTGAATTGGTTATAGCTGTAGTACTTTAGTGATCAGTTAAAAATCAATTGTTAGGTTTGTAACTTAGAAAACAGATCAATTGAAGTTTAGGGCATGGCAGTAATACACAGGGTTTAAGGGGGTAGTTTGGGGATTGAAAAATTCAGAAATTGATAGTTTAAGTGGGCTGACAGTAGGGTACTAAAATACCATTGAACTAATACAATTGTTTAGGGCTAATGGGGAACAAGACATAATGGTGGGGGAAAGGTTTAAAGAAAATGGATTAAGAAATAGGTGCCCATATCTATTTGGGTTTAAATAAAGAAAAGACAAGTGTAGTGGGGAACAAAACATATACTAGTGGAATTAAAAGGAGATGATGGGCAGAATTAGTGGAAAAATTCTGCCCAAAGTGCTTTGAAAGTTGAGGGGCAGGGTCAGTGTTTGGTTATAAATAGAGTCACTTAGGACAGATTGTAGGGGGGATTTTCGGACAGAGTTGAGGTTGGTTTCTGGGGGCGGAAAAATCTGAAGGGGGCTCTTCTTTAGTCTGGTCTGGTTTTCTTTGAGGCAGACTTTAGAATAGAAAGTAATCTGAAAAGGGAGAGAGCTTGAGAGACACACACTTCCTGACCTTGACAATGATTGAGAAACCTACTGTTGCATTAGTGTTCCTGAGTTCAAATTAGAATTCCAGTTGATGAGTTGTATGGTTCTAGCTTGATTTCTGGTTGGGAAAGTTTCAGAGGTTTCTTGGTTGACCTTCTAGTGATTTTGGGCTTATTCAGGTTGGTTTTGAGCCAGTCCTGGTAATCTTGTTTGATTTTAAACACTTCTGGATTTCTGGTTTATCACTTGGGTCTGCTCGTTGTTCTATATTACTGGGCATTGATTACTGCTGTTGCTTTTCGAGTTATTGCTGTTGCTGGCCTCATTCTTTTCTCATTATATTGCCATTTCCAGTACACAACTGTAACCCTGATCATTTGTAAGCTGAAAACACAAGCATGAATATACATAAAGATTTGAAGCTTTAAAGTTAATCTAGCTTTCTACTGATTGGTATATTAGGATATCTCACTCGCTAATATCATGTAAATGCCTGCGGGATGTATAACTGGACAGTTCTGGTAATGGTTTAATCTGTGAACTTTCGAATGAACTTTATATCATGTATCTGCTCTTGTCTATTTCGAATGTATAACTGTAGTCAATAATATTTGGTTTGTTTTAGCTTGATTATTAGGTAGTGTACTTCGAATGCATGTCCGTTAGAATCTGGCCTAATAGGCTATTTAATTAATACAACAATCTGATTGTAACATCAATGGCTTGAGTTTAAGATTAGGCATAAACATCTAAATTACTTCTTTCTAACTTTTGCTCTTCTGAAACCTGTAGTAATATACTTAATTAGATAATCACTTCACATTTCTGCGTGGCAAATTGTTGAATATGCATAGAATAACTTAAGTAAAGTTTCATTAAGTGTTTAGTTCATTTAAAATAGGAAGGGTGATGTGTTTTGTCGAAAAGAGATCGATAGCCCGTATTTAGGCGGATTGGGCCTCCGCGCTTGAATAAGATGGCCCAGGTCCTGTTTTTAACATTACATTCGTTTGGACCTGGGCCCAGGTCGGTGAATAGCCATGCCCGTCTACGTACTTAGGTTCTGATTTTAAACGGGTGGTGTTCATGACCCAATTATAATAGCTCTTAAACCATATAATTAACCAAGACTCCTCCTTTTACTGTAGAAATAAACTAAGTAGAACACCATAGATTACTTTAGGTTTGCCCTTTGATTAATGAACGAGATGAGCCTCGCCAAATAAAGCACCTAGATTGCGGGGCCCTCGGTAATTGTATATATTAAAATACTTAGATTTCGGGACAGGCCGTTTAGCGAATTTCACGGCCATTTCCCAAAATAACCCCGCGCTAGTCGTTTTAGATGCGCATTTAATAATTTACTTTCTTAAACTCGGGTGCACATTTATGTGACCCAAATCCAAATCTCAACAGAGTTGAAATGTGTCGATAACCACAGGTACATTGATGTGACGGGGTTCGAGATACATTTTCACAACGTTGCAATTCTCTGTTAAAGTAATAATGATAATAATAAAAGCGGTTAAAAATTAAAATTTGCACGTAGGATTCAACATGTATTAGAATCAGATAAATAAGCCGAATATGACAGTTGAGCGACCGTGCTAGAACCACGGAACTCGGGAATGCCTAACACCTTCTCCCGGGTTAACAGAATTCCTTACTTAGATTTTTGGTTCGCGGACTGTAATACAGAGTCAATTTTTTCCTCGATTCGGGATTCAACCGGTGACTTGGGACACCATAAATCTCCCAAGTGGCGACTCTGAATTAAATAATAAATCCCGTTTTCAATTGTCCTTTAATTGGAAAAACTCCCCTCTGCGCCCCTTTGCGGCGACGCGGGTAAAAAGGAGGTGTGACAACGCCCAAGTTCCATATTTTCCTATGGACCCTCCGGGACCGTCAAATCATAGGTCCGGGTCCGTTTACCCAAAATTTTGACCAAAGTCAACTTAAATGTAATTTTAAAGGCCAAATTAACATTTTCATCACATTTCCACATAAAAGCGTTCCAGATATATGCTCGGACCGTGCATGCAGATCGAGGTGAGGAAAAAGGAGGCTTCTAAAGCCGTAGAACACAGAATTTATTCGTAAATCAAGTGATGACCTTTTGGGTCATCACACTGGCTATTCATAAAAGCTCTAGAGACTAGGCCAAAATCTCATAGGAGCGACCTCACTCCACCCTCATATAGGTGAATTCATCAAGTGTATACTACTTTGAAATACACAATCCGTAACGAATATGAATTTCATTAAGAGTTATAACTCAACCTCTCAATTAGTAGCAGTCAAGGACTCTCTTTTAGTGCTTTAGTGTCAATATCAACTTGTTATTACCCATATGAACCTACTTTATGGGATCTCCAATCACATAGGTTGGGTTACCATTTCTATTGACAACATGTCGTCCTTAACCCCAACTCTTTTGAGGTTTGAAGAATTAATTTTCTTCCCACATGTTTAGTTAGAGGATCGGCCAAATTTATCTCTGACTTCACATAATCAATGAAAATTATTCCATCTCTCAACAGCTGTTTTATGACATCATGACTCAATTTCATGTGTTTACTTTTACAATTATAAGATTTATTCTTTGCAATAGCTATTGCCGTTTGACAATCACAATGCATAGATAATGAGGCAATACGTCCTTTAAAAATGGGATATTAGCTAAGAAGTTTCTTAGCCACTCGGCCTTAGAACCAGCTAACTCTAGAGCTACAAACTCTAATTTCATAGTCGATCTAGTTATTTGATTTCCACGATATTGCACCATTACCAAGGATGACTACATAACCACTAGTAAATTTTATCTCATTTGAATCAGAGATCCAGTTTGCATCACGGTACTTATAACTAGGGATTATGGTTCATTTTACACTCTTTCTTACTTGAGTTTTGATTAAAAATGCATACAAAATAGTCCCAAAGGCTTACATGTTGTACTTGTTTGCAGGGTTTGGTCAAAAAGGTGACAATTAGTCAAAACTAGCTCAAAAAGGAGTGAAACATGCACAAGTACCAAGAACAAGTTCAAGCACAGTGCAAGTACAGTTCCACTGCGGCCGCATTCCATTTATTGCGGTCTGCAGTGAGGAGATTCAGAGAGTGCATATTTTGGAAACTCAAACACTGCAACCACAAAGCATTTTGTGCGGACCGCAGTGTCCTCTTTGCGGCCGCAACCCATTTTGTGTGGTCCGCAAATATGGGGTTTAGAGAGTTGGGAGTTTGGAGGATAATGCTAGTGCGGTCTGCGGTCCTTTTTGTGTTGACCAAAAAAGAAGCCAACGCGGTCGCGTTGCATTTTATGCGGCCCATGATGGACAAGTTCAGAGAGCAGAGATCTAAATCCAAGAAGCCTCACCGCGGCTGCACTCGATTTTGTACGGACTGCACTACCCCCACCGGGGTATTTTTGTCCAGAAAATTCGGCCTAGTATAAATACTTTCTTTTCCCATTTTTAGGTCATCTTTTGTAATCTGACTTTTAGTTGAGCTCGTGAACGGAGGTTTTTGACTATTTTGAGCAATTTGTAGCTACTTTAACACTGGAGTTTCTTTATCTTAGTTTGTAATTAAATCTTATGGTTTTTTCTTCATCTATTTCTTTGTTTTTTTTCCCATTATTATAAGTAGCTATACCCATTAGATAGGGTTGTGGCTCAACCCTAGTGTGTGTATTTGATGGGTATTAAGTTTTAAGGCTTGAATGTCTATGGGTGTTTGATATTTGGACAAATTTATGTTTTCTATGTTGAATTAGTGGTTGCAAACACTAATTTATGCCTTTTTGACTTGGGCTCTTCTTGAGAAAGAGAGTTTGAGTCTAGGAAAATTAGTCCAACAAGGAATTGGGGCGTATTCAAGAGATTGATAGCCCCAATTAAAGGGTTAAACCTAGAGATAGTAATACCCGACTTGAACCTAAATTGCTTGCACAAATTATCATACCCAATTGGTCTTGAGAAAGTTAATTATTGCAAAATCACTCAAACTACCGAGAGGTATAGAGTGAGAAGTTTCGTGCATTGGTTATATCGTAATCCCCAACATGAGAACCTTGCCTTAGATTCGAGAACCCGTCAAGTATTCACCTAGGAGAAAGTCACCTCCCTAGTGCCTTTTTAACCATTTAGACAACTTTCAAGTATCTTACTCTTAGATTAATTTAGCATCTTATTAGAATAATATTAGAAGTAATCAAAAGACCAACTATGATTGGAAGTGCAATTAAGAGAAATTACACATCCCTAGTTTAGATAGGAATCCAATTCCCACTTCTAGCTCCCTGTGGATTCGATCCCGACCATCTCGGGTAAAAGCTGCTTCGATCGCTCTCGCATTTCTAGTTTACATATGTGTTATAGGTAGGTCGGGCCCCTATTTTGATCACAGTACATCCATCAGTAGAGGCTTATAGACATATCATGTTAGTTAGTACAGTATATTGGGCTTGTAGGCCTTGTATGTATATTTTGTTGGTTTCTCAACTGTAGTAGTTATGACGGCCTTGTCGACCCAGCGTTATATTGATGTTTAGTCAGCGTTAGTTTCCATTTAATTTTATATTTTGCTTCGAATTTTTTTTTGCAATATGGCCCCATGGCCAAAGTATGACAATATATGCTCAGAGTCTCTTAGTCGCAAGTTGGTACGCAAGGTTAGGTGAGGCACCAGGTGCCGGTCTTGTCCCCCAGGTTCGGGGCATGACAAACTTAGTATCAAAGCAGTTCTATCCTAGGGAGTCTACAAGCTTTGTATAGTAGGGTCTTGTTTATAGATGTGTTGAGCACCACATTATTTAAACAGGGAACTACATGGCATTTAGGAGTTGGTTACCCTTCTTTCACATCTAAATCGTGATATAGAACTGAGTTATAGGAAATTTGAGTTAAACTTACGTGTTGGTGTTTGCATACATAGATGACGGTGACTAGGAAAACTACGGCTAGCCAGAGGAGAGATACATCAGCAGTTGAGGGGATCAGTAGGGTACCCCCAGTAGATGAGGCCCAGTCTGAGGCCCAGAGCGAGACCCCTACTCAGCCATTACCTGCTCCTCCACCACCTGAGGAGATTCCTAGGGAGACCGCTCATCCAGTTCCCCCTCCACTTCCATCAGATCAAGACTTGAGGAGTGCAGTGCATTTGTTGACACAGTTGGTAGCTACCCAGCAACAGGCTAGGGCATCAACTAGTGCAGGATATTCTGATGGGTCTGGGAGTTCAATGGTCCGAGATTTTATTGCTTTGAGTCCCCCAGAGTTTACGGGGACAGATCAGAGGGAGGACCCGTAGGATTTCATAGATCAGATTCACAGGATCTTTTGAGTTATGCATTCCACGGAGAAAGAAGCAGTTGACCTAGCAACTTTTCAACTCCGAGATATAGCCATCCTTTGGTATGAGGGATGGGAGAGGTCCAGGGGACGTGATGCCCCTCCATCTATTTGGGAGAATTTTTCAGATACCTTCCTTGACTAGTACTTACCGTGAGAGATCCAACAAGCTCGAGTCGATCAGTTTCTAACCCTCAAGTAGGACAATATGAGTGTTCGAGAGTATAATCTCTGTTTTGACTCATTGGCCAGATATGCACCATTCATAGTGTCGTGCCCCCTTTTTCCTCATGAAGTCCGGGTTTTGACATTCATTAGGAACAACTTATTTCCTTTTGGAAATTGATTATTTGAAGAGTCGCCATCTAACGGATTAAGGTGCGTTAGGGCACCTAGAGCAATTAACTCATGTAACCAGTTTGCATTACCAAAGATTAGGGTAAGGGCTCGAAATAACCTTGAGGGGAAGGTGTTAGACACCCCTCTCGGTCCACAACGGCGGGTCCCGGCCGAAGTTAGTTATATGAATTAGTCATTTAACAGATAAGTAGTCTAAGCACACATTTGCAAATAAGGGAAGTTTATGCAGTCTAAGCACATATACGTAAATTAAGGAAGTTTGGACAGTCTAAGCATACATACGTAATTTAAGAAAGGGAAGTCCTAAGTTGATTAGCCTATAGGATCACATCTATACAATACCCGATAAGCCTTCCTCAAATAGAGGAGGGGTTACATGTGGCATTGGCGCACATGTCATCATATCCTTTTACTACACATTACCCTCCCCTTAGTGGTTATATAAGCTGGTTCAATTAACGAACTCTAAGCGTGCTTTACCCGTCCCTTCCTTGTGGTCCCAAAGGTGTTTATGACCTCTATACTTAGGTAATACTAGACATTCCTAAGGTATTTAAAAGTAAAAACTAAGCGACAATAAAGAACATATAAGACTATCAAATAGAGAAGCAATTAAGGGCTCATGTTTACCTCCACATATAAACAAATAATTAGCACGTCTCAAACAACTAATTTTACAAAATTTCAGAAGGCCTTAGAACATGATATCTAGATGAACATTGCAAACACATAATACACAACATTTGTTTTAAGGTGAAGTGGTAGAATCCTAATCAGTTTGCCTACTAATTTTGAAGCATGTTAAACATGGACAATTTCGCACATAAGCAGAGCATAATTTCACAGTTTAGACCATTAATTACCTAAGGCTTGCTTAGACATAGGCTGTGTGCGATCATAATTCTGAGAACTAATTAAAACAACTTACAGTTATTCAGTCCTATAGGCATGCTGATCTAGGTGATTAATGTTACAAAACTGATTTCATGCATGTTTATACTCGAACATGATGTCTACGTGTTGGACTGTTTTAAAACATTTTTTATAGACAGTTATTCATTTAAGCTACGTAGACACGATTTAGAGCAAACACAAACAGATTCCTAAGGCAGGATTTCTAATGCACAGAGAGAGATGGTCGTTTTATGTTGCGCCCTGTAAAATTAGGTCAATATTACGTCCTGCAATATTTTACGTGAAATTTGTCGTAAGGTAATTGACATCAGTCCAAGGAAAAGATTATTTGGGGATTATAAGGATTATGCTATTTTACAAGTGATTAGTAAATTTAAGAAGGTGAAAGGGGGAGCAAGTCTAAGAAAATGAATTTTGTCAAAGTTTGGCATGTTGGGGTAAAACACGGCCCGAGCTAAATTACCCGATATTTATGGACTAGTGCCATACAAGGTACTACATGGCCATGTTAGAAAGATGTATAAGGTATGTGAAAAGTGAGTAATATTTTAAGTAAATAAAGGTAATTTTTAAATTATGCGGGTAATAGATAAATTACCGGGTAATAAAATATTACCCGGTTAACTAATAAGTGGATAAATTAAAATCACCCCACTCACGTGGCAGCCCTCTTTCTTTCATTTGGGGTGACTCTTATGTTTAATTGAAAGGTCGCATATTTAGGAGGGAGTGTACGTTAGACAACTGGAGTGCACATTAGCTTCATAACCTGTTGAATATCTGTGGCTTTAAGAACTTGCGTAGGACTAACCTATAGAAAGAAAATGGTCCCATTTATGTATTTAAGGTTGTAAGAAGAAAGACTTTGCAGTCTGTTCCATATGGCATGGGTTTCATTTGATTAAATGGTGTTTCTCTTATATATGGACTCAACCCTTTCAGAATATACATGGAACCAGAATGTTAGGTCATTTAAATCAAGATTACAAAATTTGCTGCCATAAGAGGAATCAGGAGTATATGAAAGAACTGAGATTGAACTTTTGAGGCTCCGTTCCATGCTAAAAGTTTATCCAAGGTGCCAAGCTAAAGTTTCAAGGAATATTTGGAAATGGATTACATCTTTATATGAAGAACACATTTCACTCATGATATAAGTTGGATTTTGATCAAATGAGATGATTCACGGTGCCCAACTATCGTGGGTAGAAGATCATTGAGTCAATTAATGTTTCTTTTTGTCGGTCAATAGTGTTTCACTTATGGAGAGCACGGTACAATCTTTCTTCTGAATATCACACGAATTTTTTCCTACTCCGGGTATGTTAAGGCTATCCCTTCTTTCTTTTGGCATGATCCATACGATATGAATGAAATGTGCAAATGCACAAATTCCATAAGTGACTCTACTCATAGAAGTAATAGAAATATCTATGTTTTTTAATTTTCATGTGTCATAATATTTTATCATTTGTTCATAGGTCTCAGAAAAATATGAAAGTTGAAAAGATGTTACTTTATGATATTGCTCAAGAGGCAAAATAGTCTTATGACATTCCGAATGATTTTATTGACGTACTTTTCATGCATTGCATTCATGTGCATTAACCCATGACCAGATGGCGTTATATACGCGTATATATGTAAATATATGTATATGGGACATGGGAAAAGGTTACGGGGTTATATAAGCATTTGCATTGAATTCATTTACATGTTCATTTATCCATGACTCATATGGCGTTATATACGCGTATATATGTATATATATATATATATGTATATGGGATATGGGAAAGGTTATGGCGTTATATATGCACCACCACCTGATCAGCTGGTATACGATGATGATTTTGCCCACAGTGGCCGATATGATATGATGGGATACCCTCAGAGGCTGATGATGTTATGAAACATGTACCTATGCACGACATGTCATTCATACGCATATGCATGACGTTAAAAGTAATTTATGATTTACAAAGTTATTCAAACTTACATGTTGAGTCATGTACTTTATATGTCTTCCATGTCTCTTATGTATTTATTTATGTGCCTTACATACTCGGTACATAATTCGTACTGACATCCCTTTGCCTAGGGACGCTGCGTTTCATGCCTGCAGGTCCCGATAGACAGGTCGAGAGACCTCCAAGTAGGATATAAGCTCAACAGAAGATGCTGGTGCGCTCCATTTGCTTCGGAGTTGCTCGTTTGGTTAGCATGATTTAGACGTGTATTGTTTGGTATGGTGGGACTCTATTCCGACCTTTATGGAATTTATGTATTCTTAGAGGCTTGTATACATGTGTCGTGTACATAAAAGAATGTACGACCTCGTTGACCTATGTTTTGACTTTATAAAGGATTATGTTGGCCTATTAGGCCCGTATGTCACATGTACATGATGATGTAAAAAGTAATATATGTTACGTTGGTACTCGGTTGAGTAAGGTACCGGGTGCCCGTCGCGGCCCATCGGTTTGGATCGTGACAAAAGTGGTATCAGAGCAGTTCTGTCCTAGGGAGTCTACAAGCCGTGTCTAGTAGAGTCTTGTTTATGGGTGTGTCGTGCACCACACTTATAAGCAGGAGGCTACAGGGCATTTAGGATTGTCACTCTTTCTTCTTACTCTAGATCGTGTGGTAGAGCTCACTTATAAAAATTCAAATTTTGAAATTCTTTTTTCTATTATTCGTAATAAGACGATACCTACATCGAGAAGAAGGATTGGAAAGAGAGATAGTTGTGGAAGAGCTGAGTCAGAGGAATTGAATTTTTGTATAATGCCTACGATAAGTAAATGTGAGGTCTTTAGCAGATCATGGGTGTACGGAAAGGTGCAAGCTTCCTTATAAGAAGCCTTAATGCAAGAATATCTATCCATCTTTATAGTAAAAGAAAATGAGAGATTAAGAAGATAAATACAAGTTTCAACAAGCAAAAGAAGCAAGAGGAAGAAGAGTACGAGGCACCCAATTAATGAAGGCTAACGGCGTTTATAATTGAGGCAGAGGAACATAAGCTTTTTGAGTTATATTCAATAGTAACAGAGGTATATACAATTGGTCGCACCAAGGTATGCCCTAAGGAGATTAACAAAAGTCGTATAAGAAAATATGATGGATGAATTGATTGCATCAGTTGACATTTACAAAGGATATTGCAAATGTGCTAATAGGTCTCTTTATGAGACACCTAGATGGTGCACTCTAAAATAGTGCAACCAGATATGTGTACTACAAAGACATGCACTATAATCCTTGAAGAGATAAGTATTACCTTAGTGTGGCTCGTGTCCCTAGTAAAGCGAGAACGTTAAGTAACTTGAACAACCACTGGATGGAGCAAAGGAAAGCTACAAGCAAAATAATGTCGTATTGAAGTTTTCACAAGAAAAAGGATAAGCAGAAATATTAGTAGAGTAATGAAAAGAGAGACAAGGAAGCATTATGAATAAGGTGTGATACATGGATGAAAACGGTAGAGTGTTACAAAACCTATAGTCAAATGAAGGAAGAGACGAAAGGTGATGGACCTTATGACAATAAAAGAGTATAGGCCATAAGGTTATATCTTCATTTCGAGAAATAAGTTCGTGACTCTAGCGCGATTACCAAGAGGAAAAGTTAGACCCCAGAGTAATAGAGCCAGTACGGATTGGTGAACAAGATAAACTAAATATGAATTTAGGACTGAGTGATTTGATAATAGTCAGCATCATGAGAATTTCAGATCATGTTCCAGCAATAATAAGACGGACAACAGTAGAAGATTCATGAGAATTCAGAGAATGGTTATTTAGGAAGACAATTCCCTAAAACAAGCAATGTTAGAAAAGTTAAGCTTAAGAGACTGTATGTACCTGTTAAATTAAGTGTCACCCTCGCAAGCAAGGAAATTTGTTATCCTTGGTACAGAAGGATTGACGCAAGGCGAGTAAGAGTCATTGATGATGTGAAAGGATGCCAAAGATGAAAAGGTGAAACATCTATAGGCAGGTCGTCGTAGCTCCAACTCTTAGTACTCCCTTAAAAGGGGGGAATATGGAAGTATAAAAGGAAGAATTTGATAAAAATAAGAAAGGAATGAGATTGAACTTATCCAAAATGCTACATATATGCTACGATTCTAGAACATTATATAAACGCGATATCAAGGAGAAGAAGTAAGGGTTACTACCCGAGATGTTATTGATAATTAAGGAGCTAGTGCGATACGTAAGTTAAGACCAAGGAAATAACCCAAGAAAGATTTCGCGGAATAGTGACATGAGGATGGGCCAACGAGTAGTTAGTAGTTGATTCAGGGAGAGCCTAGTATGGCTAGTCAAGAAGTTACAGACAAATCAGCAGATCATGCAAGATAAATGTAGTATACCCCAACACGGAGAATTCAGCCTCGCAGTAATATCATTATAATACTGGAGATACATTCAAATAAGAGTCAGGGTAATTAAAGGTACCATATGCGTTTTACGGAAATAAATAAGAGTGCCACTGGAAGACAGTCAAAATATTACTTCAAAAGCATCCCTACAAGCACAAGGGCGTGGAAGTAAGTAACTACGGATAAGTATAGGCAAGAAAGGTCATCAAAAGGTCCGTCGAGGATACAATGTAATAGGCTCACAACTTTACAGGAGTCAGAGAGTCTTCCCAAAGTACTACAGCGAAAGACTAGCTGAGGAGATAAGAAAGAAGGCTTCAACCTAAGCACAACGACCTAAAGAGGAAATGGTCGTGTAACAACAATCTCGCAACAACATTGTAAGCATTTCAAAGGAAAATGGCACCTACTGTGGCTAATGAATGGGAAGTAAAATTAAAAGTAATATCCGAGATCATATGAGTTGCACAAAAACTCGGGCATGTGTGGGCACTAAGATAACCTAAGTATGGACGCAACAATGGGGCAGAAATAGCATAAAATAGCTTACATTGAAAGAAAACTAAGATGGAATGAAAGAAATTATTCGATCAATGATCTTGAATTGGTTATGTTATGGATGCACTTAAGGGTTCGGAGATTTATGCATACAACATATACAGCCGTAGAAGATTCTGGTATATGTTAAAAGAAAGAATTGAACCCAGGTCATGAACAAGAGATTAAATTGTTAAAGGATTGTATCATGCATATTCCTCAGCGTCTATGAAAGGCTAAACAAAATAACTAATACCATGAACCCCAGATAGGAAGATAGCTTAAGTCGACGTAAATGCCGATCAAAAGAAGGAGGAAACTAAAGAGTTACATCACCCAAGTAAATCAGGAGTTTGTTTATTGGACCCAGAAAAATAGAAACATTGTGATCGAGAACATTGTAGGATCTCCCTTAAAAATCAGAGGTACAAAAGAGATAGAAGATGTGATGTAAGGCTTTAAGGAAAGTAAGGTAAAGGTGAACAACGTACGAGAACTCAAAGGCAGAAGATCGTGAATATACTACTACTACTGACTCTTCTGACTGGCCAGCTAAAGTAGTGGCTTTGCCCTTGGGGTCCTTGGGGTTGTCGGGACCTTTGGTTCTATACCAGGAGAAAGGTGTCTTTGCTTTCACTTTCATATCAAATCTCTGCTTCTCCACATTGAGGTCCTCAAAGTACATGGTCAGGAAGTTGGGGAAAGGATAGTATCTGTCACCTTCGTTCACTACCCATGTAATTACCCGGGACATCACATTCCCGATGTTAATCGGGTACTCCGCCATGATTGATGCCACCAATATAGCCCGGTGGATAGGAAGTGAGTTGTCGTGAGTGGTAGGGTCTAGCCTGCTACACACAAATGTTTCCCACCCTTTAGCTTCAAAGTTTAGTGTCCTTCTCAGAATCTTCACTCCCGCAGTCTACCAATCTGGGGTGGTACCTGGTATTGCCAAGTACTCTGCCAACCAAGGTCGAGCAGCCTCACCTAATGCCACCTTTTATAAGTATAGTACCTCATCCTCCTCCGGGAAGCCCAGGTAGTCATTTATAGTTTTGCCATCAAATTTCACCTTCAAGTTCCGCACTTTGGTTACTGTGGTGCCCTTTTTTTATGTGGGCAACATTCATGTAACACTCCTTCACCAAGTGCTCATTGGCATCCTCCACATGGCCTATGAAATAATCCCAGCCTGCTCTCTCCCTGAATTTCCGCAACACATTGGGGTTGTGAGGCATGAGGTCTTTTGTAATGAATTTCCTCTCCGATATTAGCTTCATCTCGGGCCACCACTCTCTAAACTTATGGTAGGCCACCTCACTTACAAATTTGTCCTGCCATGTCTCCGAGTTTCTGGTTCTCTCTACCCCTCCTACTTGGGGCTCATCCCCTCTGACTTCTTCTCATTCTTCTTCTACAGGCCCCTCCCTGGATAGTGAAACTGTAAGTGAGGTGGAATATTCATTGCCACTGCCTCCAGCTGAGCCCTCAGATGACTCAGAAGATATGCGCACTGATGCTTGGGCAGTGGGAGAGACCATAGGTGTATCCCTCAATCTGTTCCTCTCCGGCCAGTCAGGAACATACTCTGGCATGGAGTCTGAGTTAGATGCCTCCCTGGAAGGCTCATATTCACTCCCAGATTGGTCAATAGCTCTATCAGCGGCCTTTATGAGCCTCCGGGTGTTTTTGATGTTTTGCCTTGCGGGTTCAATCTTATCATGCCCCGTCCCCTACCCCGGGAGGACTGTCCTTTCCCTGATTGTTTATCACCTTTGCCTCGTGATTTCACCATAATTTTAAAAGTGAATATAGTTTAACTTTGTTAGTATCAGCATATTCAATGAATCATTGCAGAAAAAATTGCAAACATTCAGAAGTTGCAAACCCCAGACCGCACAAAATGAAGTGTGGCCGCAAAGAAGCTACCGCGGATCGCGCAAAATGCATCGCGGTCCGCACTGATGTGGGGTTTAGACTACCCAATCTCTGATTAAAAGCATTCTGGACCGCATAAAATGCATTGCGGTCCGCATTGAGACACCACAGACCGCACAAAATCCACCGCGGTCCGCGGTGAATACCCAGCAACAATACCAACCTAGGGTTCATGTTTTTTACATTTTTAGTCCAAATTTTCACCTATTATTGATTCCTAGGTGTTGAATCTGTGTTTTTACTAATTAGTCATAATTAAAACAGGAATAAACTAACCTATGCTACAAAATTGACAGAAAAACGGGGAAAAAAAGGAAGAATAACTAAGAAAAATAAAAGTTCAAAGAAAATGACAAATTAAACAACTAAGAAGGGATCAAATTTACGAGAAGTGAGATGCAAGCTTGATTAACGAGCCTTAGCAGTTAAATTCACGCAATTAGAGGGATGAATAGTGATTTTTTAATCTTTTGAATGCAAAGGGTCGAAATGTTCAAACTGAGGGCATCAGGTCCTATTTATAGGAAAAGGACCTAGGGCCCATCTCACCTACCCACCGCGGATCGCACAAAATGGCATTGTAGTCCGTGATGCTCAGAAACATGAAGCACTAGGAGGATAGCCACTGAGGATCACAAAAAATACAATGGCCGTAGTGGTCCATCGCAAACCGCACAAAATACAATGCGGCCATGGTGGAAAATTTCAAAGACTCCTCACTTTTGACAAATCACTCTGTGGTCCGCATTGAATTCTTGCGGCCGCACAAAATGACGAGCGGTCCGCATTACAAACTTCACAGAGTGATCATTTTTTAACTTGGTCCTGCACTGCATCAAAACAATCCTACAACATCTCACAACTAATCAGCCCAAAAATAAATCCTACACTACAAAGAGAATCAAAGAAAAACAAAAAGAAAGACATATGGGTTGCCTCCCAAGAAGCGCCTGATTTAACGTCGCGGAACGACGCAGGCTACCATCAAATCACTTCAGATGGAGCAATGCCACCACGTGGCTGTCATCAATCTTGCCCAGGTAGTGCTTGACCCTGTTCCCATTAACTATGAAAATCTCCCCATTTTTGTTCTTCAAGTCAAGTGCACCAAACGGAATCATAAATACCACTTCAAAAGGTCTACTCCATTTCGACTTAAGCTTTCTCGGAAACAGACGTAACCAAGAGTTGAATAAGAGAACCAAATCACCCACTTTGAACTCCTTGCCACGAGCATATTTATCATGAAGGTACTTCATATTGTCCTTGTACAAGGACGAACTGGAGTAGGCATAGAATCGGAATTCATCAAGTTCATTAAGCTGCTTCACACGAAGATTTGCTGCTATATCCCATTCAAGATTCAGCTTCCTCAAAGCTCATATGGCCTTGTGCTCTAACTCAACCGGTAGATGGCAAGCTTTCCCAAACACCAACTGATACAGAGACATACCAATTAGAGTCTTGTAAGCAGTCCTATAAGCCCAAAGAGCATCATCCAACTTCTTTGACCAATCGGTCCTATTTGCATTGACCGTCTTTGACAATATACTCTTGATTTCCCTATTTGAGCCTTCAACTTGGCCACTTGCTTGAGGATGATAAGGAGTAGAAACTTTGTGATTGACACCATACTTTGCAAGCAAAGTGTCAAAAGCTCTATTGCAAAAATGAGACCCCACATCACTTATGATTGCACGAGGAGTGCCAAACCTTGTAAAAATGCTCTTCTTGAGAAACGCAACAACATTCCGGGCCTCATTTTTGGGTATAGCCACGGCTTCAACCCACTTTGAAACATATTCAACTACCACAATAATGTATGTGTTCCTACACGAGCTAACAAACGGGCCCATAAAATCAATGGCCCATACATCAAAAATATCAGCTTCAAGAATGGTATTGATAGGCATCTCATCTTTCTTCAAAATTCCACCCGCTCTTTGACATTCGTCACACCTATTCACAAGTTCACTTGCATCTTTGTACAAAGTTGGCAAATAAAACCCACAACTAAGAACTTTTGAAGTCGTCCTCGCCCCGCCATGATGGCCACCATAGGGAGAGGAATGACATGCCTCTAAGATACTCAATTGCTCCTCCTCCGGGACACACCTTCGGATCACACCATCCATGCAAATCTTGAACAAGTACGGCTCATCCCAATAGAAATCCAAACTATCCCATTTGAGCTTCTTCCTTTGGTTAGAAGAGAGCTCACACGGGATTATACCAGTCACAAGGAAATTAGCAACGTCTGCGAACTATGGCATACCATTCACCGACACCTAAAGGAGTTGTTCGTCGGCAAATGAATCATTGATCTCTAGGCCATCACGAGGCCTCCCTTCCTCCTCTAAGCGGGACAAGTGGTACGCCACTTGATTTTCACTACCATTCTGGTCCACAATCTCCAAATCAAACTCTTGAAGCAACAAGACCCATCGCATCAGTCTAGCTTGGAATCCTTATTCGTCATCAAGTACCAGAGTGCGACATGGTTGGTATGAACTAAAACCTTGGCACCCATGAGATACGCCCGAAATTTCTCCATCGCGAACACAATATCCAAAAGCTCTTTCTCAGTCACCATGTAGTTCACTTGAGCATCATTCATTGTCTTGCTCGCATAGTACACCAGATGAAATATTTTGTGCACTCTTTGACCCAAAACCGCTCCAACCGCAACATCGCTCGCATCACACATGAGCTCAAAAGGCAAGCTCTAATTGGGTGCGGTAATAATAGGGGTGGTGGTCAACTTGTTCTTGAGAAGTTCAAAGGCTTGCATACATCTCTCATCGAATCCAAACCTGGCATCTTTTTCCAATAACTTGCATAAGGGATTCACTACCTTCGAAAAATCTTTGATAAATCTTCGGTAGAACCCCGTATGCCCAAGAAAACTTCTAACTCCCTTGACAGAGGTAGGGGAGGGAGCCTTGAAATCACATCAATTTTTGCTTTGTCCACCTCTATACCATGCTTTGAAATTTTATGCCCAAGAACTATGCCCTCCTCAACTATGAAGTGGCATTTCTCCCAATTAAGAACAAGATTGGTTTCTTCATAACGGGCCAACACTCTATCAAGATTTTTCAAACATTCCTCAAATGAATCACCCACAACACTAAAGTCGTCCATGAACACCTCCAAAATATTTTCCACCATATCGGTGAAAATGGCTATCATACACTGCTGAAATGTAGCAGGTGCATTACACAACCCAAAAGGCATCCTAGAAAAGGCAAAGGTGCCATATGGACAAGTGAATGTGGTCTTCTCCTGATCTTCCGGAGCAATCAAGATATGGTTGTACCTAGAATACCCATCCAAGAAATAGTAGAAGGCACGCCCAGCAAGTCGATCTAACATCTGATCAAGAAAAGGCAATGGAAAGTGATCCTTGTGGGTCACTTTATTCAACTTGCGGTAGTCCATGCATACCCTCCACCCAGTGACGGTACCTGGTAGGAATCAACTCATTTTGCGAATTTGCAACTACGATCATGCCACCCTTCTTCGGCACACATTGCACCGGCAAAGTCTAAGAGCTATCAGAGATGGGGTACACAACCCCGACATCCAACCACTTGATCACCTTCGTTTTCACAACTTCTTGCATTGCCTCATTCAACCTCCTTTGATGTTCCAAGGAGGCTTTGCTTCATCTTCCAGAATAATCTTGTGCATACAGAATATGGGGCTTATTCCCCGAATATCAGCTAAAGTCTATCCAATTGCCTTTTCCGCTTTTGAAGCACCGCCAATGTGGCATCAACCTGCATGTTAGTAAGACAAGAAGAAAGAATAACTGGCAAAGTTGAACTAGGGCCTAAGAACTCATACCTGAGGTGTAGAGGCAACAGCTTCAACTCCAATACCGTAGGTTCCCCAATTGAAGGTTTTGTTGGTGGAGTCTTCCTATTCTCAAGATCCAAAGAGGGTTTCCTAGGATCATAAGAGTAATGTAAAGCATTCACACACTCCACCTCGGCCTTCATTCTCATTTACATCAAGATTCAACAACACGGCCTCTAGAGGGTCCTCCACATTGATCATTGCACTGGTATCATCAACTATCACTGCTGTGACAAGGTCCATAAAAGATCACACCTCATAACTGTTGGGTTGCTTCAATGACTTGCATACATAAAAGACCACTTTCTCATCACCCACCCGGAAGGTGAGTTCCCCTGCTTCCACATCAACTAAGGCATTCCTAGTAGCAAGGAAAGGTCTTTCCAATATGATTGGAACTTCATAATCTACCTTACAATCCAAGATCACAAAATTAGTTGGCAAGATAAATTTGTCCACCCGGACAAGAAAATCATTAATAATACCCAATGGTCTCTTCATAGTTCTATCCGCGATTTGCAATCTCATGAAAGTCAGCCTCGGTTGCCCAATACCCAAAGTCTTGAAAACGGAGTAGGGCATCAAGTTGATACTTGCCCCCAAATAACATAGAGTTTTAGCAAATTCCGCACTCCCAATGGTGAAAGGAATGGTGAAAGCACCTAGATCTTCAAGCTTCAGGCCCATTGAGTGCACTATTGCACTAACTTGGTGGGTCATCTTGATAGTTTCACAATCCATGGATCTTTTCTTTGTCACCAAGTCCTTCATGAATTTAGCATAGCCCAGTATTTGTTCTAGAGCCTCCACCAAAGGCACATTAATGGATAAGCTCTTCATCATATCAATAAACTTTTTAAATTGATTCTCATTTTTCTGCTTCACAAGCCTTTAAGGATAAGGTGGAGGTGGCATTGGCAACGGAGCCTTGGCTTTAGGCACAACCGTTTCTGGCATGTCTATTACGTGTTCCCTAGATGGGTTCACGTCATTCTGTGTCTCTACCTCGGCATCTTGAATATCAATCCTCACTTCTTCATTCACGTTCTCATCAATCATATTTTCAACCACCAAAGGAATTTCATCATCTTGCAACTCAACTTCATCACTCAAAATTGTTTTTTGCTTGGAGGCATTCACATCACCACCTCGTCCACTTCTTGTAGTTACTGCCATAATATGATTGTTGCCACCCTTCGAGTTAAATACTATATCTCTTGTTAGAGCCCCCTTAGGACGAGTATTCAAGAATTGTGAGATTTGGCCTAATTGAACCTCCAAGTTTCTGATTGAAGTATTGTGGGAAGCCAACTGAGCATCAAAGTCCGAATTCTTTTTCATCATCTATTCAAACATCATTTCAATTTTTCCCATTTCATTGTTGGAAGAACTAGTATCTTGGGATGGAAATGGGGGTGGATTGTTCGATTGTTGATACATTGGGGGCCTTTGAAAGCCTTGCCCCCAATTTCCTTGATTGCATTGTTCCAACCTCCCTGATTGTTGTTACCACCCTAATTGTTGTTGTTACCATTCTAATTACCCTGGTTGTTCTGATTATTGTTCTGAATACCCCAATTGAAATTTTGGTTGTTGTTCCCCCAATTACTATTCGCTTGTTGTTGTTGATTGCCCTAATTGCCTTGGGGTCTCCATTGTTGTTGGTTGGAAGAATTTCCCCTTTGGCCTTGGTATTTATTCATGTATTGCACCTCTTCATTCTGCCCATCATAACCATCATCTTGGAATCACCACGATCATTGTCAAATTGATCTGAACTCCCTTGATTCTGTTGACCTCTTTATTTTCTTTTGTTTACTAGCATGTTGACACCCTCCATAGCATTTACGTGGCACGGGTTTTGAATTTGTTGCAAATGTGCCTTTGCTAGCTGGTTCATTGTAGTTGTTAACTCTGATATAGCATGCCCATGGTCATGTAGCTCTTTGTGCAAGTGAGTGACAGTGGGGTCACCCTGTGGCACATTGGCTCTACTTTGCCAAGTGGAGGATGTGTCAGCCATCTCGTCAAGAATGTCACAAGCGTCATCATAAGTCAGCTTCATGAAGTTGCCCCCAACAAGTTGGTTCACTATGTACTGGTTTGTTGTGTTAATGCCCCGGTAGAAAGTCTGTTGGATCATTGCCTCAGTCATATCATTGTTAGGGCATTCCTTTACCATGGTTCTATATCGCTCCCAAATCTCATGTAGTGGTTTGGTGGGCTCCTGCTTGAAAGCTAAGATCTCATCTCTCAATGCTGCCATGTGCCCCGGTGAGAAATTTTTTGCAATGAACTTATCCATCAACTTATCCCAAGTAGTGATGGAATGGTTGGGAAGTCGCTCAAGCCAATCCAATGCCTTCCTCTAAGTGCGAAAGGGAATAGTCTCAACCGAAGTGCATCCTCCAACACATTAGTTTGCTTGCTCCCCCAACAGGTATCCACGAAACCCTTGAGATGTTTGTAAGCATTCTGATTGGTAGTGCCCCACGCTACTCCAGCAATGTCAGCATCACATTGGTAATTTGAAAATTTCCCGCCCGGATCCGGGATGTGACAATTACACTAGCATATCCTTGGTTGGGAAGCACTCGAGGAGCCACTCTTGGAGGTGGCAGGGGAGGGTCTGGAATATTATCATTGGCCTGGCGGCCTCTTCTTTGTCCTTGAGGTACAATAGGGACCTCATCATCAACATTGTCATCTACCTCCTCCCCCGGCGGAAGATCTCCAAGAGGTGCGTTGTTTACGTTTGCTGCCATTTTGTACCTGAAGTTGTGACACACACAAATTAGTAACACAGAAGGAAAGAAGAACAATACATAAAACTATTTAGATAGATAGCCAAAATCGTTAGCTTCCCCAGCAATGGTGCCAAAAAGTGATCGAGGCCAACCCTATACTACTATAAAGTAGCGAGAATGGTCGAAGCAGCTTTTACCCGAGAAGGTCGAGATCGATTTCCCCAAGGAGCAAGAAATGAGAATTGGGTTTCTATCTAAGTTAGAGATGGGTAATTGCTCTTAATTGCATTTTAATCATAGTTGGTCTTTTGATTTTACTTCTAATTTTATGCTAATAAGATGCTAAATTAAGCTAAGAGTGAAATACTTGAAGATTGTCTAAATAGTTAAGAAGGCACTAGGGAAGTGACTTTCTCCTAGGTGGATACTTGACGGGTTCTCGGGTCTAAGGCTAGGTTGTCATGTTGGGGATTACGACATAACCAATGCACTAAACTTCTCACTCTATACATCTCGGTAGTTTGAGTAATTTTGCCCTAATTGACTTTCTCAAGACCAATTGGGTATGATAATTTGTGCAAGCAATTTAGCTTCAAGTCGGGTATTACTATCTCTAGGTTTAACCCTTTAATTGGGGCTATCAATCTCTTGAATACGCTCCAACTCCTTGTTGGACTAATTTTCCTAGACTCAAGTTCTCTTTCTCAAGAAGAACCCAAATCAAATAAGCACAAATTAGTGTTTGCAACCACTAATTCAACATTGAAACCATAAATTAGTCCAAATATCAAACACACATAGACATTCAAGCCTGAAAACACAAGACCCATCAAATACCCACACTAGGATTGAGTCACAACCCTAGCTAATGGGTCTAGCTACTCATGATAATAGAGAAAACAAAGAAATATATGAAGAAAAATCCATAATATTTAATTAGAAGCTAAAACTTGAAGATTCAATGATAAAACTACTCTAAAATTACTCAAAATAGGTAAGGAACACTGTTCACGAGCATAACTCAACGTTAAAATACAACTGATGACCTAAAAATGGGAAAAGAAACTATTTATACTAGGCCAAATTTTCTTGACAAAAATACCCCGGCGGGGGTAGTGCGGTCCGCACAAAATCGAGTGTGGCCGCACTAAGGCTTCTTGGCTTTAAACTCTACTCTCTGAACTTGCCCACCGCGGGCCGCACAAAATGCACCACGGCCGCGGTGGCTTCTATTGTAGTTCGCAAAAAAGGAATATGGACCGCACTAATAGTGATTCCCCAAATTGGCAACTCTCTGAACTCCAGCTTTGTGGACCGCACAATATCGAGTGCGGACGCGATGAAGCCATGGCAGTCCGCATGAAATACTTTGCGGCCGCAATGCTTGATTGTCTGAAATGAGCACCTCACTGAACTTCCTCACTATGGACCGTACAGAATGGAGTACGACCGCATTGGACCTGTTGCACTGTGCTTGGCCTTGTTCGTGATACTTGTGCATGTTTCACTCCTTTTTGAGCTGGTTTTGACGAATTGTCACCTTGTTGACCAAACCCTGCAAATAAGTACAATGTGTAAGCCTTTGGGACTATTTTGTACACATATTTAATCAAAACTCAAGTAAAAAGGAGTGTAAAATGCATCATAATCCCTAGTTATTAGTGGAGAGCCTCTAGATATGGTGTGATAGGCTAATGATGCAAGTATATGCGAACCAACCTTAGGGGATGTGAATAAAGAATAAAGAAAAACAAAAGGTAATCAAGTCAGTAAGAGTTCTGAAATTTTTGCAGTATTTAAACACATATTGCAGGAATATAAATTCATGTCCTAATTTAGGATCCTCATTGTGCCCGAGGAAGGCCTAGTGACAAATAGGTTTGGAGAAATTCAGTGCCAATAATTGTCTCATTTCATTAATGTAAAAATAAACGACACAAAACGACACTAAATAATGTTACTAGTGGCACTTTGGCCTTATTACATTTAAAAGAAAAGCAAGTAAACCTAATATACTTGGTCCGAGAAGGACCCTCTCCAGACCGGATGCTATTGTCGATCAGTTCTCCCAGATTGCGCAGATTTAGCAGTAAGAATGCCCTTGCCAAATGTCCTCCTTCGTTTCCCTCAACGTTCTGGCAGTCGATGACTCTCTTTCTTATCTTCCCCTCCAATTCCATCAAACTGTACTCCAGATATTCCAGCCTTTCGCTGGATGTAATAGCCCTCTCTTTCCACTCATTAATCATTTCCATATCGGCCTTATGATGTGCCATATGCTTAGCTTCAAACTCTTGAACTCTTTTGCGCATCTTGTTATACTTCACCTCTGCTTCGGAAAATTCGTCTATGACCCTGTTTCTTAGAACAACCCTTGGCTCGAAGATCCCTGCTATGTTATCATCCAACCATGAGGGGTAAAAGTATGAGTGGCCCGCATGATATCGGTCTGGCTCGATGGTATCCTTTTCCACGAAAATCTTCAGGGTCCACATATGTTGTGCTTCATTCTTATATGGGATGGATTCACCCTAAAAATCAGCTATGAAATGACTCATCTTAGAGACTTGTGGTATGACCTATCTTCTGCCTGCCTGTCTCATAACCCTGAAGGGAGCATAAAGGTATACCCCCCTTAACTCAATCAACACCAAGTGTGGAACATCTCTGGATCTGATGATGAACTCGTCGGTGGGGAACCACTTGAACATCCACTGAACCTAGTCCTCAGTTAACTTGTTAAAGAACTGCACCCATCCTACAATATCCTTAGGTTGAGCAAACATGTATAGAATATAAGTCATTCTCTTGGGATGATGGAAGGCTATGTGATCATTCCATGGCCTTCGTAGAAATTCCTGATGGTATTGACCCTTTTGGAGATGTTCTAGCAGCCAAACCTGTAACAGCAAATTGCCACCCTCAAAGAATTAGGACCCCTTCTGACAGCTTTCCAAGGCCCGGTACATATCTGCACTGATCATAGGGACAATGGTATATGTCTACCCCTTGATCCCGTCCATCAAAGTTTTGGCCACCATGGCTAGCCTGGTATGGATTCTATCCCCTTGGATCGGGAATACCGCATGCCCAAGAAACACATAATGAACATGAAGACCCTACGATGAACCCACCCCAAGGAGGTGATTGAGAACTCATCATCAAAAATACGATAAAAACTACTATGATTGTATCTTTCATAGAGGAAGTCGAAAGGCATGTAGGAATTCTTCAAGAACTCCAAATCATCATATTTCTTCAGCCCCATCATCTTAAGGAATCCTCTAGTGGTGCGATTTTCAGGTGCTAATAAACTAGGGCTATCCCAAGGCAACCCAACAAATCCTCCTATTTCTTCTAGAAGAGGAGTCATTTCTATGTCCCCAAAGCGGAACACGGCCCTTTCTTTGTCCCAAAACATAGTGGCAGCCTCGATCAACATTTTGTTTGGCTGAAGATCCAACAGAGAAGGCAAATTCCCTAAGACTTGTTTCACATGATTTTGGTCACTCGAGGGAAGATCCTTCTACTAATCTAGCAAAAGTGAAGGTATGCTACCGACCATACCGAATCTGGGGACTTCGTGCCTCATTTTCTGCAAAACAAAAGATGGTTAGGCCATTTCCCCCTCCAGGTTCGTCTATTTATACAACAATGATTAGTATATTGGCACTTATTTCTCCAAAACTATTGCACATAATCATGATTGCGTCCGTTATGATTATGAAAAACCCAGTGGACTTTTGGACAAGGTTTGTCTTAGAGGATCATTATGTGGACAACATATTAACCCGGCTAGGTTTGACCATGATGCATGCACAATTAATTAGAGTAGGGTTGCTATAGAGGTCTAGACTAGGACCCTCAAGCGGACAACTTGAGGGGGAAAGGCACGGAACCGTTGAAAGCACCATTGACAGACTAGTTTTACCACAAATATGCCTTTCCAAATTTAAAGGGTAATAAATAGGAAGAGCGCAAATACTCATCAAGCGTTGTTATAGTATTGATTACACACGAGTGGAATATGATGTTGAGCATGATTTATGCAACAATAAATAGCATGTTGTCAAGTATTTGCACGTAAAAAAATGATAAATGCAGTATTTAAATAATTGAAAGACAATTACGAAAAAAGAAAACAAAGGGACAAGTCAGTTTTCAGGTAGTAGGAAATCATAAGTGCTTGAAAATAAGCAGTTAAATCCAAATAAGGGGGAGGGTACACGGAATAAAACATGATTAAGACTAATTCATAAAAATAAATTCGTTATGGTAAGAGCCGAAAATATCCCTAGCAGAGTCGCTATGCTATCGCGACCCCTTTTTCATCGCGGAGTCCGGGTTTCGACATTCATTGGAAACAACTCGTTTCCTTTTGGGAATTGGGTATTTGAAGAGTCGCCACCTAACAGATTAAGGTGCGTTAGGGCACCTATAGCAATTAACTCATGTAACCAGTTTGCATTACCAAAGATTAGGATAAGGACTCGAAATAACCTTGAGGGGAAGGTGTTAGGCACCCCTCGCGGTCCACAACGGTGGGTCCTGGCCGAACTTAGTTATGTGAATTAGTCATTTAACAGGTAAGTAGTCTAAGCACACATTTGCAAATAAGGGAAGTTTATGTAGTCTAAGCACACATATATAATCAAGGAAGTTTGGACAGTTATTCATTTAAGCGACGTAGGTACGATTTAGAGCAAATGCAAACAGATTCCTAAGGCAGTATTTCTAATGCACAGAGAGAGATGGTCATTTTATTAAGCATGATTATAGTAATGACCTAATGACGGGATTTCCAGGTGGTAGCAACTTATGCAGAATCAGAAAAGAAGTGATTAACTTATAAAATGTTTTCTAATATGCAAAAGTAACAAACGTGAGCATCCTAAGGCAGGATTTCTAATACAAATAACATGGACCTATGACATGTTTCTAATGCAAGTAACATAGCATATAGACCTAAAGCATGATTTCTATCAAAATATAAACCCAAAGTAGGAAATCCATATATATAAACCCAAGAGCATGGTTTCTACTGCAAATCAACATATATAGACCTAAAAGTATGATTTCTACCCGGTTTCCCCAAAAAAATCATATAGGAACCCCTCCCCTTTTTACTAATCACCCCAATATCTGTTTACAAAGCATATTATTACAGACCAGGATCAAATGAATTATATAAATAAATAAAGCTATACTATGGGGAGCCTGAATCAGGCCCAAAGTAAACCTAGGGGTGCCAGGCCTTCAATACAGTCTTAGAAGCCAAAGATCTCACAGCCCATAGTGTGTCTTGGTGTGTCAGAGTTCGTGAAGACCTCAAGGATCCCGGGTAGTGCACATACCAAGACCTTTCTCAACTAGGGATTGGTTATGTTCAAATAGAGGGGACAGCCCTGCTGTGCCAGAGTTCAGAGGGATCTCAAGGATCCCCAAGCAGTACACACACCAGAGGGGCAGAACTTAATGGTCTAAGAGTAGGGTGAGAGTGCTTGACATAGTTTTGAAAGACTTAGTAAAAATAGCATAGAGATAACCTTTAGGAATGGAAAGATTTTCAGAAAAAAAGTTTAAGAAATATTAAGAGAGGAAAACAATTTTGAAATCAGTTCTGAGAAGAGCAAGGTACAATCACACAGACTCAGAACACTTAGGACCACACCATTTAACAGACAGTTTACACACAAGGGTGAAGGAGTTGGGGACATATAGAGTTCATGTCAGGGATACATGAAGGGGGAAGTATATAGACAACAAATGCACAGAATACTTAAAAGTATGTTGACTCAGAGACTTAACAAGTTAGACATGATAATAGGTAGTGAGAACATAGAGCAGGAATGCAAAACGGAAGTCATGTTGAAACAGGGGTGCATTGGACGGGATTAGTCATACAATTAGGGTTAATCAAGTTCATTGGGAGGCTAAGTTGCTAACATGATCACATCAGTTTAAGGGGGGGGGGGGCAGGGACTAAGTAAACATGCTAGGCAAGTATCAAATAACCAAGTGAAGTTGGACATGCTGATTACACATAAGGCACAATTTAGACATTCTTAATAAAACAGCAAACAAGGAAGCAAATTGAATAACATAGCCAATTGAACTAGTGTAGGAATAAGCATGGATGTACAGACATGGGACACATAAATTTAAGTTTCAAAATTTAACTAGAGACATACCAGTTAAAGAAGAAAATGCAGAATGTAAAAACAGGTGCAGTTTCACTATCTAGCCTTGGCTTTCAGCCGGCTAGACCAACAGTTAGCACAAGTAACAAAGAAAGAAGAGGGAGTTTGAATATATGTGTATGTATTATGAACTGTGTGTTCGTGTCTTTGAGAGGTAGAATAAGATTGTATATATAGCACTTAAGGGGTGAATCAAAATAAGGTAAAAGAATCACAGTTTAATCAATTAGGAGCAATTAATCAGTCACAGAATCAATTCAATTAGAGGAGTCCGGAATAGACCCCTTAATTGGGGGCAATCAATTAACGGTCACAACAGGGGGTCCAATTAAGGTAAGGGCTCAAAAACATTCCATATAGGGAGTCAGTAGAAATTCCAAAACCATACTGATAACTAATTAAGGCAAGTATGATCAATTAAGGTCACAAATAAAGAAAAAAATAAAATTTCAGCACACACTGATTTTAATAGGACATTTAATAGGAATCAATCAGTAAAATCTTCAAAGAATACTAATTTTATAGGAAAGAGTTATTCAGATTCCCTAAATGGAAATCAAGTAAGTAAAACCTCACAGAAATACCGGATTTAATAAGAAAAGCTGGTTCGAATCATCAATAGAGATCAATTAGGGCTAAAATCCCAAAGAATACTAGATTTGACAGGGAAAACATTTGAATCCCTAAATAGAATCAGTGAGCGCAACTGATTAACATAATAGAAGAAATCAGTGTAACCATTAGAAACATCTAGGGTTCGAGCATACATACAAAATTAACCAAGTATGTAAAAAGATGAACATATTAAACATTAAAAGTAGAAAATCTTTTGAAGAAGGTCTTGGAAGAACCCTAGTTTAGAAGGAGTGACTAAAAATCGAAGTAGTTAATTCAATAAGAGATTTTTAGAGAAAAACACCTAACAATACTCGAATCACCTCAGATCTATAAAAGTTTGAGAAGAATCAAACAGTAGTGAAACTAGGGTTTTCAGAAAATAACTGAGAAAAGATAATCAGTCAAAAACCTATGGATCCATACTTAAAAGCAAGAGGAAATCCATACTCACAAACGAAAGTGCCCTGAGACAGGCCAGTAAACAAATTTAGGCCAGAACAAGGTTGAATCTTCCACGAGATTCTTCTAAGGACACATCAAATCAAAGAGCTAGGGAGTATAGGAGACCAGTGGTGGTCGGAGAAGGCACAGAAACACCATAGAAGAGAGGTCTTCACCGGTGACGGCGATTAGGGTTAGGGTGAGTTGAGAGCGAACTGGAAGGGTGAGGGAAACGGGTGACGGTAGTCGAAGAGAAATGAAGAGTGTGGGGTTAGGGTTAGGTGAATTAAATGGTAAGTTTAATAGTGAACCGTTGATCAAAAGGATTAACAGCCACGATTAAACGGGGTTATTGGGTCGGGTGTATACAGATTGGGCTTAAGGGGTTTGGGCTGGTATATTTAAGGATTTGGGCTAATATTAAAGGGGTTTGGGCTGGTATTAAAAGAGGTTAGGTCTGAAATGTTAAATACCCAAATAATTGATAAAAATAATTTATAAAATAATTAACAGATTGTAAAAAATAATTTTCATGCATAGAAATGTTTTAAAGAAATTATTCAATATTTTAAAATAACAAAAGCTATTTTCCGGTAAAATAATGTAATAATGCATGCATGGGCCATAATTGCAAATTCATTGCAATTGTAACCCAAAAATGTAAATATGGCTATTTATGAAATAATTTAAGCCTAATATAAATATAAATAGCAATATTAAGCCATAAAATTATTATAAAGTTATTTGTAATGCAATTTGTAATTATTTATATAAATAAAATACTAGGATAAATTGATTAAAAATCCCTAAAAATGTTGAAATTATGGAAAAATATCAATTGATGCTAATGCATAGTTTTGAAGGTATATATGCACTTAAAAAGTATTATAGAAAAAAATTGGGTATCAACACATAGTTGCTACTATGCGGGACACTATTCACAGGTTTATAGCAGGGTTGGCCCTAGAGTTGACCGAGGCATGTGCCACCCCTGCATTGCAGAATAGTATGGATATCTCCCAGATTCACGCATTCGCCCAGAATATAGAAAGGGGTAGGCACCGCCAGCAGGGTACAGAGAGGACTGAGCAAGGGCAGCGTAAGAGGATGAGATTTCCTAGGTCTCAGGAGCAGTCTTAGGGTAGTTATAGGCCCCAATACTTTGGACGGCCACCTAGCCCTCTGCCACCTTAGTTACAGGGTTACAGGTATGACCACTATACTTAGTCAGGACCAGGTGAGAGCTTATGGGCGTCAGGTTTGCAACGACAGCGAGGTTCAGGGCAGACATGGTCATTTCCACCGCGGTGTAAAATCTGTGGTAGAGGACATTTGGTCCAATGCCGAGCAGGTTCTGATGCTTGTTATACATGTGGGCGTCTGAGGCATATGTGCAAGATTTCCTAAATAGAGAAACTGGGGGAATGGCACAACCATCGAGTTCAGCAACAAGATCATCTATGTTCGTGCATCCTTTAGGGCACGAGTCTCAATCTTCGGCTGGTAGAGGTCGAGGCAGAGGTAGAGGTTCCAATTCAGGTGGTAATTAGAACCGTATCTATGCTTTAGCGGGTCAACATGACCAGGAGTCTTCACCAGATGTTGTGACAGGTATATTGACCATTTTCTCTCACGATGCTTATGCCTTGATAGACCCAGGATATACTTTATCGTATATTGCACCATTTGTCGCAGGAAAGTTTGGTATAGTGCTTGAAATACTAAGTGATCCTTTTGCAGTATCTACACCGGTTGGAGAACGGTGACATTTTGTAATTGTCAGACCTCAACCGACCTAGTTGAGCTAGAGATGATGGATTTTGATATTATCATGGGCATGGACTGGTTCGCAGCTTGCTATGCCATAGTTGATTGTCGAGCAAAAGCAGCCAGATTTCATTTTTCGTGTGAGCCAGTCCTTGAATGGGTAGGTAATACAGCGACACCTAGAGGTAGGTTTATTTCCTATATGAAGGCGAGGAAAATGATCGCAAAATGGTGCATTTATCATATTGTGCGAGTTAGAGATGCAGACGCTAAGATACCTACACTTCAATCTATTCACGTAGTCAAAGAGCATGCAAATGTGTTTCTAGATGAGCTTCCAAGTATTCCTATAGAGCGAGAGATTGATTTTAGCATCTATTTGCTTCCAGGAACTCAACCTATATTCATCCCTCCGTATAGAATGGCATCTGCCGAATTGAAGGAGCAGTTAAAAGATTTACTGGAGAAAGGTTTCATCGGGCCCAGTACCTCACCTTAGGGTGCACCAGTATTGTTTGTGTAGAAGAAAGATGGTTCGCTGAGGATATGTATCATTTATAGGCAGTTGAACAAGGTAACTATTAAGAATAAATATCCACTTCCAAGGATCGATGACTTGTTTGATCAGTTGTAGGGGGCTAGATGCTTTTCAAAGATAGTTATGAGGTCGGGGTACCACCAGGTCAGAGTTCAGGAGAAAGATATTTTGAAGATAGTCTTCAAGACCCGATATGGCCACTTCGAGGTCCTTGTCATGTCCTTCGGGTTGACGAATGCACCCGCTATATTTATGGACTTGATGAATAGCCTATTCCGACCTTTTTAGATCTATTCGTGATAGTATTTATTGATGATGTTCTGGTTTATTCACATTCAGAGGATGAGCATGCGGACCACCTGCGAGCGGTACTCCAAACCCTCCGTGATTGTAAGTTGTATGCCAAGTTTTCTAAATGTAAGTTATGGTTAAAGTCTGTAGCATTCTTGGGGTATATTGTATCCAATAAAGGTATAAAGGTAGACACTCAGAAGATTGAGATCGTGAAATCTTGGCCTAGACCTACCACTCCGATAGAGGTTTGTAGCTTTCTAGGCTTAGCAGGATACTACCGGAGGTTTGTAGAGGGTTTTTATTCCCTTTCGGCACCATTGATGAAGTTGACGCAGAAAGAAACTATGTTTCGATGGACGGAGGCTTGCGAGTGGAGTTTCCAAGAGCTTAAGAACAGGTTGACCTCATCACTAGTTCTAACACTTCCAAAGGGTCCATAGGGTTACGCCGTTTATTGTGATGCCTCAAGTGTCGTGTTAGGATGTGTCCTGATGCAACATGGGAAGGTAATTGCATATGCTTCAAGGCAGTTGAGGAAGCACGAGCAGAATTATCTGACCCACGAGCTCGAGTTAGCTGCGGTTGTCCATGCACTAAAGATATGGTGGCATTATTTATATGGCGTTTATGTTGATGTATTTGCAGATCATAAGATCCCGCAATATATCTTCAAGCAAAAAGATTTAAATTTGTGATAGAGGCGATGTCTTGAGTTATTAAAAGATTACGATGTTAACATTCTCTACCATCTACGAAAAGCTAAGCTACCCATAGATCGACTAAATTCATCAATTGGCGTGTTTGGGGTTCGATTAGTAGATTTTGGAGATAGTGGAGTTGTACTCCAAAATACTGCAAAATCATCTCCCATAGCTGAAGTAAAGGAAAGGCAGTACGAGGACCCAAAGTTGGTCGAGTTGAGAGAGCGAGTTCCGCAGGAGAAGAAGCAGTTGTTAGAGCTCAAGGGAGATGGGGTTCCCAGATATATGGGTCATTTGTGTGTTCCAGATGTAGCAGGGCTACGAGACAGTATTATGTCAGAGGCACATTATTCGTGGTACTCCATTCATCCTAGGTCGACGAAGATGTATTATGACATTAAGGATATGTACTAGTGGAACGATATGAAGAAGAACATTGCTGAGTTTGTCGCCCAGTGTCCTAGTTGTCAGCAGGTGAAGGTAGAGCACTAGAAGCCCGGAGGGCTAATGCAAACAATAGAGATCCCGACGTGGAAATAGGAGGCAATAAACAAGGACTTTGTCACGGGTGTACCTCGTTCTCATCGTAAGTTCGATTCTATATAGGTGATAGTCGATAGACTCACGTAATCAGCTCATTTCCTACCGATCAGATCTACCTATACAGTAGAAATGAAGATAGGATGCTACAGCACATCTCTATTCAGGCCAGTAGGTCATCAGGTAAGCTCTTGTTTTTGACTTCCAGTATTTCTGATTTACGGCTTTGTGAGGCAAAGTGTTTCTATTTAAAGGCATTGGCTATGTGTGGCATGCATGGTATGTTTTCTGGCAGCGTGCAGGTTTGTTTTAGTCTAGTATATGGAGGAGACTCTGGCAAAATTTTCCAAAGTCTCCAAGAGTAAACATTCGAGGACGAATGTTCCTATGGGGGGATGATGTTACACCTTATATTTTCATATGTAAAAGTGCATCGAAAACAAACTAATGTAGGACTAAAAATTACATAATATTTGAAAGTATATAAAATAAGTTAATCATGTTACCTCAGAGGTTACAAATATTGAAGATCATGAACAACAAGTACAAAGAGAGTTGGAAGGTTCAGAAGCTAAAGGAATTGAAGAAAACAATGTTTTATCGAAAGTCGACAAGATTGAATGTTATAACATGTACCTTTGGGGTGAGACTAGGGTGCTTAACATGATAAAGAGGTTATGTTATGAATTAAGTTATTCGTAGGATAGTCGTGTGTTATGTTTTAATGTCAAGCGAGCTGTGGAACAAAAGTCGATGAAAGTCATCACAAGTTACGTTCATAAGAGTTACTGAAAATTTAGGTCAAATGTAACTGCGATTTTCTCCCAATATACTTAGAGTTATGGGGTGTTACACCCATCAAATTGAAGCTCTATGAGTCTATTTTCTAATCCATTAAACCGTTTATCAACACAACATCATAGTAGAGAGAGATATATGCATTTTTGCAAGACTGCGTAGGCTGCTAGGTGACAAGTAGCACCTACTTGGTTAAATGAGAGCCCAAAAATAGGCAATTTTGGGTCGGCCAAAGAGCCCATTTAAGGGCTTATCTTCTGTAATATAACCCTCATTATATATCACAAATAACCAGACCTAAACCCCGGTAAACTTTCTCCCAAAAATTATCCACAAACCCTAATTGAGTTTGAAGAAGCAAGATAAAGGCTGAGTTATCCAACAAATAAGGTAAGTTTACTGCTCTCTTTCATCCATTTTTTCTGTTGTAAATTCATGGTAAGTCATTCTATACTTATAATAACTCACAGGGCGGTGATCGAAAGCCGTGAGTTCGAGTTATTCACTTGTAGCAGACTGTTTTATAGACTGTTTTGTGTCATTGTTGGGATGCGTGTTTTACTACTACTTTGTGGATTTTTGGAGGAGTAAGGGTGTGGAGAAACACCATATAAATGTAGGGTGGTGGTCTGGTTATTCGCCGTAACATTTTCGGGTTGCTTGACAATACTATGGTGCTCGTTTTGTGTATGAAAAGATTGGGGTGTGTTGGGTTGTTTTGTAGTATTTGATGGTGAAATATTAGGCTGGAAAATGATGTATTTATGTTGTTGGGGTTATCTTGAATTTGGAGGAAGTAAGGATTATAGGGAGATGCTACCTATTTTTATACAAAATAAGCTTGTCGTTCAGTATGCGATAGTTGTACCTTTCATAACATAATGATAGTATTATTATCGTTGTTGTAGATTAAGGTACGAAGAGGCGAGTTCAACCTGGTAATTGGAAAGATGTTGATAAAGTATGTTAAGGCTAATCCCTTCCTTCATTTTGGCATGACCTCTTAACTACATGTGTTTGATAACCATAAAGAGAAGTTCATACTCCTGAATTTATTTACATTATCTTAGTCTCATAAGTTACAATATTCTCCCTTATCAGGATTTTATATTCAGTTGAGTATTGTCTTTTTCCAGTCAAGAGAGCAGAGGGTCTATATATATACAATATTACAGTATTTTCACCACCATCGAGCTATAATCGATGGGCAGGCCCCTATTAAGAAACCTCTTATCAGATGGTAAGTTATACACCGAGCCTACTGTGGTCGAACGCCTATGAGCGAGCCTAGAATGGCCGAGATACAGAGCCTAGTATGGCCAAGCAGCAGTTACACGTTTCGAGCCTTATAGGGCCAGGCATTTATTTTACTTACTATATTGAAAGAGTTGATTCAGTATCAGTAGGTAAGTATATCTCCGGATCATCTTTGACTCCCAGTTACTTTCAGTTATCATATTATCAGTTCAGTTTCAGCTTTCAGTTATTTTATTTCCTTACATACTCGGTACATTATTTCGTACTGACGTCCCTTTTCTGGGGGCATTGTATTTCATGCGTACAGGTGCAGACAGACAGACGAGTAGACCTCCTCAATAGGTGTTTCCCGAGTTTAGCCTGATCGGTAAGCTCCACGTCCTTCGGACTTGTCGGGTCTAGAGTTTTTTGTACATCTTATGTATATATGTTACGGGTAGGCTGGGGCCCTGTTCCGATCACACTACATCCATCAGTAGAGGCTTGTAGACATATCCTGTCAGCTAGTATAGTATGTTAGGCTTGTAGGCCTTATACGTATATTTTATTGGTTTATCAGTTGTAGTGGTTATGATGGTCTTGTCGACTCAGCATTATATTTAAGTTTAGTCATCGTTAGTTTCCGTTTAGTTTTATATTTTGCTTCACAAATTGTCTTGCAATATGGTCTCATAGCCAAAGTATGACAATATACGCTCAAAGTCCTTTAGTCGAAAGTTGGTACGCAAGGTTAGGTAAGGCACCGGATGCCGGTCTCGCCCCCCAGGTTCGGGGCATGACATAATTTCTCACATTGGCCACATTATTATTTAGGAAATGACCGCAACAAGTATATTATCTACTTTAGTCAAATTTAATTTTGACTTAGCGAGATTATCATTTATCTCAACTCTTCCCTTGCATTGAGGTGTATTTTTCTTAACGGTTTTAATTTTAGCATTGGATATGTAACCATGTCTATTTACATACCTGTGTTTTGACATTAGTTTCTGCCAAAGTTGTGGATGCAATAACGTATTTGCAATACCATGGATATCTGGCAGGACAACTGGAACAGTAGCAGCAGAGACAACACCAAAATTGGTAGCACCATCAAAAAATTTCGTAGTAGTATTACTTGCCATAGTTTCTTAGATTGTAGGGAAATGACACCAAAAAATAACAATAATAATACTGCAATAATATTATTTGTAAGCATACACACGAATTGGCTCGAGTCGTGCTGGGCATTGTCCTAAGAGCCTATTTCAGCAATGTGAATGTCACGACCCAAAACTAACCCTGTCGTGATGACGCCTATCGTGGTACTAGGCAAGCTGACACATTACCAAAACAAAACGAGATTTTCATTTTCAAGATAATTTCCAAAGTTATTTAATATAGAAACTTTATAAGGAGTGTAAATCAAAAACAAAAGTGCAGAAAAGAAAACCCGACATCGGAGTGTCACTAGTCATGAGCATCTACTACAACCGTCTGACAATATCAAGACTAACATAGCCTGGAAATAACTGAATGCAACTAAGGGAAGACAAAGAGGGAGTAAAGCAGGGCTGCGATCGACAGAAAGCTACCTTGATAACTCCGATGGATCTGCCACTGAATAATCAATACCCGCTACCGGGTCCAAAAATACCTGGATCTGCACACAATGTGTAGGAAGTAACATGAGTACGCCAACTCAGTAAGTAACCAAAGTAAATAAAGACTAAGTAGGAGTGACGAACAATAAAATATATACAGTTCGTGTCATGAAATTTCAGTAGAATACAACAGGCTTTTAAAATTAGTGTTTGAATCAACTCAGCTCGTTTAAATCCAGTTTCAGTAAAACCGTTTAAAATATCTTTCAGTAGTTTTCAAACAAAGTGATGAAACAGTGGGTTAAAAAATGATGAAAACATAAACAGCCCCTCGGACAAAACATTACTCGTGAACAGCCCCTCGGGCAAACATGAATCATAAACAGCCCCTCGGGCAACCTCACAGTCACTCATATACAGCCCCTCAGGCATACCTCACAATTACTCGTAAACAGCCCCTCGGGCAAAACATGAATCAAGAAGAGCCCATCGGGCAAAATATCATATCACTCACTCAGGGTACCCGCGCTCACTGGGGTTGTGCAGACTCCGGAGGAGCTCCTACAGCCAAGCGCTATAACAAGCCACCTCGTGGCATAAATCAATCAGGACATCGGTCTCACTCCATCATGAATTAGTAAACATGTTGCGGCGTGAAGCCTGATCCCATAAATATCCTCATAAATCAGGCCCTCGGCCTCACTCAGTCATAAACCTCTCAAGCCACTTGGGCTCTCAGTAAAAACAGGGTACTCAGCCCAAAATAATTTTTATATGCATCAAAACAGAGTAATAAAGACTGAGTTGAGAAAACAATAAGTATAATATGACTGAGTATAGATTTTCAATTGAAAACAGTGAGAGAATAGTAAGAAAAAGGCCCCTAAGGGTCCAAACAGCTATGGCACAAAGCCCAAGTATGGCGTTTAGCCCAAGTTATAGAAATTCTTTCTAAAACACATAAGTATCATATAGTTTCAACCAAATACACAACTTATAGTTGCTACGGGATGGACCACGTCACAATCCCCAACGGTGCACGCCCACACGCTTGTCACCTAGTATGAGCGTCACCTCAAAACAGTAAAACGATACAAAATCCGGGGTTTCATACCCTCAGGACTAGATTTACAATCGTTACTTACCTCAAACAAGCCAATTCCAATACCGAGCAAGCCAAGTGAAGCACCAAAATGCCATCTCGCACGTTCCGACCTTCGAACGACTCGAAACTAACCAAAAATAACTCAAATACATCAAACAATACTAAAGGAACCAATCCCAATCAAAAAAGGTCGAATCTTTAACCTAAAGCCCATAATCGGCCGAAAAGCCCAACCCGGATCCGCATCTTAAAACCCGACAAAACTCAAAAATTCGATAACCTATTCAATTATGAGTCCAACCATACTAGTTTCATCCAATTCTGACTTCGAATCGAAGTTCAAAACTTAAAAATTTATTTTATGAAACTTTAGGCAAAAACCCCTAAATTTCACTTTGACATCATCAATCAAATGCCAAAAGCGAAGATGGATTTATGAAATATAACTAAAACCAAGTAGAGAACATTTACCCCAATCCATATGGTGAAAATCGCCTCCAAAATAGCCCAAATCCGAGCTTCCCAACTCAAAATATGACCAAACGAACAAACCTTTGTTTTATATATTTTTCTGCCAGCTATTTTGCCTTGATTCTCATGTCAAACGATCTCGAATCTCACTTTTGATGTCTCAATGGACTTCTTGTGAAATTTTAGTCAAGTTAAGCTCTTGAATCACTCCATTTGACCTTATATTGAAGGTAATATGTTGGTTCAATATTTGAAAATAGTGCAGGTTTTTAAATACGAATTCAGTGGCAATTTCGTAATTAATCTAAAAAAAATCTGACAACCCAATTCTTAGTAAAATGACCATAAAATCCTCATACGATGTCCAAATTCGACGATTCTTTTTGCCATGGCTCCATAATTATGATACGGATCTACTGCTTTAATAAAAAAAAGAAATCGGAGCCCATTTGCTTAATGTAGTACCATTTATGCTTGAAAAACGACGTCGAAACATTAAAAAAACAAGCGCAACACAACCCAAACCTTTCTGAAACTCACCCGAACCCCTCGGGACCCTGTTCAAACATACCAACAAGTCCCGTATCATAACACGGACTTACTCGAGGCCTCAAAATACACATAACAACATCGAAATGACTCACACCTCAATTCGAAATCAATGAACTTGAAACTTCAAACTTCCACAACTGATGCTGAAACTTATCAAATCACGTCCGATTGACCTCAAATTTTGCACACAAGTCACATTTGACATTATGGACCTAATCCAACTTCCGGAATCGAAATCTGACCCCGATATAAAAGTCCACTCCCGATCAAACTTTCCAAAATTTCAACTTTCGCTATTTCAAGCCAAATTCTACTACGGGCCTCCAAATCACAATCCGGACGCGCTCCTAAGTCAAAAATCACCAATGGAGCTAACAGAACCATCAGAAATCCAATCCGAGGTCAAATTCTAGAAAGTCAAAACTTGGTCAAACCTTTCAAATTTAAAGCTTCTAGTTGAGAATCATTCTACCAAATCAATTCCAAATAACCTGAAAACCAAAACCGACGATTCACAAAAGTCATAATACTTCATACGAAGCTACTCATGCCCTCGAACAACCGAGTGAAGGGCAAATGCTCAAAACGACCGATCAGATTGTTAAAGTGAAATATTTTTCCAGGTTTAAACAAGCTCATCTCTATTTATTTAGAGGATACATGAGTCAGCAAAATTTAAATATTACAAACCCAACTATTTAAAAGAGGGGAACAAGAGAAGTTAAACTACCAAAAAGAAAGACAACACATGAAGTTGGTGAATAATGAAATTAGAAGGAAATAGAAGAATGATTTCTTTTTGTCTTGTTGATGATGATTTCTTGTCTAATGAAGGCAATTTATGGCCATAAGTGCATGTTTCTATCCTTGTGAATGATTAAAACGTGACTATTTTATTTGCTAATTCTCCACAAGAATGTGCCATTTATCAAAAGGCTTAAAGGATGGCTGCCACATTTTGATAGTAAGACCACTTGTCTTTTACCTTTCCATGCAAAGACATTTGTCAAATACTAATTATATAAATTCTTTTAAAATACTAATATAATTTGGCTGACAATTTTTTATTAAAAATAGATCTCCATCAAATTATAACAAGACAAGGAAGAACTTCTAGTGATATTTCTTTAAATTTATTTCCGTTGTTTTCAAATAATTGACCTTATAAAGTACAATTAGACAATCAAGCTGCTAAATCATTTTTAAAATATATTAAAGACATAGTTTTGGATAGATTTTGACTTTCTGCACAGCTCAATGGCCACTTTAAAGGTTTTAAATCGCTCCAAATAATTATATTTTTTTAAATTCATTATTATTATTTTCTTTTGAATAATTTGAATGATGTATTATTTGAAAGTTTGACCATTGCAATAAAATATTTAAACGAATAACTTTTTTGAACTCTTCTTTTTGACAATGTTTCACATATCCTATACAATAGGATTGTAGGTACTCTAACTAAATATTTCTTTTATCTTATTTATATCTCATTACATAAAATTATACTCGTTCATAAAATAATAGATGGTAGTTTTGTCTTTCAGTTTATCCAAAATGCCATATTGTCTATCCTTTCAATATTAGAGGATATTTTCCAAGATCACTTCTTTGTCATTTTGTTTTTCTTTTCTTCCTTTTTTATTCAGATTGCTTGTCATTTCTACAACAACAACAACAACAACAACAACCCAGTATAATCCCACTTAGTGGGGTCTGAGGAGGGTAGTGTGTACGCAGACCTTACCCCTACCCTAAGATAGAGAGGCTGTTTCCAAATAGACCCCCGACATCCTTCCCTCCAAGAACTTCCCACCTTGCTCTTGGGGAGACTCGAACTCACAACCTCTCGGTTGGAAGTGGGGGTTGCTTGTCATTTCTATTATTAAAAAATAACAGGCTGCTGATGTTGAGCCGAGCGTACGCGGGCCCGAGAGTATTGGGCCTGATTCACAGGATAATGGGCCTTGTATGCTTCATCATCGTAAGAAATTAAAAAATAGCCAGATTTACAAGTGGTCATTCAAAAATAACCATAATTTCAAAAGTTACCGAAATTTAGCCATTTTTAATGTAAAGATAAATTTGAACGAAAATACTATTCAAAATCCGGAAAATACTTCAGTATATTATACTGGAGTTCCAGCATAAGTATACTGGAACTCTAACATATTATAATGGAGTTCCAGTATAATATACCGGTCCAGCATAATATGCCGGAAGTTTATACACGGGTACACTGATCTCCAGTATATTATGCTGGACCGGTCCCTGTTTCAGTAAAATAGTGGTTATTTTTCAATGACTTTGCAAACGCTGACTATTTTTGAATGACCAATTTAAAAATCGGCTAGCCCATGCTAATTTTACTCCATCATCGGCTAGGTAAGATGAGTTGTCAAGGAGGCCTAGATCTATGAGAATTACATTAGACAACGCATGTATTATCTATTTGTATTCCTATTGGAAATAATTTAAATAGTCAAAAAGAATTAACCAAAATAGCCGCATATTCAATCGTTTAAATTATATATATATATATATATATATATATATATATATATATATATATATATATATATATATATTTATAATTATGGGTTTCGTGCTAGATTTTCTGAGGCCCAGTGGTACCAAACTATCATTAATAATTTTATGTTAATAACGGGCTAAACGGGCTTGACGGGCCGGGCCGGGCCTTAATAGTGCAAAAAGCCTGTGGCGGGTCGGGTATGGTAAAAAAGCCCATGAGCCCGGGACCGCTAACCACGGGATCGGCTGGCGGATCTGGGCCGGTCTTAACGGGCCTAACGGCTACATTTTTTTAAAAAAAAAACGGTCAAAAATTAAAATTATAGCCGTTGGGCTGCAATTTTGACCGTTTGGAAGTTTAAAAAATAGCCATTTGGCCCACAAACTTTATTTTAACCCCAAACTTTATATAATTATACTTTTTCCAATTCTCAACTATAAATACCCCCTCATTCTTTCATTTTTACTCACCAATTCATCAATCTCTCTCAATCTCTCTCAATCTCTCTACTATAATTGCTTATTTTATTGTTGAAATTCCGGGAAAAATTGTGAAGTTGGTGAATTGAAGTATTCAAGTCTTCAACGATTTTCAATTTTCAAGAAGTTGTTCGGCAATTCGGTAAACACGTTCCAACTCTTAAGTTTTAATATTATAGTTTTGTTAGTTTTATTTAGTATAATTATAATTAATATGGCATTTTCTTTGAAAAATATTTTTGATGGTAAGGGTAAAGCTAAAATTGGTGAAAGTAGTGGCCAACGTACTACCCTTCCCCCGGCTCCCCGACCCAGACCTGGTAGACGTCCTGCTGCTCCTATTATTCTTGATAGTGATAACCCCTGTTTTTAATTTTCTGATAGTCAATTTTGCCATAATGTTGCACCAGGTCAAAATTTAGATGATGAAACTATGAATGCTCTTTATCCTAATGAAACTATCTTTGAAAATGATGAGGAAAATGAGGATGAAGATGAAACCCAACCGGATTTAGATGATACACCTACTAGTCCTGTTAATAACCCAAATGATGTACCGTCCGACCCACCTGTAGAAACCCCTAGTTTTAATAGACAACCTTCTAAACGCCTAGAAACATCATTAGTTTGGAATTTTTTACTCAAGTAAGAGAACAAAATAAGGCTAAGTGTAAAACATGTGGGAAATTACTGGTGCATAAATATACTGGAGATCATAGCGGCACGGGTAGTTTGACTAGGCACATAAAAACACACCCTAGAGATAAAGCTAGATATTTACAAATGAAAGCGCAGCTAGAGGGAACACATGTAGATTCTGATGTTAACCCTAGTACAGGTTCAAATCTAGTTCAACCAGGAATTAACACTGTGACCGGAGGTATTTTATATTACGATCCAAATAGAGATCGTGAAGAATTAGCAAAGATGGTTACCGTTATGTGCTTACCCTATTCTTTTCCCTCTAATCCTAATTGGGTGCATTATATTAGAAGAGTTTTTAATCCTACTTATAAAGGTTGGCCTCGCGCAACAGTTAAGAGCGATATTTATAAATATAAACATGAATATGAACAATATTTGCGGTATTTATTTACTCATATAAGTAATCGGATTTCTATTACTACTGATATTGGTAGAAGTGGTAATGATTGTGATTATCTAACTGTTACAAGTCATTGGATAGATGAGGAGTGGACAATGCAAAAACGCATTATTGCGTATAGAATAATTAATTCATGTCACACAGGTAAGTTTATAGCTAACACTGTTGCAGATATTTGTAGATATTTTTGCTTTAGAGATAAAATAATGGCAATTTCTATGGATAATGCTTCTAGTAACACTAGTGCTATAGGCATACTTACAACAACACTAAATCCCGCATTTAGGAATATATTCCATGTTAGATGTATTTGTCATATTTATCATTTAATTGTCGGTGATGGTATGCGAATTTTAAATTTAGAAATTGAAAAGGTTAGAATGGCTCTTAATTGGCTTTTTTATTCAAACCGTAGAAGTAGACTAAGAGAATATTTTAAAAAATGTGATGAATATGGCCTTAGAGAAAGAAAGGTTCCTAAAGCTTGCCCGACTAGATGGAATTATATGTACGAAAGTTTAGTAGTTGCATATGAATATAGAAACCCAATTAATGCAACGTTTAATGCTCCGGTGGGTGGTGAGGATGATGATGAAATGCTTACTACTCAAGGGTGGCATTTTTGATCTTTTGGAATGGTGGAAGGCAAGGGAAAAATATTTTCTGGTTCTTGCAAGGATGGCTCAGGATATTTTATCTATTCAAGCTTCAACTGTTGCATCAGAGAGCGTTTTCAGTCAAGCAAGACTTCAAATAGGTGATCATAGAGCGTCAATGAGGGAGAGCTTGGAAAAATATGTATTGTTCAGAGATAGGATCCGCTCGGAAAGAAGAAACTATGGAATTGTGGAATCACAAACGGCGATAGATGAAGCTTATGAAGAAATGATGGCAGAACTTGCGGAGGATGTTGCTTCGCCCAGAAGTGGTGATGAACAAGCTTCTTTTCCACCACCACTAATGCAACCTCCTCCGAACCTTGAAGGATTTATAAAATTTGTTAGAGATACAATGTAGATTATGGTGTACCTTGTACTTTGGCATATCTTCTTTTAGTTTTTTTCCCTTTTAATGGTGGTATTAGTACCTTGTTGTGCTCATTCCATTGGGGGAAGAAGACTAAGAAAGATATACCATTTTTGGTAATAAAAATTATAAGACATGCCCTTGAATATCTTTTTGCAATATTTTTTTGTCTTTAACTTGCAATTATTTATAAGCTATAATATATATACATAACATACAATATATACTACAAGAAAATATATAAGGTAATATATATACATAACATACAATATATACTACAATATATATATATATATATACTACAAAACATTATAAGAAATTATATTTGGAAATATATATACATAACATACTATATATAGTATACTATACTAGTATACTATAAACAATACTATATATACTACAAAACAAGATTTTTCAAAATTCAGAATGAGGGCCCCACCCCAATGACCACCAACGACCATATTGCACAAATAGCCGGTTCTTTTTTCAATTTACAAAACTAACCTTCTCTAACACTATAAATAACCCCCTCCCTCTTCTTCATTTCAATACTCAATATTCATTTCTCAATCTAAATTTCTCTCAATCTCTCAATCTCCAATTTTCAAGACTTCAAGTCTCAATCTTAATTTTCAAGTTACATCATGCCTCGTTCGGAAAGAGTGCGCTTATTTGTTTCGCACTAATATGAAGTGCTTGAAGAAAATGAAGAAGGCCAAATATTAAAATGCAAGAACTGTGGAAGAGTCTTAAATTTTCGTTCAGGGTATACCACAGGCATTTTAAGGAGGCATATAACGTATTGTGTTGATGGTATTTATCCGCAAATTCGTCTTTAAGATATTTCAACAATTTGTGTTATTTTAAAATTATTAGACGTATTTATGCTTCATGTTGTACTTTCTTATTAATTTATTATGCATGGCAATTTAGTTTTACTATTGTTTTGTTATTTTACTTTTTCGTCAAGCACTTTAATAATTAGATTTCTACATATATATTACATATATATTATTTATATAGCCATGATATGGTTTACAAGAAATTGCCTTAAACAAAAAAAATAAAAAAAAAGCCCGAAAATAAAAAAGCCCGTTAGGCCCGCTAAACCCACGAGCCCGGCCCGTTTAGCCAGGACCATATGGGCTTAGGCCCGTCACGGGCTGGTTCCACCCGTTGAGCCCACGAAGCCCGGGACCGTGAGGCCCGGACCGCCAGAGACCAGGCCCTTTAGGCACATTTAGGCTCGGGTCCGGCCCAGAATACATCATTAGCTCTCCAGGCGGGCTCCTGACTTCAACTTGAAATGTATTCCCTGCTCTTCAGGCGGGCTCCTGACTTTAACATAGACAAAACAAATTTGAAAACTAAAACTTAAATTGTACTCCCTTGTTCTCCAGGCGGGCTCCTGACTACTGCGCTTGAAAGTATTCCCTGCTCTCCAGGCGGGCTCCTGACTGCTGACTTGAAATGTATTCCCTACTCTCCAGGCGGGCTCCTGATTTCAACATAGACAAAACAAAGAATTTGAAAGCTAAAATTTAAATTGCACCCACTTGTTCTCCAGGCGGGCTCCTGATTTCAACTTGAAATGTATTCCCTGCTCTCCAGGCGGGCTCCTGACTGCTGACTTGAAATGTATTTCCTGCTCTCCAGGTGGGCTCCTGACTGCTGAACTTGGATGTCTTCTCCCTGTTCTCCAAGCGGGTACCTGATTTCAACAAAATAGACAAAATCAAAGAAAAGTTTCTGCCCCAGTTTGGTAACTCGACACATATGTGAGTGTTAAACTGAATCATATTACCAAATATTACTAAGAATTTGAAAGCTAGATCCCATTATGCAGGGGGGCCTGACAACTCTTAACTAAACGACAATTTTAAATCTAAGTTATATCTTCTACAGGTGTGACTTCTACTGAATCTTGCTATCTAAGAGAATCTTTAAACTACTCCCCATTATCCAGGAGGGTCCTGAAAATCAAAAGTCCACTTTTATCTTAAGAGTGACAACTTTTATGGCTAAATTATACTACCCTACAGCAGACTTTACGCTAAATGTTGTTATCTAATCGAAATCTTAAAGCTAAGTCCCATTATCCAGGAGGGTCCTGAAAACTCCTAATTGAATCATATCTCGAACATGCAAACTTCTAAGCCAACTTATCTTCCTTTGGGGTACATTTATGCTAGATTATGATATTTCTAAACTTTAAACTAGGTCCCATTTTCCAGGAGGGTCCTGAAAATCAAAACAAACCTGTTTGGTGACTGCCTTTTTCCACAGAGAGTTTCTCCGAATCCAACGAATTTTCTGCCCCTATTTCAATCAAAGAAAATTTTGTCAGTTTAAAGTGGTGGTTAGCTGATGGCATTCTTGCTGAAGATCTTTCTGCTGCAATGTTTGTTCTAACTGGCTTCTCCGAACTGGCCTTGAACCGCTTTGACTTTCTGATTGACTTTCAAACCCCATGAATTTTGACGAACCGAGTGTTCTATACCCGTGCTATTGTTTTGCCTCTGACCCCTTTATCTGAACCTTTGCATCCTTCATGACATTACCAGTCCCTTCCACCGATGAGACTTCCGGTGATTCCTTGTATTCCCCTCTTTCGTCGTGTTATCCTTAGTATGCTTTGACCACTCCGTGCTTTGCAATTTTGAAAGTTGGTAGTGAGCTTTGAAATCCTTTTCACTCGATTTGAACGAGACTAACATTGAAACATCTTTAGATAAATACCCAAAAGAAAATGAAATGCAATGACTTTGCGGGTTAAGGATAAGAAGAATCCAAAACTAGATGACTGCTACCGAAGGAGAAGGAAAAAGAAACTTATCTAGGTGGAACAGCTGGTACCAATGATCATGACATGCATTTCAGATTAATCGGCCTAATCTGTCCAAAAATCAACTTTCAGTTGCCGTACTTTGTTGCCCCAAAATTTTCATGACTTGATTACTTTACCCGAACCTCGGCCTTGTTCATCCTGCGGTGCCTTGAAACAGTTTTCCCACCAACAGACCTTTCTCACTTGTTGAATTTTCCACTCACTTTCGCCTCAAGGTGCCCGTGAGGGTTTTCACCGATAAGACTCTCTTATTTTTACTTTTCTCAACTCCCGTCGCCTTACGGTGTCCGCGAGGGTTTTCATCAATAAGACTCTCTCATTTTTATTTCTCTCAACTTCCATCGCCTTACGGTGCCTGTGAAGGTTTTCACCAATAAGACTCTCTCATTTTTATTTCTCTCAACTTCCATCGCCTTACGGTGCCTGTGAAGGTTTTCACCAATAAGACTCTCTCATTTTTATTTTTCTGCTTGAACCAGAGTGTTGCCCCTGACATGAATTACCTTTATCTGCTCGACTTGGAATTTCTCAAAGACTGATCAAAAGGTCTTTCTTTGGACCGTAATGTGGGTTTTTGGACATGGCTAAAAAGAAAGGATATAAAAATGCTCAAAACAATTCAAATAGGTTAGACTTACAACTTTCGGAATCAGGTTTCTCACAACATCCACAACTTCTGCCCCAGTTCCTTGCTTGGGAACTTTTGGACTTTTGTTTTGATGGGACCGAACCGTGAGGCTGCCTACGTATCCTTAAAAGGAATCAGGTTGAACGTAGTTCATGGCATAGAAATTACTTTGTTGTTGCGATTTTTCTTTTCTCTCTTTCTTTTCTTCCTCTCTTTTTCCTCCGTTATTCTTCTTTTCTCTCCTTTTTTTTCTTTTTCTCCTTTTTTCTCTTTTTGCTTTTCTCTTTTCTTTTCTTTTCTTTCTCTTTCTTCTCTCTTTTCATTTTTCTTCTCCTTTTCCTTTCTTGTTCATTCTTTCTTTTTCTTTTCACTTACTTATCCTCCGCACTTGTGTTTCTGAATTGTGTCGTTGATCCCGAAAGAGGGGTATGAAACAAAATAAATAAGGCTCAAAAGGAGTGACGAGGGATAAAGTATTTAGATAGCAGAACAAAACGCCTTCGTAATTTCAATCTTCAAAATATGCCAAATACAAACAAGTACAATCAAAGAAAGAAATCATACATAGTATCTCTTGACTGCATCGGAGTTGATAGCCATTTCTACACATTTCCCTTCTACATTTGTCAAATATAACGCGCCATTGGACAACACCCTAGTTACAACAAATGGCCCCTGTCAGTTTGGGGCGAACTTTCCTTTTGCTTCAGCCTGATGAGGCAAGATACGTCTCAACACTAGTTGATCCACTTCGAACTTTTGTGGTCGCACCTTCTTGTTATATGCTCTTTCCATTCTCTGTTGGTACAATTGGCCATGACATACTGCCTCCAATCTCTTTTCATCAATTAGACTTAACTGCTCCAAGCGGGTTTTGACCCATTCAACATCATCAATTTCTGCCTCGGCAACAATTCGAACGGATGGGATTTCAATTTCTGCGGGTATTATTGCCTCCGTGCCATACACCAACAAATAAGGAGTAGCCCCTACTAAAGTGCGGACAATAGTGCGATAACCCAGCAACGCAAACGATAGCTTTTCATGCCACTGCCTAGAACCTTCCACCATTTTTCGAAGTATCTTCTTTATATTCTTATTGGCTGCCTCGACTGCTCCATTCACCTTAGGGCGATATGGGGTGGAATTGCGATGTATAATCTTAAACTGTTGACATGTCTCTGTCATCAGATGACTGTTGAGGTTAGAGCCATTGTCCGTGATGATTACCTTCGGAATCCCAAACCAACAGATGATATTTGAATGTACAAAGTCAACCACTGCTTTCTTGGTCACAGATTTGAAAGTTTTCGCTTCAACCCACTTGGTGAAATAATCAATGGCTACCAGAATAAACCTGTGTGCGTTTAGTGTTGCTGGTCGATTGGCCCAATTACATCCATGCCCCAAGCAACAAAAGGCCATGGTGCAGACATTGTATGTAATTCAGATGGTGGAGAATGAATCAAATCTCTGTGCACTTGGCACTGATGACATTTACGCACAAAACTGATGCAATCCCGCTCCATAGTGAGCCAGTAATAACCTACTCGGAGAATCTTCTTTGACAGAACGTACCCACTCATATGTGGTCCACAAACTCCGGAATGTACCTCGGTCATGATAGCTGTGGCCTGTCTTGCATCTATGCATCTTAGCAATCCCAGATCTGGAGTTCTTTTATACAATACCCCTCCACTGAAGAAAAATCCACTGGCCAATCGTCGGATTGTTCTTTTCTGATCACCTGTGGCCTGCGACGGATATACTCTCATCCTGATGTATTCTTTTATCATGGAACCATGGCTCCCCATCAAGTTCTTCTTCTACCATATTACAGTAAGCATGCTGGTTATGGACCTGAATCTACAGAGGGTCCACATAAGCCTTATCTGGATGATGTAGCATTGACGCCAGAGTAGCCAAAGCATCAGCAACTTCATTATGTATCCTTGGGATATGCTTGAATTCGATCGACGGAAACCGTTGGCAAAGATCATGCAAACATTGTCTGTACGGTATGAGTTTCAAATCCCGTGTTTCCCATTCTTCCTAAATTTGGTGCACCAGGAGGTCCGAGTCACCCAAGACCAAGACTTCCTGGACACCCATATCCATAGCTAACCTCAAACCTAGAATGCAGGCCTCGTACTTAGCCATGTTGTTGGTACAGTAAAAACGAAGCTGAGCCGTAACAGGATAGTGATGCCATATTTCAGAAATAAGTACTGCTCATATCCCCACGCCCTTCATGTTTGCAGCCCCATCAAAGAAAAGTTTCCATCACGGCTTCTCAACTTGTTCCAACTCATCAATGTGCATCACCTCTTTATCAGGGAAATAGGTTTTCAAAGGTTCGTAATCTTCATCGACCGGATTCTCGGCCAGGTGGTCCGCCAAGGCCTGTGCTTTCATTGCAGTTCGAGTCATGTAGACAATGTCAAACTCTGTGAGCAGGATCTGCCACTTTGCAAGCCTCCCTGTGGGCATAGGCTTCTGAAAGATATACTTCAATGGATCCAAGCGAGATATGAGGTAAGTAGTATAAGTTGACAAATAATGTTTCAACTTCTGCACCACCCAGGTTAGGGCACAACACGTCCTCTCAAGATGAATGTACTTAACCTCGTAGGATGCGAACTTCTTGCTGAGGTAATAGATGGCCTGCTCCTTCCTGCCAGTGATATCATGTTGACCCAATACGCACCCGAATGAATTATCCAAAACCGTCAAATATAGAATCAAAGGTCGCCCTGGTTCTGGCAGGACCAACACAGGTGGATTTGACAAATACCCATTTATCTTATCAAACACCTCCTGACATTCATCTGTCCACTTGACCGTAGCATCTTTCTTTAACAGCTTGAAGATAGGCTCACAAGTTGTCCTGAGCTGGGCGATGAACCTGCTGATATAATTCAATCTCCCAAACAAACTCATCACCTCAGTCTTGTTCTTTGGAGGTGACAATTCCTAGATGGCCTTGATTTTTGATGGGTCTAATTCAATACCCCGGCGACTGACTACGAACCCCAACAACTTTCCAGACGGCACCCCAAAAGCACATTTTGCAGGATTAAGCTTGAGATTGTACCTGTGAAGCCTTCGGAAGAACTTTTTCAGATCCCTAACATGGTCAGACTGCTTTCTAGACTTCACGATCACATCATCCACGTACACCTCGATTTCCTAGTGTATCATATCATAGAATATTGTTGTCATTTCCCTCATGTAGGTTTCCCCAACATTTTTCAAACTGAATGACCTGACCCGATAGCAGTACGTTCCCCACGGCGTGATGAATGCTGTCTTTTCTGCATCCTCCTTGTCCATCAAGATTTGATGATAACCCATGTAACAATCCACAAAAGAACCAATCTCATGTTTGGCACAATTGTCAATCAATATAGGGATGTTTGGCAGGGGAAAATTATCCTTCGGACTTGCTTTGTTGAGATCCCGGTAATCAACGCACACCCTGGTCTTGCCATCCTTCTTTGGCATATGCACAACATTGGCTAACCAGGTGGGATACCGAGTGACCAGAATGACTTTGGCATCGAACTGCTTGGTGACCTCTTCCTTGATTTTTACACTCATATCCGTCTTGAATTTTCTCAGCTTCTGCTTGACAGGAGGGAATGCCGGGTTCGTAGGCAACTTGTGAACCACTAAATCAGTGCTTAGACCCGGCATGTCGTCATAGGACCATGCAAAAACGTCTTTATATTTGAACAGTGCTTTAATGATCTCTTCCTTGAGCTGAGGTTCCAGATGGACACTTATTTTAGTTTCACGGACATTTTCTTGGTCCCCCAGATTAATTGCTTCCGTATCATTCAAATTAGGTTTGGGATTTTCCTCAAAATGACTTAGTTCCTTACTAAATTCTTCATAGGCCTCATCATCATCAAATTCCAACTCGCCATCACACTCAATTTCTTGTATTATTATTTCAGAGTTGGATTGGCTTTTAAAACTGGGCCGAAGATTCCTCATGCATGTCATGTCATTGATATCAGCATAAAAAGAACTGTACAAAAGAAGAAAACAAAAAAAAATTAGAAGAAATGAAGGAAAGGAACAATTGCATTTCATTGAAGATAAAGATAACAGTGTTTTAACACATCCAACTGAACGGAACATAGTATCTGAATTACAGACCCTGGAATAATCCAGACAACTAAAAGAAAATCAAAACCCACTACCAAGACTCCCTCCGGATAGGAAGAGGAATAGCTTCCCAGTTGTTGACTTTTGCACGTGGTCCCACAAATTGCACATCTGCCTTGCTGGACCCTTCCCCAGCCTGAACCATATTAACCTCAGCGAATAACCTTTCGAACCCCTTCTCCAAGTCTCCATCGGCTCCAATCAGTGGTCTAGGGACCTTTGACAACAGTTGCCTTCTAGTACCCGGCCTGACAAATGACCTAGACAGATGCGGGACTGGCTTTGGCAATGCCCATGCTTTCTTCTTCATTTTCCTAGCTCTTCTCACGTCTGCAACGGTGGGTTTGAACCCAAGACCAAAAGTATCCAGATTCTTTGGAAGAGAGGCTGGCTGCACAATACCTTGTAGAGATGTACCCAAACCCTTGCCCGGTACGAAACCGTTTTTCAACATTTCGATAGCTACCATGATTGATGTCGCAGCCATATTTGGAGTTGGCACGCACTTTCCTTCCGGAATTTTCTCTACCGATACTGTGTCAGAAACCTGATAAACCTATGGTCCCTTGCCATCGTCAACCTCTATGAACGGCACAATGGCACCATTGGGCACACACAAATTATCTTCGCCATGTACAACAATTTCTTGTCGATTCCATTCAAACTTGACCATTTGATGCAGAGTAGACAGGACTGCTTTGGCATCATGGATCCAGGGTCGTCCCAACAACAGATTGTACGAAACAGCCACATCGAGCACCTGGAATTCCATAGTAAATTTAACTGGCCCTATTGTGAGCTCAAGCACTATGTCCCCAACTGAATCCTTCCCTCCACCGTCGAATCCCCGAACGCAAATAATGTTCTTGTGAATCCTTTCATCCTCCACTTGCAATTTGTTCAATGTGCAGAGAGGACAGATGTTTGCACTAGATCCATTATCAACCAGCACCCGAGTAACCACAGAATCTTCGTATTTCACCGTCAGATAGAGGGCTCTATTGTGCTCGGTACCCTCCATGGGTAACTCATCATCAGAAAAAGTGACTCGGTTTACCTCAAATATCTTGTTAGCTATCCTTTCCAAGTGGTTTACTAAGATTTTGTCAGGAACGTGGGCTTCGTTTAAGATCTTCATCAAAGCATGACGGTGTTCGTCTGAATGGATCAGTAATGACAAGAGCGAGATCTGAGCCGGTGTTTTCCTCAACTGCTCCACAATGGAATAGTCTTGTACTTTCATCTTTTTCAAAAATTCCTCTGCTTCTTCCTCGGACATAGCTTTTTTCACCGAGACTGGATTCTCTTTGGAAGTTTTAGATTTTCTCAACTCTTCGGGGGCAAATCATCTCCGCGATCGAGTCAAACCATGGGTCTTACACACTTCTTCTCTAACCTATTTCCCCTGGTAAGTTACTATCACTCATTCATAATTCCACGGGACCGCCTTGCTGCGGATCACTGGAAGCTGAGTTACTGGTTTTATAATAACAGGCTATATGCGAGCACCCTTCACGACCACGACAGGTTTACTTGTAACCCCTGGCACCACCACTTTAGCTTTTTCTGGTTTTACCGCAACAGTACTTGACGACCCTTTCTCGGCTACCACAGCTGGCTTGTTGTCTACCTCTTTCCACTGGACCACTGATTTCCCACTGGTTACCTTTTCCTTTGAATTGGTTTCACTGGAGCGGATCATCATCACCGTTTGCGAGGGTTTCTTAGCCTCCCCTCCCTTGTGTATCAACTCAATCATATGGGTCTCATGGTGAGCTGGTAGCGGATTCTGGTTGATGTTTGGTATTTCTGGGGCCTGAACCTCGATCCGATGAGTATCAATGAGCTCTTGTACAGCTATTTTTAGTTTCCAGCATTTCTTTGTGTCATGGCCCAGTGCCCCTGAACAATACTCACAACTCACCGAGCGATCAAGATTTCTGGGAAGAGGATTCAGCATTTTGGCCTCGATCGGATTCAACATACCCAACTGTCTCAGTCTGCGGAATAGGCTAGTATATGATTCTCCCAATGGAGTGAAAGTCTTCTGCTTCTGCAACCTTTCATTATTAAAGGCTTGATTGGGTCGAAAATCTGTTCTAGGAGGGTTTTTGTAGGCTTTTGGGGGTGGATGGGTATTTTGTAGAGCTTGGTAGGGACTCTGTGAAGCTGGCGCACACCATTGCGCGTGAGCGGGAGGTTGGGTATAGGTTTGTGCGTGATAGACAGAAAAATGGTGATCTGGCGGTGGGTAGTAGTGTTGTGATGGGCTATATGGAGTGTGGGGGTGTGTTTGGGGATAGGGTCGAGGCTGGTTGTAGAATGATGGAGTGTTCCTGGATCCACCCCAAGCTGTCGACTCGATCGTTGCAACATTCTCTTTCTTCTTCTTTACGAGCACACCCCCAGTACCGTTTTGAATGGCCTGAGTGGTTGCTTTGATTGCTGAATAACTCATAATATTATTGGACTTGAGTCCCTCCTCAACCATGCCTCCCATTTTCACAACTTCATTAAAGGACTTGCCCACTGCTGACACCAGGTGACCAAAATAAGTGGGCTCCAAAGCCTGCATGAAATAATCAACCATCTCGCTCTCTTTCATCAGGGGGTTAACCCTCGCTACTTGCTCTCTCCAATGGAACCCATATTCTCGGAAACTCTCACCGGATTTCTTCTCAATCTTCGTCAGTGACAGACGGTCTGGGATAATTTCAAGATTATACTGGAAATGACAGGAGAAGGCTTGGGCCATATCGTCCCATGTGTACCACCTGCTATGATCTTGTCTGGTGTACCATTCTAGCACCGACCCACTCAAACTTTGGCTGAAATATGCCATCAGCAATTCGTCTCTTCCACCTACTCCTCTCATCTTGCTACAGAATCCTCTTAAGTGTGCTACCGGGTCGTCATGTCCATCGTACAGATCAAACTTGGGCATTTCGAACCCTGCTGGCAACTGAACATCTGGGAATAGACACAAATCCTTATAGGCCACACTCAGTTGGCCTCCCAACCCCTTCATATCTCGGAATGATTGCTCTAAGCTTTTGACCTTTCTGATCATCTCTTCATGCTGGGGATTTTTGGGCGGTTTCTCGGTCTCTGTCGGGGTATCAAGATGAGGAGTGTAAGGATATGGTTCTGGAACTTTGAAGGTGGGTTCAGGGGGATAGTACTGGTTATCATTGTGAGCACGTGATTTTTGTTTTACGCGACAATCGCTCCAAAAAGAAATGAAAAAATAATAACAAATGGTCCTGCTGTACAATTTTTGGATTTTACGTGGCATTTTGTTAATTATTTGTGATTTTGCCCATTTTTATTTTCATTAAAACAAAATACAAAAATGTATGTGTCATGCGTAAGTTGAACCGTAATCCGGTTGTTAAATAGAAAATCATAAATATGTGTCTTCGTCCGTGATTTTTGTTTTGTTTGATTTTACCTGTTTTAAATATTTTAATATATGTGTGCAAATAATTGTATTAAGTGTTTATTTAATTTTAATTTGATTTACTTAGGTTTTGTTTTAAAATAAAAAAAAATAATAAAAGAGAGTGCAAAATTGGGTTGAAGATCAGTTGGGCTTATTTTCATTTTAAATTCAAGGCCCAAAACTCAAACCCAAAACCCCTGTGTAACCCGGTCCGGACCAGCCCACTTCAAAAAACGTCCAAACGACGACGTTTTAATCCAGTCTGATCTGGGCCGTTGATCTCAGATTGATCAACGGCCAAGATCACTTCCCCATAACCCACGGATGAACCCGACCCATTTCACCCGGACCGACCCAACCCCCTTTAGTCTAAAACGACACCGTTCCCCTTTAACTGAAGGATCCTGGCCTTCCATCTCGCCTCATCCAACGGTTGAAATCAATCCACTCATTCCATATATAAGCTTCATACCATACCCTACCCCCCCTATCCGAGACCCCAGCCTTCGTCCTCATCCCCTTCCCCTCCAAACCCTAGCCGCCCTTGTATTCTTCACCATGAAAGTCGGCGGCTTGAATGCCGTTGACCTCCACCTTAACACCATAAAACCCCCTCACAACCTTGAACATGGATCTGTTAACCACCTAGCTCGAATCTCTTCCCACCTTCTCGAATCTTCATTTGAAGATTCGAGTCGAAACCTGACTTACGCCGTTTGACCCCAGTTTCACACCAGACACTCCCCAGACCCCCCTCGTGACCAAACCATGCTTGGTTTGGTCCGAATCTGACCAGGGAAGCATGAATCCCATATCTGATTTTTGGAACCTTAGGGTTCCTCGTCACTGGTCCGTATCCATTTAAGCCATAGAGATTAAGGTCTAATGGACCTTAATCGAAGTGTTTCTCATCTGAGAAACACTTCGATTAAAGTCCGTTCAGCCTTAAGAAAGGTCTATTCGAATCCAAGCTAAGGCTTTTGATTTTTCGGATTTAAGGTGAGTTTTTGTTTTCCTTTTTCTTTATTTTTAGTCCATGTGTTGTTTAAGGGGCTGTTCATGTTTTGTGAAATTTGTGTTTTGAATTTTATCAACTGTGTCCTGTCCACTTTGCCTGAACCTACGTGTTTGATTAAGTCCCTCTTCTGTTCACTGATAATGTGTATGTGCAAGCTGTACAATCAAATGAATTTGAATTGGTTCGTTCATTTAGTTCCTAGGGCCATTCTGTATTAACATTGCAATCTGAACCCCTTGTGTGATACTGTTAAATGTCTGATTTTGGCTACGATTGTGCATGTTATGATTAATATAGTCGAGTCGACATGTGTCGTCAATTAGTTTTAACTGCCTGAACAATAACAAATCGATTTGCTTCTGTTAAGCATTGCCTGAATCAATTAGGAACTGAGTTTAGTAACTTATAGTTGTTAATTTGATTTCAGAAATCTAAGGTTTGGTCTGTTAGTTACAGCCTGAATTGGAGGGCATGTGCATTAGTGCACAACATGTGCATAAAAGCCATTCTGATTAAAATAATTTGACAGCATGTTTGTCAGATTATATTCTTGCTGCCAGGTCTTCCTTTTAGTTTAAATATTAGAGGGTACTGTCAGAAATATCATGGGGGAGGTTTATACTTAATTAGCTAAGTGGAAACTGAAAAGGGACAACACATGGGAGGGGACTTGATTGATAAACAGGCTGTTCAAATAGCATGATTTGAAGCTATAAAAGGGGAGGATAGAGAACACAAAGGAGGGAGACCAGATCAAATAAGAGAGGGGGAGCTGAAGATATGCCCATATAGACATAGATACACACACACAGAAAAAAAAGAGAATACATACAGAAAACTTAGTTTGGAGATTGAGAGTTGAAGTTCTGAAAGACAGAAAACTGGAAAAGAATTTTGTTTGATAACACAGACAAACAAAACTAGAAATTGCATTCTTCTCTGCTATCTTGATTTCACTGGTCTTGACCTGTTGGTTCAATCCTGATTTCTTCTAAATCCAATTGAGTCCGCTGGTTGTCTGTTGGTTTATTTTGGGAATTTGTTCTAGTTGGGTTCTTGATTCTACTTGCTTTGCTTGTTGTTGCTGCTGCTATTCTGCTTTCTGCTGCTGCTGACCCTTCTACTTCACTTCTTCTTTGCATTTCAGTATTCAGGTACACATTTCGAGTCCCATTTTGGTGTTAACTGTAACAGTTCGAAAGCATGAAATGAAAGGAGTTTGAAGAAATTTAAATGTATGTTTGTAATGCTCATGGTATATTGACTTCTTTTGTATAAATTGATTAGTGCGTAATTCAGTAGCGAAAGATTAGTTAGTTAATACTTAACCAAGTTTAGCCCCTTGCATCTTAGTTTATAGTTGTTTGTTAGTACGAGATGTAATGGTACAATGCGTAGAATGCATGGATAATTGACATAGAATTTTCGACCGGATTCCTGTTTAACTATAATGACATGCATAGGATAGAATATTTCCACCTTACACAATGATGTTCTGTTTATTTTAGTTCTTTTATCAGGACCCGCTAGGCAGTATATAGGAGCACGTTCGAATCCCCATTAGTAATAATGCCTAGTGTTTTTAATAAGTATAGTCAAGTTCAATTCAAGAAATGTTCGGATACAAGTATAGCATTTGGTCAATCTCACATGTTTCACAAGGTATGACGCCTCTTCACTTTGTAAATAATTAATCAGAAATTGATAAGAATCCGGGTTAGGCCAAAGCATATAATTAAATTAGCATGTACCTTTTCCTTCTAGTTTTAGAGACAAATGCATTAGAAATGTAGCCACTGTAGGATATCCTTTCTAAAAATAGAGACGAGCCTCGCCAAATAAAAATGCGAAATTGCGGGTCCCTTAATAAATAACCATAATAAATATTTAGAATTCAGGATAGGCCGTTTAGTGAATTTCATGGCCTTCTACAAAAATAATAACGCGCTAGGCTTCTTTAGGCGCGACTTAATTAAATTACATTCTTAAACTCGGGTGCACATTGATGTGACCCGAATCCAAATCTCAACGGAGTCGAAATGTGTTAACAACTACGGGTGCATTGATTGCGACGTGGTTCAAGATGCATTTTCACGACATTGCAATTCTATAAAAAATGGTAATAATGAAAGCGGTTTAAACTTAATAAAAGCACATAAGTCACAACATGTATTTAAATCAGATATTTAGCCATTATAACAATTTAAGCGACCGTGCTAGAACCACGGGATTTGAGGGTGCCTAACACCTTCCCTCGGGTCAACAGAATTCCTTACTTAGAATTTCTGGTTCGCAGACTTCATTTGGAAAAGTCGAAAATTTCCTCGATTTGGGATTCAAGATAAACCGGTGATTTGGGACACCAAAAGCCAAACTTTTCCCAAGTGGCGACTCTGAATTAAATAAATAATCCCATTTCGAATATTGTCACTTAAATTGGAAAAACTCTCATCGCGCATTTTTAACCCTTCAGGGCGGGGCGCGCAAAAAGGAGGTGTGACAGCTCTGGCGACTCTGCTGGGGATACAAATACCCAGAACCACTGGTTCAGGGTTCAAGAATTCAAGCTTAGAATAATTGTTATATTTGGCTTTATTATCTGATCTTTATTACATGTTTTGCATAACGTGCTAAATGTTGTCTTTTACCGCTTTGATATTATCTGAACTGTATATAAACTGTGCCGAAACCCTTCTCTTCTTACCTCCGGGGAGAAGCTCGCTGGTCGAGACTCCCTATTCTGTTAGTGTCAATACCTGAAATAAGAAAGAGGTCGGACAAGTTACAAAGCCGGACGATCTCGCGGGTCCCCGGTACGTAGCCCCTCCTCGACTCGAGTTGTCCGCTCGGGTACACAGTCTAGAACAAATACCCAGGTTACGAACCTAGAAAAAAAACTTCATGCCGGATCCCTAGTAGGAACGTTTATTTGCATCACGTTGCATTTGACTTAGGGGGCTCAACACAGGGGTTGGGTCCGTATAGGACAGGCAACCTGAAATGAAAAGACCACCCTGCTGCATCCTATTTGTTTTGCACATTTATTTGCTTCGGTTTCGCATGCTGACCGGTTTCTAAAAAAAAGAAGAAAAATAGCAGCGTAGGGAGATAATTACTTATTTTGGAAAAATAAAACCAATGTCCAAGTAGTGTCGAGACCTCGCCGGAATTTTTCTAAAGAAAAAAACAGAATAAAACCAAAAGTTGTCTTTTAGTTTGACTTATAAAAAAACATATAAAAATTTTTCTTTTCTTTTTTTTAAAAAAGGGTATTTATTTAAAAGTAAAAAAAAAAATTTTTTTAGAAATTCATCATTCAAAAAATATGTTGTTTCTCTCGTAGTATCTCTTTTATAAATTCAGACTAATAGTCTAAATACTTCCTAAAAAAAATTTTTTTTAGTCTTTATCTCTTTTCGAAAGAAAATAATAAAAAAAAATATTCTTGCTTTCTGGGTTTAATTAATTTTCTCTATTCATGATGAGCCGAACTACGCCGGTTTGATTCTCACCGGATGTGAGATACGTAGGCAACCCCCGTCGGGTTCAACCCCATTTTTGCTAAAATACCCAAAATCAATAAATAAATAAAAAAAAGAAGAAGAAAAAGACGTGTCAAAAAAGAGTCATAAATAAGTCAAGTGATGCTGTTTTGTCATAAATAGCCGAATGTTTCCGAAAGGGACGCCGGAAGGCTGACTTTGCATAAACAGCCACCTTTGGGTCTTGTTTAGTATTTTTGTCCAGTTGACCCACACAGCCTTAAAATCTTCGTCCCCAAAGTGCTTAAAGGCCGTGTTCAAAACTTGATCCCCTTTGTAAAATATTTTTGAGTCAAGTCATTTTGTTAAAATCACCTTAATAAATGTGCAGGATGAGCACGATGCAAAATGAACATTTTTCAATAATGACCAAAATCTCTGTCAAGTTACGGCTATGGTGGAATGATCTAGGTGTTGAAGGACAAAATGAGGTTAAGAAATATCTGAAAGGTCTCGTGGGTTTGTTGGAAATCCAGCCTCGGGGAGATATCATAAAAGCTTTAGTCACTTACTGGGACCCGGCGCACAATGTTTTCCATTTCTCTGATTTTGAACTCACCCCGACTTTGGAAGAAATGGCTGGGTACATCGGAAATGCTGAACTTCCGTTGAGGCAAAAATACTTGGTCGCCCCAAGAGCTGTCACGGTACATCGGTTCCTAGATTCACTGAAGATACCCAGAACGGTCCACGACCCGGATCTGGCTGCCGGTTTTTGTACTCCATGCTTCATATATGATAGGTACGGTCATGAGGGAGGATTCAATAATCCAATCAACAAACTGTGCAGCAAAGGTATTCGTCAGAAGTGGGACAAACACAGACGGGTAGCCTTCATGATGATGTTCCTGGGCCTTCTGATATTTCCAAGGAAAGACGGAAAAATTGATTTGAAGATATCCGGAGTCGCCAGCACTTTACTCAAGCAAAGTGACAGTACTCTCGTGCCTATGTTGGTATCTGACATCTTTAGAGCTCTTACAGCCTGTAAAGCTGGAGGAAATTTCTTCGAAGGTTGTAACTTGCTCCTACAAATGTGGATGACCGAGCACCTCTGCCATCGTTCCGAGATTTTGAGCCATGGTTCCCCAGAAAAGACTTGCATAGAAGAATTTTACACGAGAACCAAAGATATTAGTTTGCCCAAAGGAGTCATGGCATGGACCTCGTTCTTTCAAGCTCTTACTGTCAGCCAAATACAATGGACACTGGGATGGTTGCCTGTTGACGAGGTCATATATATGCCGGCAGCTAAAACCCATTTCTTACTGATGGGGCTTAAGAGCATTCAACCATACGCACCCTGCCGAGTTTTGAGACAGCTCGGAAGATGCCAGACAGTACCTTATGAGGAAGATCTTAGCACTCAAGCAGTTGAGATAAGTCCTAACGGACAGTTTCCAGAAGCGAAAATTCGCCAAATCTGGAGTGAGTGTCAATATTTGAAATCAGATACTTGCGTGCGGGATCGAGCCAAAGGGGAGACGGAGCCAGCTTACCTGGCATGGTATAGAAGGGAACTTGAGCATGAAAGGCAGGCTAAGAGACCCCACATCCTGAATTTCGCTGAAACATCGCAAAAACAATGGGATTGGCTAGCAAAAGAAAGAGGCTATTGCGCCGAAATCAGCAGGTTGAAGCGACAAGTGGAAAGCCTGAAATATGATCACAACGTGCAAGTTGCTACCAATCTGGGATAACGAAACAGGTTGATTCAGCAAAACGAAATGCTCAAAGCCCAGATCAAACAGACAAGGATAGATGCGGATAAGCAGCCAAGGCGTCGAGCAGATGAGCAGTTGATAAAAAGGCTAAAAGGCAAAGTCAGGGAATGGAAAGAGGATTTAGAGAAATCTAAAAACATCATAGCAGAGCTCAGGGCACAATGGGATACAAGAGCAGATAAGCATCGCCGACACTTGAATCAATTGGAAGGCGATCACGAGAAAACTGTTGCTAAAATAAAGAGAGAGATGGCTACACTTGAGATCAAAGCAGCTAATCAGGCCCAGGATTTCCAAATTGAGAGCAGATACTGGTACGATTCGTTGGCCCAGATGAAGTTAGAAGTACGGCAACTAAAACATCAGCATATACAGGATGCTCAGGTGTTCAAGATATGTAGCGATCAGATAAAACGCCTACTCATAGAGAAGAAGCAAACCAGAGATAGGATCAAGGCCATTGCACATGCCATCACCCGACGATGTCTACGATGTGAGAACATGACCAGCGTTACCGTCCTCTCGGCAGTAATGAGCTATGTCAAGCAGACCATGCATGAGCTGGAGCAACTTGAGAGGGATCTCACACCTAGGACCGCGGCGAGGCCGAACGATGCCCCGCGGACACAAATTGTCAAAACCATAATGTACTCATAAGTCGAGTCTGTATCTTAGCATCTGTTGCTTGTTTTTCCCATCAGTTTGTTTAGTCTAGGATGAGTCTAGGTTTATTTTTAAAGTTTGCTCTTTCTTTTGCAAAATGTAGTTTTGTAATAGACTGTTGCGACAATAAAAGGTGTGTTTCTTTCATTTGTGTTTCGAACTACGTAATGATCTGATTCACGTAGGCATCGTGATACGTAGGCAGTCCTCATCGGATCCGGTCGCATTTCTTTTACTGCAAAATAAAAAATAATAATAATAATAAAAGAAAAAAAATTAATGCATGCTCTCGTAGCAAACATGTAGTAATCCACTCAACTGTATAGGTGCATCATGCTCAACGTGAGATTGACTATCTGTTATTTGCTATAAATTAACCGTGCGTTTGTCAGTGAGTATCGCCAGGTTTTTGGAAAGACGGTTGGTTTGGTGAAAGTCTGGCCTCGCACTCATACTTCACCAGGTCAAAGAGAAGTGTTCAACTACCTGTTGTTAGGACCAGAAGCAGTACTCACACTTACTTCACCAGGTCAAAAGGAAGTGTGGAAATGTCTTCAGAAATTCCGTTGCAAACAATCCCTGTTTCCGAGGAGAGCTCGATCTCAGCCATCCTCACACCTGAATCCGCAACTGCGGAGGAAAATAGAATCCTACGGCTCCGCATGTTGGAAATGCTGGACGACTGGAATAATGGGAAAGAGCCGCCAAGTGTCGTTCCCGGATTCCCTGAATTATTCTCCAGGTCAAGTGGGACTTCTAATGTCCCCATAAATTATCCTGCTACCCCATTCGGGTACCCAGCCACCTCAGCCTTCTCTGCTGGATCGCCTTCTGAGCCTCATCCCCGAATGTCAGCCACCGATGCAAGCATGAACATCTTTACTGCACCGCCTTGCCCGATTACGGCACAGCCTGCCACATACAAGCCGAGCTTTGACTCATCCTCTTTTACATTCCAAGCACCATCATTCTCAATGGAACCAACTAGGTTCGCTACCAGCACTAATCCTCCACCGCCTCAGTGCGAGCTTGCACCCGGGCAGGATCAGAACCCCAGAATTGCAGAACAAAATGAGATAGCCAAGAGAATGAGAAGCCTTGAACAAAGTTTGAAGAATATGCAAGGATTGAGCGGGCAGAAGAGCGTCTCTTACGCCGACCTATGCATGTTCCCTCACGTGCACCTGCCAGCGGGTTTCAAGACCCCAAAGTTTGAGAAATACGATGGGCACGGTGACCCCATTGCACATCTTAAGAAATACTGCAACCAATTGCGGGGAGCCGGCGGAAAAGAAGAACTGCTAATGGCATATTTTGGGGAAAGTCTAGTAGGGATAGCCTCGGAATGGTATATGGACCAGGAAATGTCCCGATGGCATATATGGGATGATCTCGCCAGAGATTTTGTAAAACAATTCCAGTATAACATCGACATTGCACCAGACCGAAATTCTCTATCAAATTTAAAGAAGAAACCTTCAGAAAGCTTTAGAAAATATGCTATTAAGTGGCGTGAGCAGGCGTCAAGGGTGAAGCCTCCCATGGACGAAGTGGAAATGGTCACTACCTTTCTCCAGGCTCAAGAGTCTGACTATTTCCAAAACATGATGTCAGCCATGGGAAAGCCATTCGCGTAAGCGATTAAGATTGGAGAGATGGTGGAAAATGGTCTGAAAACAGGTAGGATTCTGAGTCAAGCAGCCATAAGGGCGACCTCCCAAGCCGTCCAAAGCGGGTCCGGAGGAATGACAAGAGGGAAGAAGAAGGAAGAAACGACCATGGCAGCCTCGGAAGCAAGGGAGTATCGTCATCCCAGGCCCCGTTTTCCGGAAAGAACCCCACAACACTACTACCCCCACTCAAATTTGGCATATGCTCATCAACCTTATATGGTCATGAATGCCCAGCCTTATGCCCATCCCCCACAACAAGCCAACCGAGGCCCAGCTCCACCTCCCAGAAATTAGCCTCCTTACCGCAACCCCTATAACCCACAACCCCCGCAGAATAACTTTCGCCCTCAGGAGCCACCTCGAAGGCGGACTTTCACGCCCATCGGTGAACAATACTCTACTTTATTCCCGAAGCTAGTCCAGTTGGGTTTCTTACAACCAATCCCTCAAACGAGGCAAAACCCAACGTCACCTTCTTACAAAGCTGGAGTCAGATGCGCCTATCATTCAGGGGCCGAGGGACATGATACAAATGACTGCTGGTCGTTGAAAAGAGTGGTCGAGAATTTGATAGAGCAAGGAAAAATAGTGCTAAGGGACGAAGAGATCCCAAATGTGACTAACAATCCATTGCCTGCTCACAATAATGGGTCGCTGATCGGAATGATTTGCGAAGACAAAGAATTTGACCCTAATCTGAAAGCTATAATCGCCATTGTCGACACGGGGAAAAGGCCTGAGACAGACCAGAAACCAGAAAAGGGGGAGGAGGCCAAGGCTATAAAGAGCGAGCCTGAAAAGAAGGTGGAGAAGAAAGTGGTACCGGTAAAGGATGGAGTTCTTTACATACCACGAGGTCGAGCTGAGAAGACGCAGAACTTCGGGATAAAAAAGACAAAACCTATGTACGTGCCAAAAGGGGCCTATGTGGCCCGGGGGACGATTCAACCACCTTGGCTGAATGAGCCAGTGGTTATCGGACGCGTGTCACAAAAGCCGATGACCAACTCGTCCACAGTACCATGGAATTATCAGAAGACTTTGGTAATGTACAAAGGTAAAGAGGTCATGGGAGAACTTCCAGAAAATACTTTCATTGGAAGGTATTCAAATACCCAAGAGCTGAACAACGCCACACAAAGGCGCTTCCCACCAAAGAAGCCTGTAAGCGTTGAAGAAGCGGAAGTGTTCTTCCAACAAATGAAAATGCCAGATTACGAAGTGATAGATCAACTGCGCAAGTACCCCGAGCAAGTGTCTATGCTATCATTGTTGATGAGGTCGACCGAGCATCAAAAGATCTTACTGAAGACCCTGAATGAAGCACATGTGCCAGTTGAAACCTCGGTTGAACAACTAGAGCAGATGATGGAAAGATTCTTCGCCGTCAACCAAATCTCTTTCAGCAAAAACAATTTACCCCCAGAAGGAGCGGCACACAACAAGGCCTTGCATCTAACAGTTAAATGCGAGGACTACTATGTCAAGCGGGTAATGTTGGATGGGGGATCAGGTGTTGACATTTGCCCGCTCTCCACGCTACAAAGAATGGAAATTGGGACCGGAAGAATCCGACCCAACAATGTCTACGTAAGGGCTTTCGACGGCATCAAGAGAGATACCATGGGGGAAATAGACCTGTTGTTGGTCATAGGAACAGTCGAGTATGAAGTAACCTTTCAGGTGCTCGACATGGATACATCCTACAATTTCCTCCTCGGCAGACCTTGGATCCATACGGCAGGAGTTGTGCCTTCCACTCTTCACCAGATGGTGAAGTTCGAGTACGAAGACCGAGAGATCGTGGTCCATGGGGAAGACGAGCATGCTATCTATCGGGACCCATCCATCCCATATCTTGAACCGAGAGAAGGGAGCGAACATACGGTCTATCAAGCTTTCGAGATTGTACTGGCAGAGCAGCACGAAGAGGGAATACCCTGCCCCCAGCCTTTCTTGTCTAACGCCTCGGTTATAGTGGCCAAAGAGATGATCCGGCACGGATTTAGGCCAGGGAAAGGGCTTGGACGAACCCTTCAGGGAATAACAGAACCCATTACCTTGCTAGTCACCAAGACACCTTTTGGACTAGGCTTCAAACCTACTCCAGCAGACAAAGAGTGGGCAAAGAAAAGGAGAAATGAGGGTTGGAAGTTACCTCAACCTTTGTCGGATTTGTATGAAACCTTCATCAGGCCAAGATACACCGAATAAAAGGACGACGAGATCTTCACGACTGAAGAAATTGAGGAGATATGTGGGGCAATGAGGGAAATGCTCTACGAGACTCACATGGTTCAACCAGGTGAAGGCACAAGCACTGCTGAGATGCTGTACGTGGGGCCGAACGCCAAACTTCAAAACTGGGAGGCCACGCCATTCCCAACTAGACGGAAGTCCGGGTAGACCTGTCCTGCCACCTTTCCTGTGTCACAAGTTGTCTCCAGAACATAACTTGAACGTTTTCTTCCTTTCAATTGTTGTTTTGAATTCCTAAGTTGTAAACATTGTTGTCTTCCAATTTTCCAAAGAAAATGAAAAAAAAATCATCATTGCTTTCCCATTCTTTCTTTTGTTCTGATTTTTGTTATTTTTCCTTTTATCTTTCCTTTCAGTTATAATAATGCGGCTTTAAATATGACATGCTTGCGGACTTCACGCCCAGATCACAACGAGCTATTTAACTGCGAATTAATGAACCTAGAACCGGAATATGACGAAGAAGAGGCTTTTAGGGAAATAAACCGGGAGTTGGAACATTTCGAGAATAAACCTAAGCCAAATCTGAATGACACTGAACCGGTAAATTTAGGAACCCCGGAAGAAATCCGGGAGACCAAGATAAGCATTCACAAGGACAAGAAAACGCGAGAGGCGGTAATTCAACTTCTTTTTGAATTTAAAGACGTGTTTGCTTGGTCATATGATGACATGCCGGGACTAGGTGTTGATCTAGTGGTTCATAAATTGCCGATTCATCCTGATTGTCCTCCAGTTCAACAAAAGCAAAGAAAGTTCAAAACTGAGGTCAGTGACAAGATTAAAGAGGAGATCACCAAACAACTGAAAACGGGAGTGATTCGGGTAGTCCAATATACAACATGGTTGGAGAATGTGGTTCCAGTACCAAAAAAGGACGGGAAAACTCGGGTATGTGTAGATTACCGAGATCTGAACAAAGCAAGTCCTAAAGATAATTTCCCGCTGCCCAACATCCACATCCTCGTTGATAATTGTGCCAAACATGAGATACAGTCTTTTGTAGATTGTTACGCTGGGTATCATCAGGTATTGATGGATGAAGAGGACGCCGAGAAAACTGCCTTCACCACACCTTGGGGCACCTACTGTTATCGGGTCATGCCATTTGGTTTGAAGAATGCTGGGGCTACTTACATGAGGGCCATGACTACCATTTTTCATGACATGATGCATCAGGAAATAGAGGTGTACGTGGACGACGTGATAGTCAAGTCCAGGACGCAGGATAATCACATCCAAGACTTGAGGAAATTCTTCGAGAGATTAAGGAAGTATGACTTGAAGCTGAACCCAGCCAAATGTGCTTTCGGAGTTCCGTCGGGCAAACTTTTGGGCATCATCGTAAGCAGGAGAGGTATCGAGCTAGATCCAACTAAGATAAAATCCATCAGAGATCTGCCTCCCCCGAGAACAAAGAAAGACGTGATGAGTCTGTTGGGCAGGTTGAACTACATCAGTCGGTTTATTGCCCAGCTGACAAGCACGTGTGAGCCCATATTCAAGCTGTTAAGGAAAGATGCGGCGATTAAATGGACAACGGAGTGTCAAGAAGCCTTTGATAAAGTCAAAGAATACCTTTCGAATCCCCCAGTCTTGGTCCCTCCAGAACCAGGGAGGCCACTTTTCTTGTATCTGACAGTCTTGGAGAACTTTTTCGGTTGAGTCCTAGGGCAACAAGACGTAACCAGAAAGAAGGAGCAAGCAATCTACTACTTGAGCAAGAAATTCACCGGCTACGAGGCCAAATACACTCTGCTGGAAAGGACATGCTGCGCTCTCACGTGGGTTGCTCAAAAGCTGAGACATTATCTCCAAGCCCACACTACGTTCCTCATAAGCAGGTTGGATCCTTTGAAGTATATATTTCAGAAACCAATGCCTACTGGGAGACTGGCTAAATGGCAAATCTTGCTTACGGAATTCGACATAGTCTATGTCACTCGCACGACAATGAAAGCCCAGGCGCTAGCAGATCATTTGGCCGAAAATCCGGTCGGTGAGGAATACCAGCTATTGAGTACCTACTTTCCAGATGATGAAGTAAACACCGTAGAAGTGGTCTCGGAGGACGCTCATGTCTGGAAGATGTTCTTTGATGGAGCCGTGAACGCCAAGGGTGTAGGGATTGGGGCAATTTTGATCTCGCCTTCTGGTCAGCATTATCCCGCCACAGCTAGACTTCGTTTCTTTTGCACAAATAATACAGCTGAGTATGAAGCCTGCATCATGGGCATGCATATGGCAATCGATCAGGATGTCGAAGACTTACTGATTATGGGAGATTCTGACCTGATTATCCGACAAGCCCAAGGCGAATGGGAAACTCGGGATGTCAAACTTATCCCTTACCGACAGCATGTGGAGGACCTCGGCAAGCGCTTTACATCAATAGAGTTCAGGTATATCCCGAGGTGTCACAATGAACTGGCAGATGCACTTGCTACTCTGGCTTCAATGCTACCCTACCCGGGCAACGCCCACGTCAATCCTTTGGAAATCCAAATCAGGGAAAGACACGGTTACTGCAATGTAATCGAGGCGGGATCAAATATGTAGCCTTGGTACTATGACATCAAGAGGTTCTTAAAAACGCAAGAATACCCCGATCATGCTACTGGAGATCAAAAGAGGACCATTAGGCGACATGCAAGTGGTTTCTTTCTGAGCGGTGAATTGTTATATAAGAGGACTCCGGACCTCAATCTCTTAAGATGTGTCGATATCGAGGAAGCGAGAAAGATCATGCACGAAGTACACGCAGGTGTGTGCGGACCTCACATGAACGGGTATGTCTTAGCGAAGAAAATCCTTCGAGCAGGTTATTACTGGATGGCCATGGAAAAGGATTGCTTTAGCTTCGTTCGGAAGTGTCATCAGTGTCAGGTGCACGGTGATTTGATTCATGCACCTCCCACGGAGCTGCATCCCATGTCTGCACCTTGGCCATTTGTCGCCTGGGGCATAGACGTCATTGGAAAAATCGAACCAAAGGCTTCGAATGGACACAGGTTTATACTGGTTGCCATCGATTACTTCACAAAATAGGTAGAGGCTGTCACTCTCAAGTCGGTCACTAAAAAAGCTGTAGTGGATTTTGTACACTCAAATCTTATCTGTCGTTTCGGTATTCCTGCGACTATCATTACAGATAACGCAGCAAACTTGAACAGTCACTTGATGGGAGATGTATGCGAGCAATTCAAGATAACGCATAGGAATTCTACTCCTTATCGGCCGAAAGCCAATGGTGCTGTGGAAGCGGCGAACAAAAACATCAAGAAGATTTTGAGGAAAACGATCCAAAGTTCCCGACAGTGGCATGAGCAGTTACCATTTGCATTGTTGGGGTATCGCACTACGGTACGCACATCAGTAGGAGCGACTCCTTATCTTTTGGTTTATGGGACCGAGGCTGTAATACCGGCAGAGGTAGAAATTCCTTCGCTTCGAACCATTGTCGAAGCAGAAATTGAAGACAGCGAGTGGGTCAAGACTCGGTTAGAGCAATTGATTTTGATTGATGAAAAGTGAATGGCCGCAGTTTGTCACGGACAGTTGTACCAACGAAGAATGGCCCGTGCTTACAACAAGAAAGTCCGACCCAGGAATTTCGAAATAGGTCAGCTGGTACTGAGGCGTATTCTGCCGCATCATGAGGAAGCAAAAGGGAAGTTTGCTCCAAATTGGAAAGGCCCATACATCATAAGGAAGATATTGCCAAGAGGAGCATTGTATTTAGGTGATATCGAAGGAAATGACCCCGACACAGCAGTAAATGCGGATGCAGTCAAGAGATACTACGTCTGAATTATACTCCAATAGTCTTGACGCATTTGAAATGACGAAGGTTTTATTCCCCACTACTCCCCAAACACTACCCAATTCTCTCTACAAACCTTTGAGCCGCTTACAAAAAAAAATTAACAACAAAACAAAAGAAAACAAAACAAAACATTGATAGAGGCCTGAACTACGTTTGACTTGATTCCGAAAGGATACGTAGGCAGCCTCTCCCTGAGGTTCAGTCACACCAACAATAAAATCCCATTCACCCTGAAATTGAAACCGGGGCACGTCGAGCAGTTTAGAAGTTAGTATCATCTACCTCTCTTTACCAAGCACAAGCCTTCAAATCAATTACCAAAGACAGTGGGAAACCAATAAGCGTCACAAATGGAGACCGACACACTCTGAATTGAGAGAGATAAAATGAGAGAGTCTCGTCGGTGAAAACCTTCGGGCACCGCGAGGCGACGGGAGTAGAGAGACCAAAATGAGAGAGCTTGTTTAGCAAGAACTCACAAAGAGTGCTATCAAGCGATGACAGGAAGAAAAATGAGAGAGGTCAGCCGGCGAAAACCCGCAAAGGGCGCTGTTGGCCGAAAAGAATGACTCCACCCCAAGGAGGTCTCGGCAAAGTTCCACCGATTTGGAATCACAGATCCGTTCTGGTTCAGGGAAACGCAAGTTCATGGAAGGTCAGGCGTCCAGTCCAAAGAGCATGTCATGTCATTTAAAGCCAGCGTTATCTTCCTCAGATAAGTCTTTCTCGTCCCAAAAGGGACACTCCCTTCCTGAAATTTGTTTTCTCCTTTCTTTGTTTCTCTTCGAATCCCTTTTATGTTATAACCCCAAGTTCAGGATACACCGGAAAGGGCAGGTAGCAGGTTTGTTTTCACGGAATTCCTTTTCATGAAGGAAAACACCCCGTTTCGTTGGTACGTCTGTCCAAATTTGATGAATCATGATGTTTGATGCCGTTCGAAGTAAAGAGGAAAAAGAGAAATTTCCCCCAGCAAGTCCGTTTTGTACAAATCCCCACAGAGTCTCCCCTTGTACAATCCCCCACAGAGTCTCCCCAATATAAAAAAAATATACAAAAAAAAATACAAAAAAAAATCCGCGTTGGAATTTCCCCAGCACATCCCCAGCGAATCCCTTTGTAAAAATTCCCCAACAAGCTTACCCCAACAAATCCTAGAAAGCCCGCTTTGAAACAAATCTCCAGCATGCCCCGTTGTACAAAAATCCACACAAAGAATTCACTTTGTAAATATTCCCCCCACAGAGCTTCCTTTTGTACAAATCCCCACAGAGTATCCCCAATAAAATCCCCGTTGAGAATCTCCAAGCAAGATGGGACACAAAAAAAAAGAAAAAAAAGAGCCTTACGAGGCAAATCAACACAAAATCTGGAAATACAAAGCCTGAGCAGTCAAAAGAGTTTCGCCATTTGAAGCCAATCAACGGCGGGACTTCACAACAGAAATAAGGACGCAACAAAGCAACAGGAACGATCAAGGTCACCAAACCGACCGTCATTTCTGAACTAACAATTGTTCTTTGTCTGAAAAGTTGAAACAGGTTTAATCCAAGACAACCATGCAAAAGGCAGGTGTCGCCCAAAGAAGAAGGTACATGGGTACAAGAAATATTTTGGCAATAAGGAATTCACTCGAAAGGTAAGTTTCCACGAAACTCCCTTTTGTCTTCTACTAAAACAAGAAAATTCAAAAAAAAAGAGGTCAGTTGTTGTTCTCGAATTTTGTCCCCAGCCAGCCAGCATTAGGGTTTTAAATCCTAAACTGAACTTTTTCCATTCAATCAGCATTAGGGTTTTAAACCCTAAACTGAATTTTTCCTTTAGTCAGCATTAGGGTTTTAAACCCTAAACTGAACTTTTTTCCATTCAGCCAGCATTAGGGTTTTAAACGCTAAACTGAGCTTTTCCATGAAATCAGCATTAGGGTTTTAAACCCTAAACTGAATTTTTCCTTTAGTCAGCATTAGGGTTTTAAACCCTAAACTGAACTTTTTTCCATTCAGCCAGCATTAGGGTTTTAAACCCTAAACTGAGCTTTTCCATGCAATCAGCATTAGGGTTTTATACCCTAAACTGAATTTTTTCCATGCAATCAGCATTAGGGTTTTAAACCCTAAACTGAATTTTTCCTTTAGTCAGCATTAGGGTTTTAAACCCTAAACTGAACTTTTTCCATTCAGCCAGCATTAGGGTTTTAAACCCTAAACTGAGCTTTTCCATGCAATCAGCATTAGGGTTTTAAACCCTAAACTGAATTTTTCCTTTAGTCAGCATTAGGGTTTTAAACCCTAAACTGAACTTTTTCCATTGCAATCAGCATTAGGGTTTTAAACCCTAAACTGAATTTTTCCTTTAGTCAGCATTAGGGTTTTAAACCCTAAACTGAACTTTTTTCCATTCAGCCAGCATTAGGGTTTTAAACCCTAAACTGAGCTTTTCCATGAAATCAGCATTAGGGTTTTAAACCCTAAACTGAATTTTTCCTTTAGTCAGCATTAGGGTTTTAAACCCTAAACTGAACTTTTTCCGTTAATCAGCATTAGGGTTTTAAAACCCTAAAACTGAACTTCTTCCCAGCTAGTCGGTATTAGGGCTCTAATCCTGAACTGAGCATTTTTATCTTCCTTCATCAATTTTAGGAGCTTCCTGGCGAATAATTAACGAAATTTTCCTAGTGAAACTGGGGCAGAAAATTTCGTTCGTTTGTTTGTTTTCTCCCGCAGGTCTAACCTCGAGCCACACGGATCGAAATGACCCACGAGATGAGTCTCAACTCAGAATCAAAAAAGAAAAGGACAAAAAGAAGATGTCCCGAGATACCGGAGAAAATGGAAGGCGGATCGTTCCAAGATTTGTTTAAGGTCCAGAACTCTGCCAGTCACGTCTCACTGAGTATCCCAGAGGTTAAACAAGCACCTAGAACTTGCAAGCATTAAGATTCAGATCGGAGTCTACAAGCAGAATCAGCTAAGACCCAAGATCAAGTCGCAAAAGAATCATTGATAGGAATCTTGTAACTAGCAGTTGACATGCATATAAATGTTTAGTTCAGTTTCAATTTTTCTTTGGTTGTAATAAGGCGGTCAGTAAAGCAGGTGACAACAGCAACAGCAGTAACAACAAACATTGCAATCCCATGATAGTCCCAGCTACCGAAGCTTCCCGAACTACATTGGCCTGATTCGGTCAAATCCCATGATAGGAAATCTTTGAAGCAAAGATTCGGTCAAATCTTTCAAAAACATGTTTCACACGGAGTAGTCCATAGGCAAAAAAATCGCTCATATCTGCTCACTTTATCTTTGCACGAAAACTCTTCGTGTTTCCGAACAAAGAGGGGCAGCTGTGAGCACGTGATTTTTGTTTAACGCGACAATCGCTCCAAAAAGAAATGAAAAAATAATAACAAATGGTCCTGCTGTACAATTTTCGGATTTTACGTGGCATTTTGTTAATTATTTGTGATTTTGCCCATTTTTATTTTCATTAAAACAAAATACAAAAATGTATGTGTCATGCGTAAGTTGAACCGTAATCCGGTTGTTAAATAGAAAATCATAAATATGCGGCTTCGTCCGTGATTTTTGTTTTGTTTGATTTTACCTGTTTTAAATATTTTAATATATGTGTGCAAATAATTGTATTAAGTGTTTATTTAATTTTAATTTGATTTACTTAGGTTTTGTTTTAAAATAAAAAAATAATAATAAAAGAGAGTGCAAAATTGGGTTGAAGATCAGTTGGGCTTATTTTCATTTTAAATTCAAGGCCCAAAACTCAAACCCAAAACCCCTGTGTAACCCGGTCCGGACCAGCCCACTTCAAAAAACGTCCAAACGACGACGTTTTAATCCAGTCTGATCTGGGCCGTTGATCTCAGATTGATCAACGGCCAAGATCACTTCCCCATAACCCACTGATGAACCCGACCCATTTCACCCGGACCGACCCAACCCCCTTTAGTCTAAAACGACACTGTTCCCCTTTAACTGAAGGATCCTGGCCTTCCATCTCGCCTCATCCAACGGTTGAAATCAATCCACTCATTCCATATATAAGCTTCCTACCATACCCTACCCCCCCTATCCGAGACCCCAGCCTTCGTCCTCATCCCCTTCCCCTCCAAACCCTAGCCGCCCTTGTATTCTTCACCATGAAAGCCGGCGGCATGAATGCCGTTGACCTCCACCTTAACACCATAAAACCCCCTCACAACCTTGAACATGGATCTGTTAACCACCTAGCTCGAATCCCTTCCCACCTTCTCGAATCTTCATTTGAAGATTCGAGTCGAAACCTGACTTACGCCGTTTGACCCCAGTTTCACACTAGACACTCCCCAGACCCCCCTCGTGACCAAACCATTCTTGGTTTGGTCCAAATCTGACCAGGGAAGCATGAATCCCAGATCTGATTTTTGGAACCTTAGGGTTCCTCGTCACTGGTCCGTATCCGTTTAAGCCAAAGAGATTAAGGTCTAATGGACCTTAATCGAAGTGTTTCTCATCTGAGAAACACTTCGATTAAAGTCCGTTCAGCCTTAAGAAAGGTCTATTCGAATCCAAGCTAAGGCTTTTGATTTTTCGGATTTAAGGTGAGTTTTTGTTTTCCTTTTTCTTTATTTTTAGTCCATGTGTTGTTTAAGGGGCTGTTCATGTTTTGTGAAATTTGTGTTTTGAATTTTATCAACTGTGTCCTGTCCACTTTGCCTGAACCTACGTGTTTGATTAAGTCCCTCTTCTGTTCACTGATAATGTGTATGTGCAAGCTGTACAATCAAATGAATTTGAATTGGTTCGTTCATTTAGTTCCTAGGGCCATTCTGTATTAACATTGCAATCTGAACCCCTTGTGTGATACTGTTAAATGTCTGATTTTGGCTACGATTGTGCATGTTATGATTAATATAGTCGAGTCGACATGTGTCGTCAATTAGTTTTAACTGCCTGAACAATAACAAATCGATTTGCTTCTGTTAAGCATTGCTTGAATCAATTAGGAATTGAGTTTAGTAACTTATAGTTGTTAATTTGATTTCAGAAATCTAAGGTTTGGTCTGTTAGTTACAGCCTGAATTGGAGGGCATGTGCATTAGTGCACAACATGTGCATAAAAGCCATTCTCATTAAAATAATTTGATAGCATATTTGTCAGATTATATTCTTGCTGCCAGGTCTGCCTTTTAGTTTAAATATTAGAGGGTACTGTCAGAAATATCATGGGGGAGGTTTATACTTAATTAGCTAAGTGGAAACTGAAAAGGGACAGCACATGGGAGGGGACCTGATTGATGAACAGGCTGTTCAAATAGCCTGATTTGATGCTATAAAAGGGGAGGACAGAGAACACAGAGGAGGGAGACCAGATCAAATAAGAGAGGAGGAGCTGAAGATATACCCATATAGACATAGATACACACACACAGAAAAAAAAAGAGAATACATACAGAAAACTTAGTTTGGAGATTGAGAGTTGAAGTTCTGAAAGACGGAAAACTGGAAAAGAATTTTGTTTGATAACACAGACAGACAAAACTAGAAATTGCATTCTTCTCTGCTATCTTGATTTCACTGGTCTTGACCTGTTGGTTCAATCCTGATTTCTTCTAAATCCAATTGAGTCCGCTGGTTGTCTGTTGGTTTATTTTGGGAATTTGTTCTAGTTGGGTTCTTGATTCTACTTGCTTCGCTTGTTGTTGTTGCTGCTATTCTGCTTTCTGCTGCTGCTGACCCTTCTGCTTCACTTCTTCTTTGCATTTCAGTATTCAGGTACACATTTCGAGTCCCATTTTGGTGTTAACTGTAACAGTTCGAAAGCATGAAATGAAAGGAGTTTGAAGAAATTTAAATGTCTGTTTGTAATGCTCATGGTATATTGACTTCTTTTGTATAAATTGATTAGTGTGTAATTCAGTAGCGAAAGATTAGTTAGTTAATACTTAACCAAGTTTAGCCCCTTGCATCTTAGTTTATAATTGTTTGTTAGTACGAGATGTAATGGTACAATGCGTAGAATGCATGGATAATTGACATAGAATTTTCGACCGGATTCCTGTTTAACTATAATGACATGCATAGGATAGAATATTTCCACCTTACACAATGATGTTCTGTTTATTTTAGTTCTTTTATCAGGACCCGCTAGGCAGTATATAGGAGCACGTTCGAATCTCCATTAGTAATAATGCCTAGTGTTTAATTTAATAAGTTTAGTCAAGTTCAATTCAAGAAATGTTCGGATACAAGTATAGCATTTGGTCAATCTCACATGTTTCACAAGGTATGACGCCTCTTCACTTTGTAAATAATTAATCAGAAATTGATAAGAATCCGGGTTAGGCCAAAGCATATAATTAAATTAGCATGTACCTTTTCCTTCTAGTTTTAGAGACAAATGCATTAGAAATGTAGCCACTGTAGGATATCCTTTCTAAAAATAGAGACGAACCTCGCCAAATAAAAATGCGAAATTGCGGGGCCCTCAATAAATAACCATAATAAATATTTAGAATTCAGGATAGGCCGTTTAGTGAATTTCATGGCCTTCTACAAAAATAATAACACGCTAGGCTTCTTTAGGCGCGACTTAATTAAAACATTCTTAAACTCGGGTGCACATTGATGTGACCCGAATCCAAATCTCAACGGAGTCGAAATGGTCAACAACTACGGGCGCATTGATTGCGACGTGGTTCGAGATGTATTTTCACGACGTTGCAATTCTATAAAAATAAAATAATAAAGGCGGTTTGAACTTAATAAAAGCACATGAGTCACAACCTGTATTTAAATCAGATATTTAGCCATTATAACAATTTAAGCGACCGTGCTAGAACCACGGGATTTGAGGGTGCCTAACACCTTCCCTCGGGTCAACAGAATTCCTTACTTAGAATTTCTGGTTCGCAGACTTCATTTGGAAAAGTCGAAAATTTCCTCGATCTGGGATTCAAGATAAACCGGTGACTTGGGACACCAAAAGCCAAACTTTTCCCAAGTGGCGACTCTGAATTAAATAAATAATCCCATTTCGAATATTGTCACTTAAATTGGAAAAACTCCCATCATGCATTTTTAACCCTTCGGGGCGGGGCGCGCAAAAAGGAGGTGTGATAATCGTGAGTTTGGAACAGGGGTTCACTGGAAGATCAGTGTAATGTAGCAGGTGGAGGTGCCACAAAAACAGGTGTAATCGGTGGGGGAGGGTACATGACTTGTTTGGGTGGTGGATCTTGAGAAGTATGGGAAGTGGTGCCTTGACATTATTGGTAGAGGGGTAAGGTTGGAGATGAGTTCACAGTGGGAGGCTCCAGAGGCTGGGCTGATGGTGGGATATAAGCAGGATTGGCGGGACAAACCGGTGGTGGATGCCCTTTCTCCCAAGCTTGGTACATTTCAGCCATCTGTTGTTTCAGCTTATACATTTCTTCCTTCATTGCATTAACGTCCATTTCTTCCACCTCTTTCGACGGGTCAACAATACTTGTTTCCGTTTCCTGGTCGACCATATTCAGCCTGTCTTTCGATCGGGTGTTGTAGGAGTGAGTTGCCAGAATGCCAGTCAACTAACCACCTGCCTGGACTTAATACATCAAACAAACAACCTTGTTAGCGATTAGGCTTTAACATATTGGTAACCTCACATTGGGTATGAATGCACCTAAACAGTTAACCGTCTCTATTGTGTATTTGATTGGTTGCATGCATCATCCCGGCCTTTTCCTTTTTTTAATTGCAAACATCCCCCTTTCTTTTCTTTTCTTTCCTTTCCTTTCATTCCTGCCTCTGTTCTCTCTTTGTCTTTACTCTATCTTTATTTCTTATTTTCTCTCTCTTTTGTTTTTTCGCTCTTTTCTTCTCTTTACTCTCTTTTATTTGGTTACGGTCGAATCCTATGGAGATTGCCTACGTATCATGACCCCGCATGAATCAGACCAAGCGTAGTTCTTGTAGATAAGTGCGAAATAAAACATTTTTGGGATTTTCAGTTTTTATAAAAACAGATGCTTCGATTACAAAGACTCAATACTAACAACTTCCAAAAGACTTACATATTCTGATGCAAAGACAAACACAGACTCCGAAAATAAGCTATCACACTCCAAAGAAATACAGACTCAAAAACAGAAAGAAAATACAAACCCAACATGACTTACAGACTCTGACAGAAAATGAAATACATACTCAAACGGAAAATCACGAGTACATCAATTCTCCTGGTGCCCGCAGGACATCATTCGATCTTGCCACGAGCCTATGTGCAAGATCCCTTTGAAGTCGGTCCAAGTCGTTCATTATTTGTTTAACAAAGGTCATCACTGCTGCAAAGAATGTAGTTCGAGTCATATCCTCACAGATGTGGCACCTCATAACGATGTAGTCGGCGATGCTTCTAATTCTCTCTCTTATGACGCACTTTTCTTATAACAACCGCCCAATCTGCTAGGCCCTGGCCTCCAAAGTTTGCTCTGATGCATAATTTTGTTCCTGAAGTTGTTGCAAGTCTATTTCTAACTGCGCCAATGTCGTGTAACAGTGTTCCCTTTCAACCTTGAAGTCTTTTGCCTGCTTGATTATTTTATTTTCTGTGGCGATAACCCTCTTCTTCAACCCTGCGACCTCATCGTCGTACCTTTCTCTCAACTGCTTAACCAGGCATACCCGTTCATCTGCGTTCTTAGCCAATTGTTTTTGAGCCTTGGCTAGTTCACTTTCTGCTTTGTTCAAATCGAAATTGTAGTCACTCACTTTCTGCCTCAGGTTAGCTATGAGCTTTTCATCTCTGTCACTTCGGACTAGATTTTCCGCCGCTACTTTCAATTTCTGAATTTGAGCTCGAAGGGCTTCATTTTCTTTGGCTAGCCTTTTCTTTTCTCCTTCATCTGCCGCCACTTGCAAGCTATTCTTGAATTGCAGTTCTCTAACTTGCTTTTCCAACTTGCTTATGGTAGCCCTGTACTCGTTTTCTTTGGTCAGCCAATCCCATTATACTTGAGCTCCGTCAGTGAATTACTGGACATGGGGTCTTTTTGCGGGCCTGCCAGGCTCATGTTGAACTCGGGATCTTTTACCATACCAAGCAATATAATTGGGCTCCACCTCTCCTCTGGATAGGTCTCGTACTTGCGTGTTAGGCCCTAAGAATCTGTACTGATCCCAAACCCGATGCACCTTTTCTTCTGGAAAGGCAGCTTTTGGATCTAACTCAATGACTTGCTGACTCAAATCTTCATTGTGTGGGATGGTCTGGTACCGGACAACTGACGCAAGACTCTGTGCAGAGCATAAGGCTGACTACTCCATAGACCCATCAACAGCAAAAAACACACCTCAGCCGACATATAGGTTACTTCGTTGACTGAGAGCCATCGAAGGTCCATTCGATCTTATTTACAGTCAAAGATCTCAAATGAGCATGTCATGCTTCCGTACCATCTGGAAACTCATAACCTTCTACTCGCTTTTCATGTTTTTCGAAGCACTCGAGTCCAATCATACCGCAATTCAAGTATCCGGGACGGTGGCAAAGGTGTTCCTCCATCCATATTTGTAACAGCATATTGCACCCTTTAAAGAACTTTGCTCCTTCTCGACAACGAGTAAGAGCTCGGTAAATTTCCTCCAAGATCAACGACACTATAGTCCCATTTGCCTTCTTCACCATAAAGTTGGCTATCCCTGCTAATCCCATCTCTATGTTCCCATCTTTTCTTGGGCAAACCAAAATACCCAAGACTCTCCGAGCTTCCCACTTGTCTTGATTCCCAGCATGAGTAAGACCAGTATCTGGTGTTTCGAAGCCACGTGGATTACCGTATCATCGGTACAGAAAGTAGAAGGTACAAAATCCTTTGGCCAAATTTCCGTCTCGGACGTCCCGACTGATGCTTAACAAGTCCAAAAAATTTTGGGGGGTCACTGTTCTTGGTGCTACCGGGTATTGACTTATAAGATTCCCTTCAAAATCGGCATAACCTGCTATCTCTTCTAGCGTAGGAGTTAACTCGAAATCCGCAAAGTGGAACACATTATGTGCTGGGTCCCAAAACGGTATTAAGGCCTCAATCACGTCTTTTCTAGGCTTGACCTTCAAAAACCCAATAAGACCGCCCAGTGCTTTTGTCGCAATTTTTCTGCTGTCATCCCCCAAATCATGCCACCACATATGTAGCTCCAAAGGGATCTCTTCACGGGCTGAGAAAGGTTCATTTTGATTTGTGCTCATCCTGCACATTTATTAAGGTGATTTTAGTTTAAAAGAAAATCATGATTTGTTTTGACTTAAGAGAAATGACCACTTCCAAAATTTCCATAAAACATCCGGCCCTGCCAACACGGCCTTTCAGCACTTCAAAAACGAAGATTTTAAGGCTGTGTCAGCTAACCGGCCAAAATCTTTGAAAGTGACAAGAGTGGATGTTCTTGCAAAAATAGCCTTCCGGTGCCCTTTTAGGGACATTCGGCTATTTCTGACAAGAATGGCATCACCCTAATTATTTTCAAATCAAAGTAAAATTTTTGGGCTTTTTGGGCTATTTTTGCAAAAAGGAAGTTGGACCCGATGGGGGTTACCTACGTATCTCACGCCCTGTGAGAATCAAACTGGCGTAGTTCGGGCAAAACAAACTACTTTTGAAAACAAGAGTCTCTCTTTTTTATTTCATTGGCAAATAAAACTATTTTTGAAAACAAAACAAACTATTTCGAAAACAAAACCTCTTTCTCTCTCTTTTTTTTATGTCCTCGAAAATTCGGCAGAGTTTCGACACTATTTGGACTTTGGTTTTTTTTAGAACAGGCGATTAACTCTTTTTACCCTTCATACTGCTATTTCTTTTCCCAAATTCTCTCCTTTTATTCAAAAGTCGGTCAGCACGCAAATCCGAAGCAAATAAATGTACAAGTAACAAGTAAGATGCATCATGATGGTCTTTTGTTTCGAGTGCACCTGTCCTAGACAGATCCAACCCCTGTGTTGAGTCTCCAAAGTCAAAATGCACATGATGCAAACAAATGTTCATACTAAGGATCCGGCATGAAGCTGTGTTTTGCTAGGTTTAAATCCTGGGTTTATTGTTCTAGACCGAGCTTACCCGAGCGGACAGCTCGAGCCCGGGGGGTAGCGTACCGGGAATACAGAAGCTTCACCGGCTTTGCAACTTGTCCGAACCTCGTTCTAAATTTAGAATATGACTCTAACAGAAAAGAAGTCACACGAAGTGCACATTTCTTCATGATTTATAAGACTTAGAGAGAAGAGGGATTTCACAACAGTTTATATACAATTCACGGAATATCAAAGCGGTAAAAGCAATCAATCAACACATTAGGCCTAAATCATGTAACAAAATCAAATAATGGATAAAGCCAACCATAACAATTATTCTAAGCTCGAATTCTTGAACCCTGAACCAGAGATTCTGGGTTCGTTCCCCAGCAGAGTCGCCAGAGCTGTCACACCTCCTTTTTGCACCTATACCCCGGAAAAGGGTATAAATAAAGGAGTTTTTCCAATTAAAGGACAATCGAAAAGGGATTTATTGTTAAAAGATTCAGAGTTGCCACTTGGGAGATTTATGGTGTCCCAAGTCACCGGTTGAATCCCGAATCGAGGAAAGGGTTGACTCTGTTTGACAGTCCGCGAACCAGAAATCCGAGTAAGGAATTTTGTTAACCCGGGAGAAGGCGTTAGGCATTCTCGAGTTCTGTGGTTCTAGCACGGTCGCTCAACTGTTATCATCAGCTTAATTATCCAATTTAGACAATTATGAACCTATGTGCAAATTTAACCTTTTAACCGCTTTTATTTAATTTTTAAAGAAGATTCAACATCGTTTAAAACATATCTTTGGATCGCGCCACATGAAATGCACCCGCAATCCTAAACATATTTTATTCAACGTTTTGGGATTTGATTTGGGTCACATGAAATACACACCCGAGTTTAAGAAGGTAATAATATTAAACTAACGAGCCAAAAGTAATTACAAATTTGCAACTTTGCGAGGGCCATAAAAATTCGCTAAATGGCGTGCCTCGAATTCTAAGGATCGAAACGAAGTTGGTTAAAACAAGGGCCATGCACTTGAGATCTTATTCGGCATGGCATACCTCGTTCCCAATTCTTAAAGGAAGTTCGAAATTGAGCTTTTGAAGGCCATAAGTTATACATTTGACTAGTCGGGCGTGCATATTTTAAAAGGGCTAATTAGTTAACTAAAGGTCTAAGGTAATTTGAATTCCATCTAAGCAAACAAACGACTTAACGAAATGCAACATCTCATTAATATATAACCCAACCAACTATAGGCCCAAATCGATAACACGCCCAAATCGCAAAATCCAACGGAAGTCTAGAATGAAATTTATAGCGCGTCGAAGGCGCGAGGCCAACATTAAAGGCCCAATTGCAAGCTCTAATGCCAGATCATACACAAGAACTCAGCATTGTACATATTTTTATTGAATACCAATCAGCTAAAACTTTGTTGAGCAGTGATTAAACCAACATCTTTTCTTCCTTAATTATTCAAACAAAGCGCAACTAAAATTATAATTCCAATTATGTCTGCACCTCATGACCATATTTGCCTTGAATTTACAAGGCCACCTCGCAAGAAAAATGAGCTTTGGGCTCAAACGAGCCCAAGCCAGATTCCAAGGTAATCTGCTGGGAGCTTTAAGACTCGATATCGAGTCTCCTCATCAACAAATAATGTGTGTCTAATAAACAGGCCCCAATCTGCAAGTGTAAAGCTAAACTAAAGAAAACTGAACAACATGCATTCTATCCAACAACACTGGTCTCAACAGACCCAAAACAAACCTGAAACACACTTGATACTACTAAAATTTCTTTGCAATAATTCTCTACTGCTCCTACACATGATCAAGAACCTTCAAACATTTAACCTAAGCGAGTGAAAGGGAAACATTTATACAACACCGTAAAGAACCTAAAAGGTAATGACTATAAACTAAATAACTTATGTGAGTCTAGCAGGAACATGAAGACAACATATAATAAACATCAAAACTGGTAAAGTAACAGGGAAAGGACAACGATCAATTTCTTCAACTCGAACTATATAATTCAAGCACAATTGCCATAAAAAGCTCCATTTCCGTTCAAGGTTTGAAGGAAATACCTGGAAGTTGAAAAGCAAAACAGAGAAATGAACAATCAGTAATGGAATCAGTAGCAAGAACAGGAATCAGCAACAAAATCAACCCAGAAATGATTGAGAAAAGACCACTTTAGCCCAGTTTTGAACCCACAATGATATCACATAAAGTTCAGAACCAAAATCCACCCAAGAGTGACCCAAAAACTTGTATACCAAACATATTCAACTCTTTTTTAACCTTCAATTGCTCAGAACCTGTCACAGAATGAGTACTACAAGAATTTCCCAAGGATTTTTCAATGGAACAGTATTTTTGTATTTTTAGCCATCTCTGATTTTTGATTTTTAGCCCTTTTTTTTCTGCCTTGAATGGCAAGTCTTGATGTCTTTATAGGCAAGGCATTAGGGCATCCTATTTTAGAATCAGATTTACAAATGAAACCTTTTTGTTTTATTCTGGTTTTAGCTTAGGCCCTTATTCAATTTTGATTTTGCTTAGATAACCTTAGTTCACATATCAGAATTACAGAATACCCCCTTCCCCCAGCTTCCTAGAAGCTTCCATTCTGTTATACAAAGATTCCCTCAACCAATTACCCCAAATTACCCCTTAGACCTCTGATATTTACTTTAGAAATCCAAACGGGTCAAATTGACCCAAGGATATAGACCAAATTAAATGGGCCACATTTGCGAGACAAATCAACAACAAACCAAAGCCCAATTCGTTCATTAACAATCCTAAACTCTATGAGCTTCTGAGAGACAGACCCATCCAAGTACTGGAACAATTTTTAAAACTAAGGCCCTAAACTAAATTACTACTATCTGACACAAAATAGAAGGAATTAACTGAACTGCTAGACTAATTAAGAAATGACCCTGAACTAATCATGCATGCATGACAAAACCCAGAAGCGGAGATGAAGCAGAAACAAAGAACAAGAAAGATAAACAACTAAATAGAACGGACAAAGAAGATACCTAAACACCAACCAGAAGCCGATTCAACAAACTTTGCAGGGCTTTTCAAATTTTTGATCGGAATAGCCCTTAATCGTGTATTTTCATGTGAAAATACATGAATAAAGTCTGTTGCGGCCTGAAACCTTCAGCACATCCCAAGATTCGAGAAGTTCTGGGCAGATTCGAAGGAAATTAAGGGTGTTTAACGGGCTAACCGGGCCGGTCCGGGCCTCCCTTTTTTGGACCCGTACGGGTTACGGTCCGGGCCGGTTCTGAGTTGGTTCTTAATAGGTTTAATGGGTTCGGGTTTAACCGGGTAAAAACTAAACCGTACGGGTTACGGGTTGAGAGGGGCGGGTCGGGCCGAGTTTAGTGTAATTTTAATTTATTTTTTTTAAATTTTGTATAAATATTGTAATAAGTGCATTACAAAGTACTAACATAAAGAATACAAGGAAGATGGGAAAAAATGCACTTATTGCAAGTGCTACTTTTATTTCTTAATTCAAATTTCAAAGTTTCAAACTTACAAATTGAAAGGTTTACATTTTTTTCAACAAGTAAAATAGTAAATTCAAAGGTTTTGCATTGCCTTAGTAAGTTCATCATAATCAATATGAACCGATTGACCTTCTTCTGGAGTGTTAAATTCGGATGGGTTTCCATGTGTTAATATATCTCCAAGTTTCTCGTCTTCTAGGCTATCAACATCTTCACGTCCTTGATTTCTTCGTTCCGATCTAATCCAATCTCTGAAACATACTAAAACTTCCAAAGCATTGCTTCCCAATGAGTGTCGGGTGTCTCCAAGTTGTTGTCTTGCTTGGCTAAATGCACTCTCCGATGCAACAGTAGAAATTGGTACATTCAGCACGTCCCGAGCCATAGCGAAAAGAACAGGAAATTGCTTTCCATTCTCATGCCACCATCCCAACGGTGAAAATTCCTTTGTGCGAGGCTCTTTTTTCTTCTGCAAGTAGAATTGAAGTTCATCAATGTTCCTGTTACTGGTTTGAGTGTTAGAAAATGTAGAAAAAATATTAAAACTATCAAGGCCTTCTTCATCATCCACAGTAGCAGAAGTGGTACAATGCATAGTTGGATTAACATTGCCTACATTAAGAGCAGCATCATCAATTACATTTGCATAATAATTATATAATTGTTGTAAATATTCATTTAGCTTGTTCATACAAGTATATAAATCTGGGGTTTCAGTTGGTCCAATCTCCATATAAGTATATAAAGCATTCATTAATTGGTGACAATCAGACATCTTAATAGAAGGATTTAAAACAGCACCAATTAAGTAAATCGGAGGAATTGGAAAGAAACATTTTTTGAATTTTGCTTGCATTTTTTCAACAACATCCCTATATTTTTCTTTCTTATTAAATTCAAAGAGTAGAAAAGAAATTTCAGCTATATGTACTAAAGTCATAGTAACAATAGGGTAATATGCTCCAGAAAACTCAACAGTAGCTGTATAAAATTTATGTAAAAATTTAACAACATCATTAATGACCTCCCAAGTACCACTTGTTAGCATACAGTTTGGATCAGTACAATGCGCATTAGCAACTTCAGTTATTGGAAATCTATATTTGTAGCAACATTTTAAAAATATATATGTATAATTCCATCTAGTAACAATTTCGTCTGGCATGAATCTGGGTTTAAGGTTATACTGGACACACTTATTCTTAAATTCCTTTATTCTAGATTGTCTATTATTTCCTTGAATAACACCAACTACTCTTCTAACATGAGTAATCTCAGTCGAAAATAAATCAAGGCCACTTTTAACAATTAAATTATAAACATGACATGCACACCTAACATGAAAAATTTCATCAAGAGGCGGCTGCAAATGCAGTTTTAATATTGAAATTGCGGCATTATTGTTAGAAGCATTATCAAAAGACATACACAATACTTTTTGCTTGAGATTATAAAATTCAACAACTTCACAAATAGTACTACTTATAAACATAGCTGTATGACTCTGATCTTCATCATATCTAAAAGCGATAATACGTTTTTGCATACAAGTAGTATCATCTATCCAATGACATGTAATTGTCAAATAATCATTTCCATTAACAGCATGGCCAATATCAGAAGTTAGAGAAACTCTACAAGAAAGGTGGCTAAACAAATAACGTATGTATGTTTGATATTGTCCATGAAGTCTAAATATATCAGCTCTACAAGTACTTCTAGGGATTGTCACACCTCCTTCTTCCGCACCCGAGGGGCGCAGGGGAGTTTTTCCAATTAAAGGACAATCGAAACGGGATTGGTTTATTTATTTCAGAGTCGCCACTTGGGAGATTTAGGGTGTCCCAAGTCACCAATTTTAATCCCGAATCGAGGAAAAGAATGACTCCATATTATAGTCTGCGTACCAGAAATCTAGATAAGGAATTCTGTTAACCCGGGAGAAGGTGTTAGGCATTCCCGAGTTCCGTGGTTCTAGCACGGTCGCTCAACTGTTATATTCGGCTTGATTATCTGATTTTATACAAATTGAACATATGTGCAAATTTTAACTTTTGACTGCTTTTGTCGTTATTATTATTTTACAAGAATTGCAACGTCGTGAAAACATATCTCGAACCACGTTACATCAATGCACCCGTGGTTATCGATATATCTCGACTCGGTTGAGATTTGGATTTGGGTCACATAAATGTGCACCCGAATTAAGGAAAATAAATTATTAAAGGCGCGCCTAAAGCAACTAGCGTCTTGTTATTTTGGGGAAGGTCGTAAAAATTCGTTAAACGGCACATCCCGAATTCTAAATACTTTGATATATACATACATTTAGAGGGCCCCACAACTTTTGTACATTTTGTTTGTCGAGGCTCGTCTCATTCTTGTTTTTAAAAGGAATTTGGGACGTCATGGACACGCGTCTCGAACCACGTCACAATCAATGTACCCGTGATTAGAAACACATCTCGAATCCGTCGAGATTTGGATTTGGGTCACATAAATGCGCACCTGATTTTAAGAAGGTAAAATTATTAAATACGCGCTTAAAGAGGCTATTGCGTTATTATTCCGGGAGGGTCGTGAGATTTGATAAACGACCCACCTTGGGAACTGAATACTTCGATATATACATTTAACGAGGGCCCCGCAGTTTGTGCGTTTTTCTTTATTTTTGTCGAGGCTCATCTCGTCCTTATTTTAAAAGGATATCCTATAGCAACTACGTTTCTTGTCGCGTTTGTCTCTATTAATGGAAAACAGAGATAGTCCTAGTTAATTACATGCTTGTAGGCTTATTTATAGCAGGATTCAAAACGCCTTTACACGATCAGAATCACGGCCACATACCCAGGTCGCATCCCGAATATTATGGGCCCAAACCCAGCCCACACAGTATCGGCAGAGTCCTGGGCCACTGATATTTGAAGAGTCATCACCTAAAGAGTTATTGTGTGTTAGGGCACCTAGAGTGATTAACTCTTGGATTTGTTTGTATTACCAGAGATTAGGGTAAGGGCTCAAAATGACCTCGAGGGTAAGGTGTTAGGCACCCCTCTCGGTCCACAACTCTGGGTCCTGGCCGAACTTATATTCACAAATTAGTCCATTACAAAAAAACAGTTGACTCAAATAGGTTGCAAGTAAAGCACGTTGGATAACTCAAGTAATAAGATAAATTTTATTGAACAAGTTTTATAAAACAAAGGTTTTAAATAGAAAAAGGAATTTTGGAAAAGGAGGGGGTCCTAGGTTGGTTAGCCTATAGGGTCACCCCACACAATGTCTGGTAAACACTCCTTAATGAGGGGCCACACGTGACATTAGCACGTAGTCATCATATCCCATATCTATCCTTCCCGTCCCCTTAGTGTTCTTTTAAAGCGAGTGTTTGTCAACGATCTCTATTGGACGGAAGCCTGCTGGGTTCGTTCGATTTAGGCCCAACCTTCGTGAGGTTGAGAAATGCAGGCTTGTATTATTTATTCTAAAGGAAATGATTTGCCAATTATAATGAGACAGCTTGTTGAAGGGAAATGAATTCAACTATCAAGGGATAACTCCATACTTGGCGTGCATTACAGGATATGCTAAACACAATTAACCAAAGTATAAGATACAACCTACTGCACTGTAAATCCTTCTATCACCAACCTATATACACAGTCTAACATTCAATTACCATACATTGACATTTATTAGGCATGAGGACTATCTCCAGTATCCAAACAAGAATGTAAACTATTATACATTATATGAGGTTTAACATAATGGTCTATGTATATATAAACATCTGCAGATCTTCTCCCTTACATTCATGCTCAAACTTTTCAAGTTACATTGGTAGTATATTTGTGTACCTGGTATAGAGAACAAAAGGAGGAAGGAAATGATCAGCTGAGTGGTACGCAACAAACACAACAACAGCAGATAACACAGCCCAACACAGCAACAACCAAACAGCCATAAAGATGGAGTTCACACGTTGGTCGAGCAACAGACAAGTAATCCCAGGAAACAAGATGGGAAACAAGACCAATCGAGAAAAGAACCAGAATATTTTGTGCTATAGCCAACAGAAATTCAATAGCCACCAAAGCTCACAAAATTACATTGGTAGTATATTGGTGTACCTGGTATAGAGAACAAAAGGAGGAAGGAAATGATCAGCTGAGTGGTATGCAACAAACACAGCAACAGCAGATAACACAGCCCAACACAGCAACAACCAAACAGCCACAAAGATGGAGTTCACACGTTGGTCGAGCAACAGACAAGTAATCCCAGGAAACAAGATGGGAAACAAGACCAATCGAGAAAAGAACCATAATATTTTGTGCTATAGCCAACAGAAATTCAATAGCCACCAAAGCTCAGCAAACAACCAGCACAGTTTCAAACAATCAGGGAGACTAAAATTCAATGTAAAGCACACAGAAACTCAATGTAGTAGCAATCACAGCTGAAGATACACAGACTTCTCTTAATGGAACAATAACAGCCCCAGTTAGGATAACCAACTTGGTTTCTTTGTGCAGTTTTTGGACAGTGTTCAGTTACAGTATTTCTGGGAATTTCTTTCTGTTTTTTTTTTTCAGTTTTCTTCAACTCACCAGACCTCTCTCAAGACTAAAATTTTCAGCCCTCTTTTAAGTTCTGAAATGGCCTATTTATAAGCAAAACAACCAGTGCAGTCAAGCTGCCTGGATCCTGCCAATTTGCAGACTGCCCATACCTATTAAATCCCACGCCTAAGCATCTTTTTGATGCCAGCCCTTTGTTCCCCACGCTTGGCTTATTCCTTTTGTTCAAGAGTTATGGGTTCATTTAAGTATTCATTTTAAACCCCATACTCTTGTGTCTTGTTCCCCATTGGCATTAGTTTAATCCCAATTTAGTACCCTACTTGTCAGCTCATTTAAACTAAGCTTTTCTGTTCTTTTCAAACCCCAGACTACCCCTGTTAGCCCTTGATTATTACTGTCCTGCATCACTGCAGAATCAGGGCCTTTTTAACTTCTGGAAGTTCAAATTCAAGACTGCCCTAGCCCGATTCTTTTAATTTGTTTACAATGCAGTTATAAGCTAGTATTCACAGCTAATGTCAAGCATCCAATTAACAATCAACAGGTTCATTCTCTTACGTGAAGTTGTATGAATTAGAATATTTGAACATTCAGTCATAGGAAGTTAATCGACGACGTTTATCAAGTCGACTATACTAATTATAACATGTAGCAATCAGTCGTTCATGTAAACAAATACATACAGGGACCTAAAGGGCTTCGGACAACTTTGGTCAATCACTGGGAACCTATATAAGTTATTTATGCGACGCCTATCCTAATCGGACATGTTTATCATAGGATACGTTCAAATCACACACAGAAAACAATCGACCAAATAAAAGGTCTTTGACAGAGATGGAAGAAATCCGAATGAAAAATAACAAAAATAACAAACAAACACAACGAAACATGCTGACAACTTAATTAGCAGTTGAATAAAACAAAAAGTAAAAGAAAAACTTACCGAGAAATGTCCAAACAAAATTGATCCAAATCTGACTCAACTCTGACCCTTTGAGGCCGAACAAACTTTAATCAGGGTGTTCTCACATGAGAACACCTTGATTAAGGTCTATTAGACCTCAAACCCCCGTTAAGGCTAACCGGATTCCCCAGGTTCATGTGTTCTAAGGTCTGGATTTTCAGATCTGGTTTTTAGAAGTTGTGGGTAGATTCGGACCAAACCAAGCTTGGTTTGGTCACAAAGGAGGTCAGGGGATTGTCTGGTACAAAGATGGTGAGGTTTGGTATAAATCGAGTTTTGTCTCGAATCTTCAAATCCAGATTCAAGACGATGGGAGGTGATTCGAGGTACGTGATTAGTGGATTCGTGCTCAGGGTGGTTAGATGTTTCAGGGGTGTGAAGGGGGTGGTCACCGGCGTTCATGCCGCCGGGTTCTGGTGAAAAGGATATCAGGGCGGCTGCTAGGGTTTGGGGGTTCAAGGCTTGGGGAAGGAGATGAGTGAAGGGGGGGTTCGGATAGGGGGCGTGGGGTGAAGGGTCAAGTTTATATACGTAAAGAGTAATTAGATCCTGGCCGTTGGATGCATCGAGATTGATGGCCAGGATCTTTTACTTGGAACGGAACGACACCGTTTGGCCTCGGTTGGGGGTTGGTTCGGACTGGTTCTTGGGTCGGGTTTGGAAACGGGTTATTGACAAGGAGCCTGGGCCGTTGGATTGGATTGGTTGGAACGGCTGAGATGAGCCATCCTTGAAACGACGTAGTCTTGGTATTGGACGACGTCGTTTCGATGACCTACGGATGGGTCTTGGGTTGGCTGACTTGGGCTGGTTTTGGGCCTTTAAAATTTTGAAATATCATAGGCCCAATCCGATTTCTTGCACTTTTTTTTATTTTGTTTTCTAATTTTTGAAATACAACTAAATTAAAAATGAATTTGAAATACCCATTAATCAATACTTAACACAATTATTCACACACATATATATATAAAAACTTTTAAATGGTTAAATTACAACCTAGAAATGCATACATATTTTTTGTATTTTGTTTGATAATGATTAAATGCAAAATGGACAGACCCACAAATGACTAACAACACATGTCACGGAAAACTCGAAAAATTGTACAGCGAAGTCATTTGTCACTATTTTTATTTTCTTTTGGAGCGATTGTCCGTGAAGCAAAAATCACGTGCTTACAGCTTCCCCTCTTTGCACGAAGACACGAAGGGTTTTCGCGCAAAGATAAAGCGGATGATTTTTGCTCGTCCGAGTACTCCGTGTGAAGCATTTTTAAAAAAAAGATTTGACCGAACCTTTGCTTCAGAGGTTTCCTACATATCCTGGGCTGAACAGGAATCAGGTCAATGTAGTTCGGGAAATTTTGGTAGCTGGGACTACCGTGTGATTGTAGTGCTCGCTGCTGTTGTGCGTTGTTGCATGCTGCTGTAGGATGCTACCGCTCACCCAATCTCCCTGTTACATTGTTCTGAAAGGAAAAACAAGAAGCTAAGCTAGAGTATGAGATCTCATCTATCTTCAACTTGTTCTTGTTGCCTTGCTTTCTTGTCGGCTAACGCTTTCCTCCGATGCCTTTATTTTGTGAACTTGGGGGATGATACTGGTCCTTCGCCTTTTCTGAATGCCAGTTTTCACCACTTCGTTTGATCTGCGGGGAACATGGCCCTCTTCTTTAAACCTTTCAATGGTTTCTTCAGTGGTATGGCTTTCTTCATCAAAATTGTTATGTTGGGCATGCTATAATGCTCCCAAACTGCTTCTTTTGAGGCGCGTTCTTTCTTCTTTTTGAGTCGTGCACTTGCCTTTGCAGCCTTCTGCTTCTTGGTGCTGGGGATTTTTGTTTCCTGCTTGGGGGTCTCTGTTGTAATCTTCCGCCTTCAGGTGGGGTTATTGATTCCAAAATCTAGAGCTGAAATGTATTCCCGCATTATACTGGTGGGCGACCTAGAACTTAAATGTATTCCCACATTTTACTGGTGGGCGACCTAGAACTTAAATGTATTCCCGCATTATACTGGTGGGCGACCTAGAACTTAAATGTATTCCCGCATTATACTGGTGGGCGACCTAGAACTTAAATGTATTCCCGTATTTTACTGGTGGGCGACCTAGAACATAAATGTATTCCCGCATTATACTGGTGGGCGACCTAGAACTTAAATGTATTCCCGCATTATACTGGTGAGCAACCTAGAACTTAAATGTATTCCCACATTATACTGGTGGGCGACCTAGAACTTAAATGTATTCCCGCATTATACTGGTGGACGACCTAGAACTCAAAAGTATTCCCGCATTTTACTGGTGGGCGACCTAGAACTCAAAAGCATTCCCGAATTTTACTGGTGGGAGACCTAGAATTTAAAAGTATTCTCGCATTTTACTGGTGGGCGACCTAGAATTTAAAAGTATTCCCGCATTTTACTGGTGGGCGACCTAGAATTTAAAAGTATTCCCGCATTTTACTGGTGGGCGACCTAGAACTTAAATGTATTCCCGCATTATATTGGTGGGTGACCTAGAATTTAAAAGTATTCCCGCATTATACTGGTGGGCGACCTAGAACTTAAAAGTATTCCCGCATTTTACTGGTGGGCGACCTAGAACTTAAATGTATTCCCGCATTTTACTGGTGGGCGACCTAGAACTTAAATGTATTCCCGCATTTTACTGTTGGGCGACCTAGAACTTAAATGTATTCCCGCATTTTACTGGTGGCCGACCTAGAACTTAAATGTATTCCCGCATTTTACTGGTGGGCGACCTAGAATTTAAAAGTATTCCCGCATTTTACTGGTGGGCGACCTAGAACTTAAATGTATTCCCGCATTATACTGGTGGGCGACCTAGAACTTAAAAGTATTCCCGCATTTTACTGGTGGGCGACCTAGAACTTAAATGTATTCCCGCATTATACTGGTGGGCGACCTAGAACTTAAAAGTATTCCCGCATTTTACTGGTGGGCGACCTAGAACTTAAATGTATTCCCGCATTATACTGGTGGGCGACCTAGAACTTAAATGTATTCCCGCATTATACTGGTGGGCGACCTAGAACTTAAAAGTATTGAGATTGTTTCCCCGTTCTTCCGAGAAAATTTTGACGATCGGTAAAAAAAAAAAATTTGCCCCGGTTTTTGGTGATTTCCCTGGCGTTGCGTCTTGCTGCCATTATCAATCCTTTGTTTTCCTGCAGCAGACAAAAGGATTTAGTTAGTTTCAATCGTGGTGGTAGAAGGCACCTTTCTGGCGGATGATTTTTCTCTCTTCCCCTTTTCTTGCTCTATGCTTCCATAATTGGTCGGTGGACAAAATTGCTTGCTGGGGGTTTCTAGCCTGCTGGGGCTGGTTTTCAATTTATCCCCTTTCCTGCTCTTTAAGCACATGCTGTGGGAGTCTGTTTTTACTCTCGAAACCACTCCCTTTAGAAGCTTACTTCCTCCAAAACTGCCAGGCACGATCATTGCATTGCTTGGGGCCGGCTTTTAAGACTGTTTGTGTTATCCTGCATTGGATGAATTCCCCTTCTGTCTCTGGTAGTAAGCTTTGAAAAATCCTTTTCAAGACAAATTTTTAGGAAGAGAAATAAAAGATAGAAAAAGGAGAAAATCTTTCTGAACCAATATTTGGTGGGAGAAGAAACTCAGAAGAACTTATCTAGAGTACATGACTGGTCCCCGTGATCATGACGTGCACCATAGATTCCTGACCCAGTCTATCTGTATCAATCGATTTGCCCGATGGTCTGACTTGCTGGGGATGATAAATGACTGTCCATTTCGTTGCAAATGTGGTCGCTTTTTTGTTGATCTGTCTTGTCACCTCATAGTACCCTTCGAAGGGATTTTCACCAATGAGACTCTCTCTTTTCTCTCATCTCCCGGCGCCTTATGGTGCCTATGAAGGTTTTCACCAATAAGACTCTCATTTCATATCTCTCATCTTACGTCGCCTTTCGGTGCCTGTGAAGGTTTTCACCGATAAGACTCTTTCATTTTATATCCCTCATCTTACGTCGCCTTTCGGTGCCTGTGAAGGTTTTCACCGATAAGACTCTCTCATTTTATTTCTTCATCGAGGAATCAGGATGTTGTTGATACGACCCTCTCACCTGGAGATTCCTTTGACCATCAATTCATTCCCAGTCTTACGATCCTCTTCTTTGCTGGGGATCGGTGTATTATTCTCGGCCTTATTTGCCTATCTTGGCATCTCTTGGATATTGATCGGGAGGTCTTTTGGACGTCGATGTTGGTTTTGGTGTGGGGTTAAAGAAAGGCTATCAAAAAAATGAAATAATTTGATGGGTGATCTGCTACAACTTTTGGAATCAAACCTTTGTTGGAACTTAAAACATAACCTCTGCCCCAGTTTTCTTGCTTGGGGAATTTTATTTTTTATACTTGTGTTGAGCTACGTGCGTTACGCACATTGTGCCTATTATGCACACTATGTATATTATGCATCCTATATTCGCTATGATGCATTTTATGACCGATCCGTGAGGCGCCTACGTATCCTCTTTGAGGAATCAGGTCAAACGTAGTTCCCACGGTTTTGTATTTCTTATGATTTTTATCTTCTTTTCCTTTTCTTTCTCCTTTTTTTCATTTTCCTTTTTTTCATGTCTTTTCCATTAGTGATTCCAAAAGAGGGGTATGAAAGAATAACTTAAGGCTCAAAGGGGGAAGCAAGGGTTAAAGTGTTTGGATAGAAGAAAGAATTGCCTCCGTCATTTCATTATCCAATAAATACCAGATACAAACAAACGAACCAAAAATTGCCATAATCTAAAGAAATTACGCATAATATCTCTTGACTGCATCAGAATTGATAGCCATGTCGACACATCTTCCCTCGATATCTGTCAAACACAAAGCACCATTGGACAACACTCTGGTCACGATATAAGGCCCTTGCCAATTTGGGGCGAATTTGCCTTTTGCCTCGACCTGATGCGGGAGGATCTTCTTCAATACCTGCTGCCCTACTTCAAACTTCCTAGGGCGCACCTTCTTATTATATGTTCTTGCCATTCTCTTCTGGTACAGCTGACCATGGCACACTGCCGCCAATCTTTTCTCGTCTATCAAGCTTAACTATTCCAACCGAGCTTTGACCCATTCATCATCATCAATCTTGGCTTCAACGACAATCCGGAGGGATGGAATTTCGACCTCCGCCGGTATTACGGCTTCAGTTCCGTACACCAACAAATAAGGAGTTGTACCTATGGAAGTCCGGACAGTAGTGCGGTAACCCAACAAAGCAAAGGGTAATCTCTCGTGCCATTGTCTGGATCCTTCCACCATCTTTCGCAGTATCTTCTTGATATTCTTATTGGCTGCTTCGACCGCTCCATTCGCCTTGGGACGATATGGGGTGGAATTGCGGTGGGTAATCTTGAATTGTTGGCATACCTCTCTCATCAGGCTGCTGTTAAGATTCGCACCGTTATCCGTGATGATCACTTTTGGGATTCCAAATCTGCAGATGATATGGGAGTGAACAAAGTCCACCACTGCCTTTTTGGTTACCGACTTGAAGGTTTTAGCCTCAACCCATTTGGTGAAGTAATCAATGGTCACAAGAATGAACCTGTGGCCGTTGGATGCTGCTGGTTCGATAGGTCCAATGACATCCATGCCCCATGCTACAAACGGCCAGGGTGCTGTCATCGTATGTAACTCTGTTGGCGGAGAATGGATCAGATCTCCATGTATCTGGCACTGATGGCATTTCCTTACGAAAGTGATACAGTCGTGTTCCATGGTGAGCCAATAACACCCTGTTCGAAGGATTTTCCTTGCCAATACATATCCGCTCATGTGTGGCCCACAAACTCCAGCATGTACCTCTGCCATAACCGTCGTGGCTTGACCGGCATCTATGCATCTCAACAATCCCAAATCCGGGGTTCTTTTGTACAACACTCCTCCGCTGAGGAAGAAACCATTCGACAGACGTCGAAGGGCTCTTTTTCGGTCTCCAGTGCCCTGTTCTGGATATGTCCCCATTCTGAGGTATTCCTTGATGTCATGAAACTAGGGTTCGCCATCTGGTTCCTCTTCTACGGTGTTGCAATAAGCGTGATGATCACGGACCTGGATGTGCAGAGGATCAACATACATTTTGTCAGGGTGGTGCAGCATCGATGCTAAGGTGGCCAAGGCATCCGCAACCTCATTGTGAACTCTCGGGATATGTTTGAACTTCACCGATCGAAATCGCTTGCTCAGATCATGCAAGCATTGTCGGTATGGTATGAGCTTTAAATCTCGTATTTCCTATTCACCCTAAATTTGATGTACCAAGAGGTCCGAGCCTCCCAAGACCAAGACGTCTTGGACATCTATGTCCGCAGCTAAGCGCAGACCCAGAATGAAAGCTTCATACTCGGCCATATTATTGGTGCAATAGAAGCGTAGTTGAGCCGTAACATGATAATGGCGTCCTGTTTCAGAAATGAGTACTGCTCCTATTCCAACCCCTTTTGCGTTTGCAGCTCCATCGAAGAAAAGCTTCCAACCCGGCTCCTCAGGTAATTCCAACTCATTTGTATGCATTACCTCTTCGTCGGGAAAATACGTTCTTAAAGGCTCGTATTTTTTATCAACAGGATTCTCTGCCAGATGATCGGCCAGCGCCTGGGCTTTCATGGTTGTCCTCGTCACATAGACGATATCAAACTCTGTGAGCAGAATTTGCCATTTTGCCAACCTTCCCGTGGGCATAGGTTTCTGAAAGATATACTTCAATGGGTCCAAACGGGATATGAGATAAGTAGTATACGAAGACAGGTAGTGCTTCAACTTCTGAGCTACCCAAGTTAGGGCGCAACATGTTTTCTCGAGTTGAGTGTACTTGACCTCATGTACTGTGAATTTCTTGCTAAGATAGTAGATGTCCTGCTCCTTCCTTCCTGTGTCATCATGTTGCCCCAGTACACAACCAAATGAATTTTCCAGGACCGTCAGGTAAAGAATTAAGGGCTTCCCAGGCTTAGGCGGGACCAATACGGGTGGATTAGACAGATACCCTTTGATTTGGTCGAAGGCCTCCTGACACTCTGCCGTCCAACCTACCGCAGCATCCTTTCTCAGCAGCCGGAATATGGGCTCACAAGTTGATGTGAGTTGAGCGATGAACCTGCTGATGTAATTGAGTCTACCCAGCAAACTCATTACCTCTGTTTTGTTCCTTGGCGGTGGCAAATCTCGGATGGATTCAATTTTGGATGGGTCTAACTCAATCCCCCGTCAACTGACGATGAATCCTAGCAGCTTTCCTGATGGAACCCCGAACGCGCATTTGGCCGGGTTAAGCTTGATATCATACCTTCGGAGTCTTTGGAAAAATCTCCTTAGGTCTGCTACATGGTCCTCCTGACGCCAAGATTTGATGATCACATCATCGACGTACACCTCGATTTCTTTGTGTATCATGTCATGGAACACAGCAGTCATTGCTCGCATGTACGTTGCCCCGGCGTTCTTCAATTCGAACGGCATTACCCGATAGCAATAGGTTCCCCATGGCGTAATAAACGCTGTCTTTTCCGCATCCTCCTCGTCCATTAGGATTTGATGATAACCCGCATAGCAATCTACAAAGGATCCGATTTCGCGCCCAGCGCAATTATCGATCAAGATATGGATGTTGGGCAATGGAAAATTGTCCTTGGGACTTGCTTTGTTGAGGTTGCGGTAGTCGACGCACACCCTGATTTTTCCATCCTTCTTTGGGACTGGTACCACATTGGCCAACCACTCGGGATATCGAGTGACCCGAATGACCTTCGCCTGCAGCTGCTTAATCACCTCTTCTTTGATCTTTACACTCATTTTAGTTTTAAATTTCCTTAGTTTTTGCTTGACCGGAGGGTATGCCGGGTCAATGGGCAATTTGTGAACCACTAAATTGGTGCTTAATCCAGCCATATCAACATATGACCATGCAAAAACATCTTTGAATTCCATGAGGGTTTTGATCAATTCTTCCCGGACATTCGGCTCAATGTGGATGCTGATTTTGGTTTCTTGGACGTTATCAGCGTCTCCTAGATTCACAGCCTCAGTGTCATTTAGGTTGGGTTTGGGTTTTTCCTCAAATTGGCACAGTTCTCGGTTTATCTCTTCGAAGGCTTCACCTTCGTCACATTCAGATTCATCGTCACAAACGACCTCTTGCATCATTGAGTCGGATTCAGATTGATTTATTAGACTAGGTCGAAGATCCGTTGTGCATGCCATGTCATTAGAACCAGTAAAAAGAGAACTGTTCAGAAAGAAAAAAAAGAACAAAACAAATATTAAAATAGGACAAAAGAGAGGACTTTATTAAACTTGCGGGATAAAAGGGTTCACACTTTTACAAGACAAACGTAAAATTTGGATTACACCCTGGAATAATCCGGACAAAACAAAACACACAAAACATAAATCAAAGCCTACTACCAAGACTCCCCTCGGACAGGAAGAGGAGTAACTGTCCAATTGTTGGTCTTGGCCTCAGGCCCCACAAACTGTATCTCTGCTCTGCTGGAATCTTCTCCATCTTCCACCATACTGACATCCGCGAATAGCCTCTCAAAACTCTGATTCAGGTCCTCATTTATACCGATCAAAGGTCCTAGAATCTTTAGGACCGGTGACCCCTTGGCACTTGCTTTGACAAAAGACCTTGAGAGACGTGGCACTGGTTTAGGCAGAAACCAAACCCTCTTCCTCATTTTTCGCGCTTGCTTCCTATCTGCTGCGGTTGGTTTGAACCCCAATCCGAAAGTTTCCAGATTTTTAGGTAAGGTGACAGGTTGGACAATCCCCTGAAGCTTGATTCCCAGGCCCCTTCCCGGCACGAATCCATTACCCAGCATTTCCGAGACCATCATGACTGTTGCGGCAGCTACCCTAGGGTGCGGGATGATTTCTCCTTCAGAAATTTTGTTGGCCGACCCTGTATCGAAAATCTGGTAGACCCAAGGACCTTTGTCATCAGCGGTCTCTATGAAAGGTACAATGGCTCCGCCCGTGGTGCACGTTGTATCCTCGTCGTGTAACACGACCTCTTGTCTTTCCCACTCGAACTTCACCATCTGATGTAGGGTGGAGGGCACCGCTTTGGCTGCATGAATCCATGGTCGTCCCAACAGCAGGTTATAAGATACTGTGGCGTCCAACACCTGGAATTCCATGGTAAACAGGACCGGACCAATGGTCAGTTCAAGTACGACATCCCCTACAGTGGCTGTTCCGTTTCCGTCAAACCCTCGGACACAGATACTGTTCTTGTGGATCCTTCCGTGGTCGATTTTTAACTAGTTCAGGGTAGATAGTGGACAAATATTGGCGCTTGAGCCGTTATCCACCAATACTCGAGTTACCACCGAGTCTTCACATTTGACAGCTAGGTATAGAGCTTTATTATGCTCCGTACCTTCCACCGGCAGATCATCATCTGAGAATGTTACCCTGTTCACCTCGAAAATCTTGTTGGCAATGGTTTCCAGGTGGTTTACAGAAATCTCAATGGGTACATGAGCTTCGTTCAATATCTTCATCAAAGCCCGTCGATGCTCCTCAGAATGGATTAGTAATGACAGCAACGAGATCTGGGCCGGTGTTTTTCTCAGCTGTTCGACCACGGAGTAGTCCTGCACTTTCATCTTCCTCACGAACTCCTCAGCCTCTTCTTCGGACACAGGTTTCTTGGTTGCAACTGGGTTGGTTCTTCTTAGCTCCACCGGAGCAAAACATCGACCTGATCGAGTCAGCCCTTGCGCTTCACAACTAACTTCTTCCACCTGTTTTCCTTTGTACATCACCACCGCCTTTTCATATTTCCAAGGCACAGCCTTGCTATCAATCATCGGCAGCTGGACTACCGGCTTTATGGTGACCAGTTCTCTATATGCCCCCTTCAACACAACAGCAGGTGCGGGCGGAACCCCTGATAATACCAACTTGTTTGGCTCGGGTTTGCTTGTCATGGCGGACCGGCTCTTTCCCAATATCACTACTGGCTTGACGCTTTCTCCCTGTGACTGTACCCTCGTTCCCCCACTGGTTGAGACTTCTTTTTGGGCGGCTTGGATCATCATCACTGTTTGTGAGGGTTTTCTCAATTCTCCTCCCTCATACACCAACTCAATCATATGAGTCTCGTGGTGCGCTGGCAGTGGGTTTTGGTTGATGTTAGGAGCTTCCGGTGTCTGAACCTCGATTTTATTGGTGTCGATAAGATCCTGTATGGCATGCCTTAACTTCCAACACTTCTCGGTGTCATGCCCGAGCATCCCTGAGCAGTATTCACAACTTATTGATCGATCCAAATTCTGAGGTGGGGGATTTGGTTCTCGAGTCTGGACAGGACTAACCAAACCCAATTGCCTCAGCTTGTGGAACAAAGCGGTGTAGGTTTCTCCCAACTCCGTGAAAGTTCTCTGTTTCCGCAACTGGTCATTCCTAGCATATGGATTTCCCCGAAAGCCTGCCCCTGAAGGGTTTCTATATGCCCTCGGTGGAGGGTAGGTGTTTTGTGGTGGTGCATATATGTTCTGGGGAGCCGGCGCGCGCCATTGTGGGCGAACCGGAGGCTGAGTGTATGCTTGGGCCTGGTGTATGGAACAATGTGGTTCTCGAGGTGGATAGAAATTTTGTGGTGGGTTGTATGGGTAGTTTGACCTGTGAGGACTGGGTTGGTTGTAGTGTGGCCGGCCAGCCCTGGACCAACTGCCTGCCTCGATCGTGGCAACCTCTTCTTTCTTTCTTCTCAGCGCACCTCCCGTGCCGCTTTGAATAGCCTGGGTTGTGGCCTTGAGTGCCGAATAGTTCAAGATTTTGTCAGACCTCAAACCCTCTTCTATCATGACCCCTATCTTGACCACCTCGTTGAAAGATTTTCCAACTGTTGTCACCAAGTGGCCAAAGTAGGTTGGATCCAATGTTTGTAAGAAATAGTCCACCATCTCTCCCTCTCTCATGGGAGGATTGACTCTAGCTGATTGTTCTCTCCAACGGAATCCGAATTCGCGAAAGCTTTCCCCGGGTTTCTTCCCAGTTCTCAATAATGTGAGACGGTCAGGGACTATCTCGAGATTGTACTGGAAATGACCTGCAAAGGCCTGCGCCAGATCATCCCACGTGTACCACCTGCTAGAATCCTGCTTGGTATACCATTCTAGTGCAGATCCGCTCAGACTTTGGCCGAAATAAGCTATCAGCAGCTCATCCTTGCCGCCTGCCCCTCTCATTTTGCTACAGAATCCCCGCAAATGTGCCATGGGATCACCGTGCCCTTCATATAAATCAAACTTAGGCATCTTGAACCCAGCCGGGAGTTGGACGTCTGGGAAAGGGCATAGATCTTTGTATGCTACGCTGACTTGGTTGCCCAGTCCGTGCAAGTTCCTGAAGGACTGCTCCAGGCTTTTGAACTTTCTCAATACCTCATCCTGTTCAGGGGCCTTGACCGAGCTTCTCAATCTCTGCCGGCACTTCCAAATGTGGATTGTAAGTTTGTGGCTCGGGTGCATGGAATGTAGGCTCAGGGGGATAGTATTGTGTATCGTGAGCCTGAAACAATGGCTCACTGGTCGTTCTTTGCAAAGGGGCTGATGTTGGTCCCACAAAAATGGGAATATTGGGTGTTGGGAGAGGTTGATGGGGTGGTGGAGCTTGGGAATCATGAGGGCTTCTTTCTTGATGGTAAAGGGGATTTGGGCGGCTTGTGGAAGGGCCGGAGTGAAGGTATTTTGGCATGTGTCCCAATGTTTCAGGGCTCTTTTGTGTTTTGGCTATGGCTAGCTGCATTGCATTCATCTCTAGTCCCATCCTTTCAATCTTTTCCATCGCTTCTTTTAACAACTGGCTCATCGACCTCTCTTCCTCATTACTATTCTCTGAATTAGTCATGCTTGTTGCTATCGGTCCTTTGGATCTGGTTTGATAGGAGTGTGTTGCCAGAGTTCTTTAACAACTAACTTGTCTGGATCAGACAACAACAAACTTTTGTTAGCGTTAGAGTTTAACAGATTTGATCATAACACATAGAGGATGCAATGCTCTTAGGCAGTTAACTGTTTCTACATGCTTTGCTTCGAACAACATGCGTCATCCCGGTTTGCTCATTTGTCCCCTTTTCTGTTATTTTATTTTATTTTTTGTATCTTCTTTTTCTTTATTAAGAGCGGTCGAATCTTATGGGGATTGCCTACGTATCACGTCCCCGCGCGTATCAGATCAGGCGTAGTTCTGCCTTAAAGTAAAGAAATACAAAATTCTTGTGAAATCATTAAATTCATTCTCAAAATTTTGCTATTACAAATTACTTCAAACAAGGAATAGCAACAATACAGACTCCACGGTTCTTTGACCCTATTTGATTGAAGGAAAAATAGAAAACAACATACGGGAAAACATCAAAGCCTAAATAAACAAGACTCGACCAAAGGTTAATTTTCCAACTTAAGGACCCGCGAGGCATCATTCGGCCTTTTCGCGGTTCTAGGTGCGAGATCTCTTTCGAGATGCTCCAACTCGTGCATGGTCTGTTTAACATAACCCATCACTGCTGAGAGAACAGTAACGCTGGTCATGTTCTCACACCGCCGACACCGTCTGATGATGGTGTGGGCAATGGACCTGATCTTATCTCTGGTTTGTTTCTTCTCTATGAGTAGGTGTCTTATCTGATCACTGCACGTCTTGAATACCTGTGAGTCCTGTATATGCTGATTCTTCAGCTGCCGCACTTCTGTCTTCATTTGGGCCAACAAGTCGTAACATTATCTACTCTCCAATTGGAGATCCCTGGCCTGCTTAACTGCTTTAAACTCAAGTGTAGCCATCTCTCTCTTTATTTTGGCAACAGTCTTCTCGTGGTCACGTTTCAATTGGTTCAAGCATCGACGATGCTTGTCTACTCTTGTTCCCCACTGTGCCTTGAACTCTGCCATGACCTTTTCGGATTCTTCTAACCCGACTCGCCATTCCGTGATTTCTCTTTTCAAACCCTTTATCAACTGCTGGTCTGATCGACTTCTGGGCTGCTCACCTTCCCCTTCACCTTCGTCACATTCAGATTCATCGTCACAAACGACCTCTTGCATCATTGAGTCGGATTCAGATTGATTTATTAGACTAGGTCGAAGATCCGTTGTGCATGCCATGTCATTAGAACCAGTAAAAAGAGAACTGTTCAGAAAGAAAAAAAAAGAACAAAACAAATATTAAAATAGGACAAAAGAGAGGACTTTATTAAACTTGCGGGATAAAAGGGTTCACACTTTTACAAGACAAACGTAAAATTTGGATTACACCCTGGAATAATCCGGACAAAACAAAACACATAAAACATAAATCAAAGCCTACTACCAAGACTCCCCTCGGACAGGAAGAGGAGTAACTGTCCAATTGTTGGTCTTGGCCTCAGGCCCCACAAACTGTATCTCTGCTCTGCTGGAATCTTCTCCATCTTCCACCATACTGACATCCGCGAATAGCCTCTCAAAACTCTGAATTCAGGTCCTCATTTATACCGATCAAAGGTCCTAGAATCTTTAGGACCGGTGACCCCTTGGCACTTGCTTTGACAAAAGACCTTGAGAGACGTGGCACTGGTTTAGGCAGAAACCAAACCCTCTTCCTCATTTTTCGCGCTTGCTTCCTATCTGCTGCGGTTGGTTTGAACCCCAATCCGAAAGTTTCCAGATTTTTAGGTAAGGTGACAGGTTGGACAATCCCCTGAAGCTTGATTCCCAGGCCCCTTCCCGGCACGAATCCATTACCCAGCATTTTCGAGACCATCATGACTGTTGCGGCAGCTACCCTAGGGTGCGGGATGATTTCTCCTTCAGAAATTTTGTTGGCCGACCCTGTATCGAAAATCTGGTAGACCCAAGGACCTTTGTCATCAGCGGTCTCTATGAAAGGTACAATGGCTCCGCCCGTGGTGCACGTTGTATCCTCGTCGTGTAACACGACCTCTTGTCTTTCCCACTCGAACTTCACCATCTGATGTAGGGTGGAGGGCACCGCTTTGGCTGCATGAATCCATGGTCGTCCCAACAGCAGGTTATAAGATACTGTGGCGTCCAACACCTGGAATTCCATGGTAAACAGGACCGGACCAATGGTCAGTTCAAGTACGACATCCCCTACAGTGGCTGTTCCGTTTCCGTCAAACCCTCGGACACAGATACTGTTCTTGTGGATCCTTCCGTGGTCGATTTTTAACTAGTTCAGGGTAGATAGTGGACAAATATTGGCGCTTGAGCCGTTATCCACCAATACTCGAGTTACCACCGAGTCTTCACATTTGACAGCTAGGTATAGAGCTTTATTATGCTCCGTACCTTCCACCGGCAGATCATCATCTGAGAATGTTACCCTGTTCACCTCGAAAATCTTGTTGGCAATGGTTTCCAGGTGGTTTACAGAAATCTCAATGGGTACATGAGCTTCGTTCAATATCTTCATCAAAGCCCGTCGATGCTCCTCAGAATGGATTAGTAATGACAGCAACGAGATCTGGGCCGGTGTTTTTCTCAGCTGTTCGACCACGGAGTAGTCCTGCACTTTCATCTTCCTCACGAACTCCTCAGCCTCTTCTTCGGACACAGGTTTCTTGGTTGCAACTGGGTTGGTTCTTCTTAGCTCCACCGGAGCAAAACATCGACCTGATCGAGTCAGCCCTTGCGCTTCACAACTAACTTCTTCCACCTGTTTTCCTTTGTACATCACCACCGCCTTTTCATATTTCCAAGGCACAGCCTTGCTATCAATCATCGGCAGCTGGACTACCGGCTTTATGGTGACCAGTTCTCTATATGCCCCCTTCAACACAACAGCAGGTGCGGGCGGAACCCCTGATAATACCAACTTGTTTGGCTCGGGTTTGCTTGTCATGGCGGACCGGCTCTTTCCCAATATCACTACTGGCTTGACGCTTTCTCCCTGTGACTGTACCCTCGTTCCCCCACTGGTTGAGACTTCTTTTTGGGCGGCTTGGATCATCATCACTGTTTGTGAGGGTTTTCTCAATTCTCCTCCCTCATACACCAACTCAATCATATGAGTCTCGTGGTGCGCTGGCAGTGGGTTTTGGTTGATGTTAGGAGCTTCCGGTGTCTGAACCTCGATTTTATTGGTGTCGATAAGATCCTGTATGGCATGCCTTAACTTCCAACACTTCTCGGTGTCATGCCCGAGCATCCCTGAGCAGTATTCACAACTTATTGATCGATCCAAATTCTGAGGTGGGGGATTTGGTTCTCGAGTCTGGACAGGACTAACCAAACCCAATTGCCTCAGCTTGTGGAACAAAGCGGTGTAGGTTTCTCCCAACTCCGTGAAAGTTCTCTGTTTCCGCAACTGGTCATTCCTAGCATATGGATTTCCCCGAAAGCCTGCCCCTGAAGGGTTTCTATACGCCCTCGGTGGAGGGTAGGTGTTTTGTGGTGGTGCATATATGTTCTGGGGAGCCGGCGCGCGCCATTGCGGGCGAACCGGAGGCTGAGTGTATGCTTGGGCCTGGTGTACGGAACAATGTGGTTCTCGAGGTGGATAGAAATTTTGTGGTGGGTTGTATGGGTAGTTTGACCTGTGAGGACTGGGTTGGTTGTAGTGTGGCCGGCCAGCCCTGGACCAACTGCCTGCCTCGATCGTGGCAACCTCTTCTTTCTTTCTTCTCAGCGCACCTCCCGTGCCGCTTTGAATAGCCTGGGTTGTGGCCTTGAGTGCCGAATAGTTCAAGATTTTGTCAGACCTCAAACCCTCTTCTATCATGACCCCTATCTTGACCACCTCGTTGAAAGATTTTCCAACTGTTGTCACCAAGTGGCCAAAGTAGGTTGGATCCAATGTTTGTAAGAAATAGTCCACCATCTCTCCCTCTCTCATGGGAGGATTGACTCTAGCTGATTGTTCTCTCCAACGGAATCCGAATTCGCGAAAGCTTTCCCCGGGTTTCTTCCCAGTTCTCAATAATGTGAGACGGTCAGGGACTATCTCGAGATTGTACTGGAAATGACCTGCAAAGGCCTGCGCCAGATCATCCCACGTGTACCACCTGCTAGAATCCTGCCTGGTATACCATTCTAGTGCAGATCCGCTCAGACTTTGGCCGAAATAAGCTATCAGCAGCTCATCCTTGCCGCCTGCCCCTCTCATTTTGCTACAGAATCCCCGCAAATGTGCCATGGGATCACCGTGCCCTTCATATAAATCAAACTTAGGCATCTTGAACCCAGCCGGGAGTTGGACGTCTGGAAAAGGGCACAGATCTTTGTATGCTACGCTGACTTGGTTGCCCAGCCCGTGTAAGTTCCTGAAGGACTGCTCCAGGCTTTTGAACTTTCTCAGCACTTCATCCTGTTCAGGGGCCTTGACCGGCTTCTCAATCTCTGCCGGCACTTCCAAGTGTGGATTGTAAGCCTGTGGCTCGGGTGCATGGAATGTAGGCTCAGGGGGATAGTATTGTGTATCGTGAGCCTAAAACAATGGCTCACTGGTCGTTCTTTGCAAAGGGGCTGATGTTGGTCCCACAAAAATGGGAATATTGGGTGTTGGGAGAGGTTGATGGGGTGGTGGAGCTTGGGAATCATGAGGGCTTCTTTCTTGATGATAAAGGGGATTTGGGCGGCTTGTGGAAGGGCCGGAGTGAGGGTATTCTGGCATGTGTCCCAGTGTTTCAGGGCTCTTTTGTGTTTTGGCTATGGCTAGCTGCATTGCATTCATCTCTAATCCCATCCTTTCAATCTTTTCCATCGCTTCTTTTAACAACTGGCTCATCGACCTCTCTTCCTCATTACTATTCTCTGAATTAGTCATGCTTGTTGCTATCGGTCCTTTGGATCTGGTTTGATAGGAGTGTGTTGCCAGAGTTCTTTAACAACTAACTTGTCTGGATCAGACAACAACAAACTTTTGTTAGCGTTAGAGTTTAACAGATTTGATCATAACACATAGAGGATGCAATGCTCTTAGGCAGTTAACTGTTTCTACATGCTTTGCTTCGAACAACATGCGTCATCCCGGTTTGCTCATTTGTCCCCTTTTCTGTTATTTTATTTTATTTTTTGTATCTTCTTTTTCTTTATTAAGAGCGGTCGAATCTTATGGGGATTGCCTACGTATCACGTCCCCGCGCGAATCAGATCAGGCGTAGTTCTGCCTTAAAGTAAAGAAATACAAAATTCTTGTGAAATCATTAAATTCATTCTCAAAATTTTGCTATTACAAATTACTTCAAACAAGGAATAGCAACAATACAGACTCCACGGTTCTTTGACCCTATTTGATTGAAGGAAAAATAGAAAACAACATACGGGAAAACATCAAAGCCTAAATAAACAAGACTCGACCAAAGGTTAATTTTCCAACTTAAGGACCCGCGAGGCATCATTCGGCCTTTTCGCGGTTCTAGGTGCGAGATCCCTTTTGAGCTGCTCCAACTCGTGCATGGTCTGTTTGACATAACCCATCACTGCTGAGAGAACAGTAACGCTGGTCATGTTCTCACACCGCCGACACCGTCTGATGATGGTGTGGGCAATGGACCTGATCTTATCTCTGGTTTGTTTCTTCTCTATGAGTAGGTGTCTTATCTGATCACTGCACGTCTTGAATACCTGTGAGTCCTGTATATGCTGATTCTTCAGCTGCCGCACTTCTGTCTTCATTTAGGCCAACAAGTCATAACAGTATCTACTCTCCAATTGGAGATCCCTGGCCTGCTTAACTGCTTTAAACTCAAGTGTAGCCATCTCTCTCTTTATTTTGGCAACAGTCTTCTCGTGGTCACGTTTCAATTGGTTCAAGCATCGACGATGCTTGTCTACTCTTGTTCCCCACTGTGCCTTGAACTCTGCCATGACCTTTTCGAATTCTTCTAACCCGACTCGCCATTCCGTGATTTCTCTTTTCAAACCCTTTATCAACTGCTGGTCTGATCGACTTCTGGGCTGCTCCTCAAGAGACAATCTCAATTTTTGGATTCGGGCCTTAAGTTCTTCATTCTCTTGGATCAATCTATTCTTTTCGCTTCGATCCGCCGCGATTTGTACGCTGTTATCGAATTTCAGGCTGTCCATTTGTAGCTTCAAATCACCAATCTCTGCCCGATAACCCTTCTCTTTTGCTAACCAATTCCATTGCCCTTGGGATGATTCTACGAAATCTTTGAGATGCGGTCTCTTAGCCGGTCTTTCGTAGGATAGGCTACCTCTAAACCAAGCGTGATATCCTGGGGCGACTTCCCCTTTTGCCGTATCAATCACACAAGTGTTTGTTGTCAGATTTTGGCACTCACTCCAGATTTGGCGAACTTCTTCTTCAGGGAAATGACCGTTCGGACTGATTTCAATCACTTGGGTAATCAAATCTTCATCTTTCGGTACCACTTGGTACTTACCAAGTTGCCTCAAAACCCGATACGGTGCATAGGGTTGGATACTTTTCAGTCCCATCAATAGAAAGTGAGGTCGGGTTGCCGGCATGTATATGATTTCCTCAATAGGTGACTATCCGAGCGTCCACTGGATTTGGCTGGCAGTGAGAGTTCGGAGAAATGAGGTCCATGATGTGACTCCCTCAGGTAAATTGAGCCCTTTGATTCTCGTGTAGAATTCTCCAATACAAGTTTTCTCGGGCGAACCATAACCCAAGAGCGAGGAGCGATGGCATAAATGATCGGTCATCCACATTTGCAACAGTAGGTTACATCCTTCGAAAAAGTCGCCCCTGGCTCGACAAGCAGTGAGAGCCCGGAAAATGTCAGCCATAATCATAGGCGCCAGAGTACTTTTATCTTGGGTAAGCAAAGTATTGACGACCCCGGTTACCTTTAGATCAATGTTTCCATCTTTCCTAGGGAACACTATAAGACCCAGAAAGGCTGTCATAAAAGCCACTAGCCTGTGTTCGTCCCACTTTTGTCGGTTGCCTCTACTGCATAGTTTGAAATCCGGCTTATTGAACCCGCCCACGTGGACGTATCTAGCATATATGAGGTGGAGACTGCAGAACCCTTTGGCAAGATCTGGATGGTGGAACGTTCGAGGTATTTTTAGGAAATCCAGAAACCGGTGTACCGTGACAGCTCTAGGTGCAATCAAGTATTTGAACCTAAAAGGGGCTTCATCACTTCCGATGTACCCTGCTATTTCTTCCAACGTCGGGGTGAGCTCGAAGTCCGAAAAATGGAACACGTTGTGTGCGGAATCCCAACAAGTGACCAATGATCTGATAATATCACCCCGGGGCTGAACGTTTAGTAGGTCCGGGAGACCTTTCAGATATTTCCTTACTTTGTCTTGCCCTTCTTTACCTAAGTCGTTCCATCATAACCGCAACTCAAAAGGGATCTTGGTCATTACTGAAAAAGGTTCGTTTTGTATCGTGCTCATCCTGCACATCTATTAGGGTGATTATGCCAAGTGAATAAAATAATAAAAAAATAATATAAAAAAAACTTTATTTAGATCTTCTTTTTTTAAAAAAAAAATTAGGGGTCTAAAAACTTTTCAAGACTTTTTGGCAAGACAAATATTTTTGCAACAAATAAAGACATATATTTATATATATATATTTTATTATTATTACTCGGATTTTCATAAAAATAATAAAAAACATTTTTTTTTAAAAAAAAAAAATAAGACTCTTTTCATCTTCATTTTTACGACAAGACACACTATATATTTTTGAAAAACAAAATAGAACAACGACCCTTTTTTCTTTTTTTTTATTTTCCTTTGCTTTTAATAAAACAAACTAATAAGACGTTTTTTTTTCTTTCTCAAAATTTCGGCAGAGTTTTGACAGTATTTTGGCATTGGTTTTTTTTTTCCAAAAAATAAACAATTAGCTCATTAACCGCTATTTCTTCTTCTTTTTTGTTTCCAATTTCACAAAACACCGGTCAGCATGCGGGCGCGAGACAAATAAATGCACGGAAAACAAATAGGATGCATTAGGATGGTCCTTTCATATCAGGTTGCTAGTCCTAGACGGACCCAACCCCTGTGTTGAGCCCCCTAATTCAAATGCAACGTGATGCAAATAAGCGTTCCTACTAGGGATCCGGCATGGAGTTTCGTTATACTAGGTTTATAACCTGGGTATATGTTCTAGACTGTGTACCCGAGCGGACAACTCGAGTCGAGAAGGGGCAACTTACCGGGAACCAAAAGGCCATCCGGCTTCGTAACTTATCCGTCCTCTTCCTTATTTTGGGTATTGACACTAACAGAATAGGGAGCCTCGACCAGCGAGCTTCTCCCCGGAGGTAAGAAGAGAGGGGTTTCGGCACAGTTTATATACAGTTCAAATAATATCGAAGCGGTAAAAGCGACATTTAGCACATTAGGCTTAAATATGTAAAAATCAGATAGAACCAAATATAACAATTTATCTAAGCTCGAATTCTAACCATGAACCAGAGATTCTGGGTTTAGATCCCCAGCAGAGTCGCCAGAGCTGTCACACCTCCTTCTTCCGCACCCGAGGGGCGCAGGGGAGTTTTTCCAATTAAAGGACAATCGAAACGGGATTGGTTTATTTATTTCAGAGTCGCCACTTGGGAGATTTAGGGTGTCCCAAGTCACCAATTTTAATCCCGAATCGAGGAAGAGAATGACTCCACATTACAGTCTGCGTACCAGAAATCTAGATAAGGAATTCTGTTAACCGGGGAGAAGGTGTTAGGCATTCCCGAGTTCCGTGGTTCTAGCACGGTTGCTCAACTGTTATATTCGGCTTGATTATCTGATTTTATACAAATTGAACATATGTGCAAATTTTAACTTTTGACTGCTTTTGTCGTTATTATTATTTTACAAGAATTGCAACGTCGTGAAAATATATCTCGAACCACGTTACATCAATGCACCCGTGGTTATCGATATATCTCGACTCGGTTGAGATTTGGATTTGGGTCACATAAATGTGCACCCGAATTAAGGAAAATAAATTATTAAAGGCGCGCCTAAAGCAACTAGCGTCTTGTTATTTTGGGGAAGGTCGTAAAAATTCGTTAAACGGCACATCCCGAATTCTAAATACTTTGATATATACATACATTTAGAGGGCCCCGCAACTTTTGTACATTTTGTTTGTCGAGGCTCGTCTCATTCTTGTTTTTAAAAGGAATTTGCGACGTCATGGACACGCGTCTTGAACCACGTCACAATCAATGTACACGTGATTAGAAACACATCTCGAATCCGTTGAGATTTGGATTTGGGTCACATAAATGCGCACCCGATTTTAAGAAGGTAAAATTATTAAATACGCGCTTAAAGAGGCTATCGCGTTATTATTCCGGGAGGGTCGTGAGATTTGCTAAACGACCCACCTATGGAACTGAATACTTCGATATATACATTTAACGAGGGCCCTGCAGTTTGTGCGTTTTTCTTTATTTTTGTCGAGGCTCATCTCGTCCTTATTTTAAAAGGATATCCTATAGCAACTACGTTTCTTGTCGCGTTTGTCTCTATTAATGGAAAACAGAGATAGTCCTAGTTAATTACATGCTTGTAGGCTTATTTATAGCAGGATTCAAAACGCCTTTACACGATCAGAATCACGGCCACATACCCAGGTCGCATCCCGAATATTATGGGCCCAAACCCAGCCCACACAGTATCGGCAGGGTCCTGGGCCACTGCTTTTCCGACGGAAGCCTGCTGGGTTCGTTCGATTTAGGCCCAACCTTCGTGAGGTTGAGAAATGCAGGCTTGTATTATTTATTCTAAAGGCAATGATTTGCCAATTATAATGAGGCAGCTTGTTGAAGGGAAATGAATTCAACTATCAAGGGATAACTCCATACTTGGCGTGCATTACAGGATATGCTAAACACAATTAACCAAAGTATAAGATACAACCTACTGCACTGTAAATCCTTCTATCACCAACCTATATACACAGTCTAACATTCAATTACCATACATTGACATTTATTAGGCATGAGGACTATCTCCAGTATCCAAACAAGAATGTAAACTATTATACATTATATGAGGTTTAACATAATGGTCTATGTATATATAAACATCTGCAGATCTTCTCCCTTACATTCATTCTCAAACTTTTCAAGTTACATTGGTATGCAGATATTCTCCCTTACATTCATTCTCAAACTTTTCAAGTTACATTGGTAGTATATTTGTGTACCTGGTATAGAGAACAAAAGGAGGAAGGAAATGATCAGCTGAGTGGTACGCAACAAACACAGCAACAGCAGATAACACAGCCCAATACAGCAACAACCAAACAGCCACAAAGATGGAGTTCACACGTTGGTCGAGCAACAGACAAGTAATCCCAGGAAACAGGATGGGAAACAAGACCAATCGAGAAAAGAACCAGAATATTTTGTGTTATAGCCAACAGAAATTCAATAGCCACCAAAGCTCAGCAAATAACCAGCACAGTTTCAAACAATCAGGGAGACTAAACTCAATGTACAGCACACAGAAACTCAATGTAGTAGCAATCACAGCTGAAGATACACAGACTTCTCTTAATGGAACAATAACAGCCCCAGTTAGGATAACCAACTTGGTTTCTTTGTGCAGTTTTTGGACAGTGTTCAGTTACAGTATTTCTGGGAATTTCTTTCTGTTTTTTTTCAGTTTTCTTCAACTCACCAGACCTCTCTCAAGACTAAAATTTCCAGCCCTCTTTTAAGTTCTGAAATGGCCTATTTATAAGCCAAACAACCAGTGCAGTCAAGCTGCCTGGATCCTGCCAATTTGCAGACTGCCCATACCTATTAAATCCCACGCCTAAGCATCTTTTTGATGCCAGCCCTTTGTTCCCCACGCTTGGCTTATTCCTTTTGTTCAAGAGTTATGGGTTCATTTAAGTATTCATTTTAAACCCCATACTCTTGTGTCTTGTTCCCCATTGGCATTAGTTTAATCCCAATTTAGTACCCTACTTGTCAGCTCATTTAAACTAAGCTTTTCTGTTCTTTTCAAACCCCAGACTACCCCTGTTAGCCCTTGATTATTACTGTCCTGCATCACTGCAGAATCAGGGCCTTTTTAACTTCTGGAAGTTCAAATTCAAGACTGCCCTAGCCCGATTCTTTTAATTTGTTTACAATGCAGTTATAAGCTAGTATTCACAGCTAATGTCAAGCATCCAATTAACAATCAACAGGTTCATTCTCTTACGTAAAGTTGTATGAATTAGAATATTTGAACATTCAGTCGTAGGAAGTTAATCGACGACGTTTATCAAGTCGACTATACTAATTATAACATGTAGCAATCAGTCGTTCATGTAAACAAATACATACAGGGACCTAAAGGGCTTCGGACAACTTTGGTCAATCACTGGGAACCTATATAAGTTATTTATGCGACGCCTATCCTAATCGGACATGTTTATCATAGGATACGTTCAAATCACACACAGAAAACAATCGACCAAATAAAAGGTCTTTGACAGAGATGGAAGAAATCCGAATGAAAAATAACAAAAATAACAAACAAACACAACGAAACATGCAGACAACTTAATTAGCAGTTGAATAAAACAAAAAGTAAAAGAAAAACTTACCGAGAAATGTCCAAACAAAATTGATCCAAATCTGACTCAACTCTGACCCTTTGAGGCCGAACAAACTTTAATCAGGGTGTTCTCACATGAGAACACCTTGATTAAGGTCTATTAGACCTCAAACCCCCGTTAAGGCTAGCCGGATTCCCCAGGTTCATGTGTTCTAAGGTCTGGATTTTCAGATCTGGTTTTTTAGAAGTTGTGGGTAGATTCGGACCAAACCAAGCCTGGTTTGGTCACAAGGGAGGTCAGGGGATTGTCTGGTACGAAGATGGTGAGGTTTGGTATAAATCGAGTTTTACTCGAATCTTCAAATCCAGATTCGAGACGATGGGAGGTGATTCGAGGTACGTGATTAGTGGATTCGTGCTCAGGGTGGTTAGATGTTTCAGGGGTGTGAAGGGGGTGGTCACCGGCGTTCATGCCGCCGGGTTCTGGTGAAAAGGATATCAGGGCGGCTGCTAGGGTTTGGGGGTTCAAGGCTTGGGGAAGGAGATGAGTGAAGGGGGGGGGTTCGGATAGGGGGCGTGGGGTGAAGGGTCAAGTTTATATACGTAAAGAGTAATTAGATCCTGGCCGTTGGATGCATCGAGATTGATGGCCAGGATCTTTTACTTGGAACGGAACGACACCGTTTGGCCTCGGTTGGGGGTTGGTTCGGACTGGTTCTTGGGTCGGGTTTGGAAATGGGTTACTGATAGGGAGCCTGGACCGTTGGATTGGATTGGTTGGAACGATTGAGATGAGCCATCCTTGAAACGACGTAGTCTTGGTATTGGACGACGTTGTTTCGATGACCTGCGGATGGGTCTTGGGTTGGCTGACTTGGGCTGGTTTTGGGCCTTTAAAATTTTGAAATATCATAGGCCCAATCCGATTTCTTGCACTTTTTTTTTGTTTTCTAATTTTTGAAATACAACTAAATTAAAAATGAATTTGAAATACCCATTAATCAATACTTAACACAATTATTCATACACATATATATAAAAACTTTTAAATGGTTAAATTACAACCTAGAAATGCATACATATTTTTTGTATTTTGTTTGATAATGATTAAATGCAAAATGGACAGACCCACAAATGACTAACAACACATGTCACGGAAAACTCGAAAAATTGTACAGCGAAATCATTTGTCACTATTTTTATTTTCTTTTGGAGCGATTGTCCGTGAAGCAAAAATCACGTGCTTACAGTATGCCTATTAAATAAAGGATTGTAAATCCTTTGAATATACATAATAAGATATGATGAAGAAGCAAAAGAAAAAGGTAGACAACCCAAAGCAATCATTTTTGCTAACTCCTCACGATCCTTCATTTTATCATATTTCACTAGACCTCCAGTAGTAGGGTTAAGAGTTGTTTGATTTCCATCACCATCAGCGCCCCATTCTATGGGATGCTCAGTTCTCATATGTCTACTAAGCGTCCCAGTCCCCCCTAAATTTCCTCCAGTCAAATGTTTAAAATCACATTCACAAAGTTTGCATTTAACTCTATCAGTACCTTCTATTATTTCAAAAAAATTCCAAACCTTACTTCTTTTTTTACGATTAGTAGTCGGAACCACAGGTGGTCTACTTCTAGTGCCACGACCACCACACCTTGTAGCAACTCCAATACTACCAACTCCAACACTAGTAGGTGTAGCTGGTATCTCATCTTCCATTCCTATTTCATTATCTTCTATTCCAAAATCTTCTTGTAATTGTTCATAATCTATATCTAAATTATCATTAGGAGATGATTCGGAAACATGTGTAAATGATAATGGGTTATTACTATTACTACAAGATGCTGAAAGACCATCTCTTTTTTTATTTCCCCTCCCAGTAACTCTTTTACACACTCTTTTAGCAGCATTAAACATATTGTAAAAATTAAAGTATAAGCTAAAATTAAATATGCAATTAAAATAGTAAATAAGAGAAAGAGTTGGAGGGAGTGCACCGAATTCGCCAATAAATTGAGCACTTGATTAGGCAATCCCGAGGTTACCACGAACAAATGTCAAGCAAGTATTTCAATTTTGAACTTCAGTTGTTCAAAGTTCAAACTTCAAATTCCGAATGACAAAACACGATAAATTAAATTCAAGAAAAGAGAGCCAAATAAAATTAGATTGAAAACTTGAACTCTTCCAAATTGGAGAATGAGAGAAATTGAGATTGACAAATGAGTAATGAGTGAAGAAATAAAGAAGAGAGGGGGGTATTTATAGTTTTAGAGAAGGTTAGTTTTGTAAATTGAAAAGGGGTAAAAAATTTAAAAAAAAGGCTATTTGTGCAAATATTTCCGTTGGCCAACAGACCAAAACATGGTCTGACCGTTGCTAACGGTCTGTGGGGCCCACAAGTCAGAAAAATTTAAAAAAAAAAAAACTAGCCGTTTGAACCGGGCTGGTTAACCCGGTAAGAGTTACTATTCACTCTACCGGGTTCAACCGGTTCCGGTTACCCGTTTGGGTAAGATGAACCGCGCAAACCCCCCAAACCCCCTACCCAGCCCAGCCCAACCCCCTTATTACCGGTCCGGGCCGGTTTCGGGTTATACCGGTCTGGGCCGGTCCGGAACCGGTCCAACCCAGCCCGTTTAACACCCCTAAAGGAAATCAGTTCGGGATTCAGAAAAAGGGGAGTGGGGTGGTTATAGGGTGTGATTTTGGGTAGGATCGGGGTAAGTGCCACCATCAGAGGCCGGGGATTTGGGGGCCGCTCAGCTAGGGTTTTCTTTCAAAACCATATTCGAGCTGTTCTGGGTTGATTCGAGGGCGAGGATTTGTGGATTTGGAAATAGGAGAAGGAGGGGGTGTTTGGTGTAAGTTTGGTGGCGATTCACGGTGGCGCCGCTGGGGGAAGGCGGTGGAGTTTTGAGGCGGCTCAGCTAGGGTTAGGTCTGGGTGTCCTGGTGGGGTGCTGAGCAGAAGGGTTTTGAGGGAGGGACGGATTTGGACATATAAATACTCCCCAAGCTTTAGTTCCGAGTCGTTCGATCAAGTGGAGATCAACGGCTCAGATTGGCACTGGTCGAAACGACGTCGTTTCACTTGAAGGGGGATCCGAACCAGGTAGAGGCGGGTTTGGGCTGGAATTGTACAGGTCTGAGGGGGCAATTGGGTTGTAGGAGACTTAATTAAATGGCCCAAATCCGAATTTCCGTTTGTTTTTGAATCTTTTATCTTTTTCAATTTCCAAATTTCTTTTCTTTTCAAAATTAGAAATAAAACCTAAATTAATTATTGAAACTAATATTATCCTATCAAATTAAACTAATTAAACTCTAAAAAATAATTACCATAACTAATTAAATACCAAATTAAAGAAAGCTAACAAAATTCGAGAAATTAAAATTAAAGTGCAAAAATGAACTATTTTGTGATTTTTCCATTTTTATAAAACACTAAATTACTAATTATTTCAAAAATGCAAAAAAAATAAATCCTAAATAAAAATGCAGCATATTTTGTATTTTTCATTAATTAACAAATGAAATGCACAGACAAGAATGCAAATAATTAACAGCAAATGCCACAAAATCCACAAAATTGCAAATAATGAAACGAAATTACTTTGTTTTGAATTTATGGGAGTATTTCATGTAGGGCAAAAATTACGTGCTCACAGTTCATACCTTATGTGATGATTTCTATTGTTGAGCAAAGCTTGTGGAAGTAAAATTAGTAATTGAACCTTATGGAGCATTGGCTCAAGTTGTGAAGTGAGTTGTGAAATAAATGTAAAAGAAGGAAAATGATTATTATATTGTCTCCCTTGCCGAAATATTGTTGTTTTTAATGCTATCTCCCTTGCCGGGATGTTGGTGTTTTTATATTGTTCCCTTGTCGGGATTTGATTGTTGTACTATTGTTCCCTTGCCGGGATTTTATTGTGATTTTATTTATTTCCTTGACCTTATTTCTTGTGATTGTTGTTTGGGTGAGGAAGAGTGTTAAAGCACGAAAGATAATGTCGTACATTGTTTTGGTGAGAGAGTATTAAAGCACGAAGGGTGATGCCGTGTATGATTTTGTGAGGAAGAGTGTAAAAGCACGAAGGGTGATACTGTGCCGCACGATGTACAATTCTGTGCTGATTATATTAATTTTATGGTAAGGACGAGAGTAAAAGCACGAACGGTGATGCCGTGCAGATTATATTGATTCTTATGGTGAGGACGAGAGTAAAAGCACGAAGGGTGATACCGTGCACTTGTTTGATTTCTGATTCTTGTTGATAATTAGGTTATGGTGATTCTTAAATTTACCTGCTATTCTTCTATTTTTATTTGATGTTTCCCCGCAGCATGTTTCCCCCTCCCATCCTCAACTGTACATTTCTGCTTTTATTTTCTATTGTATATGATTTAACTGCACGGGTTTATTTTGTAGTTTGATCCTAGCCTCGTCACTACTTCGCCAAGGTTAGGCCAGACACTTACCAGCACATGGGGTCGGTTGTGCTGATACTACACTTTGCAATGTGTGCAGATCCCGGTGCAACAGCTTTTGGACCTTAGCTTTGGGGTTGCTGCCTTCAGTCCATCCAGAGATCCGAGGTAGTCCTGCCGGCGTTTGCATGCCTTGGCATCTCCTTCTATCCTTTGTTCTGTTTCTTTTATGTATTTTAGAGACAGTACTGTAATAACTGTTTCTGACCTTTATTTGTAGTATTCCTAGATAGTCTGTGGAATTGTGATACCAGTCTTGGGTAGTTTATGTATGGATTGGTATTGGCATCTTTATTTATATATTACGTCTCAGTCTTCCGTTTTTTCCGATGTCTATACAATGTTGGCTCTTAATTGTTAAAGGATTAAAATTGGGAAAAAAGATAAATAATTCAAATGGTTGGCTTGCCTAGCTTTCACTAGTAGGCGCCATCACGACTTCCGAGGGTGGAAAATCCGGATCGTGACAGCCAGGCACACACATGACTTATTGGACGCAAAACCACATTGAACAACAAAATTGTCGGGGGTCAAAATGTGATTGATTAAATCTCTGACTCACAATAAGAATTATTCGGTTCATAGAAATATTATATATAACCAGTAATTCTGTGAGTTAAGTTTTATTGATCTAAGTTTGGTTCATAGTCCAAAAGACATCAAACCTATTACATTTAGATCATACAAATCCAGCAAGTTTTACTTTTATTCCCAAAAATTCTTTTAAAATACTATGGGGGGATTGTCAGCCAAATTGTGTTAGTATTTTAAAAGAATTTATATAATTAGCATTTGACAAATGTCTTTGCATGGAAAGGTAAAAGACAAGTGATCTTACTACCAAAATGTGACAGGCAACGAAACTAAAATGAAATTAGTTGGAGACAGATTCAGTGGGGCACCCCCCTTATAGCAGGTATGCAACCAACCCTTCTTCTGAAGACTATCTATAAGTAGTATTCAAAAGAAGAAATTGAGGTTTGATACCATTTGTGTTCAAAATAGGATACCTCCTAGGTCATTTCTTTTCTCCTTTAAGCCTTTTGATAAATGGCACATTTCTTTGGAGACGTGGCAAATGAAGATAGCCACGTTGCAATCATTCACAAGGATAGAACATGCACTTATGCCTATAAATAGCCTTCATTAGCTATTCATTATCCTCATCATCAAGACAAAAAGAAATCCTTCTTCTCTTTTCTTCTAATTTCATTATTCACCAACTTTCCTATGTTATCTTTCTTTTTGATAGTTTAACTTCTCTTGTTCTCGTCTTTTAAATAGCTGGGTTTCTAATATTTAAATTATGATGATTCATGTATCCTCTAAATAAATAGAGACGGACTTGTTTAATCCTCGAAAAATATTTCACATTGCTGAAATAATTTTTTAGGACAGTGCCTAACACGACTCAAGCTAATTCGTGTATCTGCTTACAAATAATATTATTGCAGTATTATTATACTGCAATAATAGTTTCTTAGTGATGTACTCAAGTTTAATTTGAATAATTCATGATGAAAAAGCTATTTTAAAAAAATATTATTTTGAGAAAACCTTAAGCTAGGAGAATTATCAACAAGGAATCTTACAAATGTCATATGAAGTTGATAACAGAATCTTTAGATGTCACTTTTCTAAATTGTTAGACTATTCTTTAATGCTTTGCCATTTATTTATCCAATTAGAGGAGAAAGGCACAATGTTGGTTAATCATATCCAAAAAAACACATGAACTTATGGATGTCAAGAGATGCTAATAAGATAAGGATTAAGCCGATTGCCTTGTTGTACTATACATATATTTTAAAGGGATGTGTTCTAAAACTCTATGTTTACCCTAAAAAAGAATAACAATTGAATTTATATGTGATTTTAAGGATATGCAGATTAATTCGATACAAATGATAAATTGCGTTAGATTAGACAAATAAAAGACGTGATAAAGTATCAAACCAATTGTGAGGGATGAAACTGGACTCGATAACAGCCTTAATGAAATCCCTGCCTTTGATCCCGGATTCACAATAACGAAGCACTTGATGAAGAAAAGTAAGAACTTTTAATAACAGAGAAAAATGAAAGTATATTGCCTTGATGTACGTGTTACAATGTTGTTAATGAATAATCAGATCCTCCCCCTTTATATAGTAGAAGAGTTTTACCCTAAGTACAATTCCATAAAAGGTAAATCTTCTGTTTAATCTAATAACCGATTCTCTGCCGATACGTGCAAAGATTCACGCCGTGATATCCGCCCGATCGCGGATCACCGCCTTTTGTTGATCGTGCTCGATTACCTGGTAATGCTCTCCGAGGCCTTTGGGTCGAACCGGACATGCGAGCCATGGCCCCTAGGGGTGTACATGAGGCGGTTTGGTTTGATTTTTTATTAAACCAAAATCAAATCAACAATGTCGGTTTACTAAATTCATAATCAAATCAAACCAACATAAACTCGGGTTTTTCGGTTTCGGTTTTAGTCGGTTTTTCGGTTTATTTTCGATTTTTCTTTTTAGTTATATATTGTTCTTGGAAAAGAGATCAAATGGTCACCATTATCCGCATCATTACTATTTTTCTAAATAATCTACGAAGAATACCAATTGTTCCTATGAATCATAATTGCAAGACCTTCCATAATAGAAAATGACAACAAATATGTGACAAAGCAAAGCATTGTAAAGTGTAAACTTGATAAACCTCAACACTAAAATAATCACCAAATATGTAAGCAAGATGACAACCAACTACACCAAATATGTATTGAAAGGAGAAATCAAAATCCAATGCTGCCATCCGTAATGAACTGAGGATTAACTGAATATGCAATCTAGTGCATAAGCACGGAGAACTTGGGTTTTGTTATCTTTTGTCTTGTTGGGTTTAATTTGGGCTTCATATTTGGATTACGTAGATAGAATCTACGTGGTGGATAGTGAATTTACAAGGCCACAAATAAATAATATCTCAAGATATTGAAAACTATAAAATAATTTAGAAAATACTTACAAATTAGATTTTAATGATTATTTTTTATGTATAAAATTTTACAATCTATTTATATATAATATCGGTTTGGTTTAGATTCGATTTGACTTATTTTTCTTTAATACCAAACCAAACCAAGAGTGATCGGTTTTTTATTTTCCAACACCAAGCCAACCAAAATAAACCATGAGTCGGGGTTTTTCTTCGGTTTGACTTGGTTCATCTGTTCGGTTTGACTTGATGGTTTGGCTTGTACACCCCTAATGGCCCCAATACTCCCAAGGGCAGGTGTTTTGCCCGGATCCCGGATCGAGGGGCTACTTGCGTCGATCCCGGTTCCTTGCCTTCACGCCTCTTGCTCCATTCACTTCATCGGAAATTGAGGCATCCCATGGGCTCGGTTTCATCCGTATACATTCTCTTGTCAACTAGTTGTACTATATGATGGTATTCTAGCAGAGGCGCATTTAGGGGCGGAAGGGGGTTCACTCGTCAAGAAATTATATTATGTATATAAGACAAAATTTATTTTTTATCTCAATATATTATATTTTGAATTCCCAAAAGATAAGCATAATTTAATGGTCAAGGAGTTTAAAATTTTTGTGAGGTCACTAGTTTAATTCCCACTAGCCACAATCTCTTCTAAATTTTTAACTTCTCTTTTAACCTCCTTAACGGAAATTCTACGTCCGCCGGTGTGTCCTAGTTATTGAAGTTAGAATATTTTTTACTATCCGATTTTGGCTCTCGTTTTCTTTGATAAAAAGGTGAAAAGCACTAAATTTTTGTTCGTGGGTATTGTACCAAGGCGAGGCAAATTCCACTCTCTTCGATATCTTGTCAACTCAGTAGTACTAATAAATAATAATAATACGGAGTAATTTCATTTGCTTTCTCCCTTTTTGATTTCATTCTCATGTTATTCGTCTCCTTCCTTGTTCTTTAATAAATTTGAAGATAGATGTCGGCAGAAGTGGATAGAGGTAGAAATTTGAGCTCAAACTCATTTAATTCGTTCAAAGTTGGATTAATCGTTGACCCGCTCATTTGTTGAACTGAGCTTATTTTGACCCAATTATCTCAGTTCATGCCCAAATTGATTCATCAATAACCTTGCTAAAAAATCTTTGAAATAATTCTTTTTTGTTTGTATATTATATATGAACATAACAAAAGAAAAAAAAAAGTCTTATTTGATAATTAAATAATTTATAAGAAAATAACACACATTAATTAAAACTTGATAAGAGTTGGGTGGGTTGGGCTATGACCCAAATTTTAGCCCTTATCATGTCAGCCCAAGTAACTATTGACCCGCCCATTTATGACACAACCTATTTTAACCAGCCTAAAATCAGCTTATAGCCCATTTGACCAAGCTGCAAAAATCAGCTTATTTTGAAAAGTATTTTTTCTCAAAAGTACTTTCCAAAAAAATATTTTTGAAGAGAAGCTACTTTTTTCTGCTTCTTCAAAACTGCTTCTGTTTCTCATCAAAAGTATTTTTTTTCCTTTCAAAAGTTTGGCCAAACACCTTAATTTTAGAAGAAGAAAAAAAGCATTTTTGACAAAAAGAAAGTGCTTTTGCCTCGACCAAACAGGCTATTAATCCGCTTATTTGACATTCCTAGGTGGATATATCTGAGAATTTAAGTTTGTGGTGCAGAGTACAACTGCATTCGCTAATCATTTGTGACATTAATTTGTAAACATGGATTTAAACGTTACAAGTATATGTCCAAATGGGAATAAGAATATGATTTGCTTTTGAGTTTGGATAACAAAAATAAAGCCGTACGTGTATTTTCAAAAGGTTCTTTGAAATATTTGTATTTTCTTAAATAAAGAATGATTAAGATTGATTTGTTACGAAGCAATAAAAGAATAAGAATAGCATTGAAGAGAAAAGTAAAGAGAGAGAATTCTTATTGATTTGGGATGAATTACAATGAAATAGAACTCTTTATTTATAGGGAAAGAGTGACTTAACCACCAAATAATAAACCCTAAAATCTCTCTAAAATATAGACATTCACCATAAATAAAATATTATTTATAACATGATTGATAATTTCTACAATCTCCAGCAACTCAACTACCTAAGTTCGAGACTGTCCTAGTAATTTTTACCCCTATAGAAGCTGGAAGAAGTATTATAAAAGGGACATTAATTATCACGTCAACCCAAACGAGTTTTGACTCAATCTATTTGACCATTTGACAATTTGGATAGTTGGTGTTAAATCACTAGTCGACTTGAACCTGTCCAAATACTCCCCTCCCTTCCATTTGCTAGTCCAAATACGCCAAAAATAAAGTGTTTCTTTTACTTGTTAGTTTTAACAATCAAGATAGCTTTATTATTTTATTCTAATATTACGTTTAGCATTAAGTACCCATATTTTCCATTCTTTGCTTTATTTTAGGGTTTTAATAACCATGAATAAGAGTAATTTAATAAACCAAACTCTTAGCAACTACTATTTATTTTTTTAAGAGGGAAGCAACCTTAATACTGGATTAATAAAAAAAAAGTTCGATAAATATATTAAGGCGCTAAATATTTTTCTAATTGGGTACAAAAATCTCAAAAGACAAATAATATAAACACTTAGTATGAATGTTGTTTATTTTTTTTTCTTCGGATTTTGGTTACAAAATCTTCCTCAATTAAAAAATTTCAATATCGTCCTTGTTTTCTTTTCTATAATAACCTTTTCTTTGACTTGTATTGAACCGAACCTCTCCTTAACTTGTCGCAACTAAGTCTTCCCCATTCTCGCTTAATATTTTTGGTGAGCTAGCCTGTCATCCACGGCCCCTACTGTTGATAGTCCCATAATCGCCACATTAATTGCGTCATTTCTGGGAAGAAGATGAAAAGCCCACATTATAGGAATAGTCAACAGATCGTTGACGAAATGGTCCTAATTTAATCCACTTGCTTTACTTGAAGAAAATTCAATACTTTATCCGGTCCCAATTAAAATGGACGGCATAAATTAGTGAATAATGTCGGCCTTCAAGAAAATTGGGAGAACCACTTTGCCCGAATGGGAAAGGGTGTGGCCTTCCGATCATTAACTCATTATCATTTGATCATGGCTCAACTCCCATTAGTTAAGCTGTGAGTTTGTGTATATGTTGGTAGGTTGTGTATAGGGGTGTCGGGCGCGTCGGATATGAGACGAGTCAAAAATGGGTAATGAAAATACGGACAAATTATCCGACCCGACTCATATATAGTACGGATAAAAAAACGGGTTAACCGGCGGATAATATAGGTAACCATATTATGCATGATTTATTGAATATGAGGAATCCCCAAATTGAGATTTAACAAGTGTAGAAGTTAAACCCATTAGCTCCATTGATTATCCATTTTCTGAATGGATAATATGATTTTTTTCATATTTTACCAGTTTTTAAAAGTTCATTATCCAACCCATTTTTTAATGGATAATATGAGTGATTAACTGGCTTCGTTAATCTATTTTGCCACCCCTAATTGTGTATAAGCTTTCATAAATCATTGCTCCATTACTTAGTTAATATTCTTTTATTTGCTACACCATTTTTTAATCCTTAAAAGGGCTAAAATGCGCTTAAGTTTTTTCTCTACATTTACAAGATTAAATGAATTTAACTGAAGATATTATGTAACTTAATGGAAAGATATTTATTTTGAAGATTCAAGGTTTTATGCTCCCGTATGATGGAGCTACATGCAAAAAAGGCGTTTTAATTGAATCACATTCTTTCGGAAAGTTGTACTACATAAATAAGGTAAAACCAATTTTTATTTATATAATTTTTGATCCTCTTAATATAAGAAAAATACTACAGTAGAATCTCTCTAAATTAATATTGTCAGGACCATGATATATTATTATTTTATAGAAGTATTATTTAATCAATATTATTAATTTAAAGAATATTTTCAAGATTCAATGAAGGTTAATTTTGGTTACATCAAAATCATTGTATCTTACTAATTTATGGATCATATTTATTGAGTTAATATAGAAAATAAATTCATTGCACATAAAGTACAACGTATTGTAATATATTTTTTATATTAAATGATTCATTATAATATATTTTATATTAAATGATTCGTTGTAATGTTCATTGTTTGAGAAGAAAACACCGGAACTTTTGTATGCAACAAGAAAAGTTAGAGATGAGCTTCAACTAGATTTAAATTTTAAGAAAAAACAAAAAATACAACAACAACAACAACAACAACAACAACAACAACAACAACAACAACAACAACAACAACCCAGTATAATCCCACTAGTGGGGTCTGGGGAGGGTAATGCGTACGCAGACCTTACCCCTATCCTGAGGTAGAGAGACTGTTTCCAAATAGACCATCGACATCCTTCCCTCCAAGAACTCCTCATCTTGCTCTTGGGGTGACTCGAACTCGCAACCTCTTGGTTGGAAATGGAGGTAAAAAATAAAAAAATACGAGAATCATATTTCACTAAATTATCTTAGATATTTTTGTAATTTTAAAAAATTATTAATTTGTAATATTAATAGGACCATATATTTATATAGGGGTTTTTCGAAAATATATTATCTTATTATCTTATCGAAATCGGTGATTTTTTTCACCGACCCAAGCGGGGACCGGAGAAAAATATTATTACATGTTCAAATTCCAAATATCAATTTTAAAATAAGAGCAAAATGTTACTATTCCAGTACTACCATTTAAATTATTAGATGAAAACATGAGTCGGCTGGTTTTACTTTATTAGTACTCGTAAAATTTATTCCTTCGTGGCTGGTGGCAAATAAAAGTGGAAAAAAAAGGTATGTGAAAAAGGTTAATTTCTCAGACAGAACAGCGCGAAGATATGGTCTCTGTTCCTGAGAAACTGCAGCTGACTAACTGGCTGGTCCATTCCAATGGATCTTGAACTAATTGGACATAGAGAGTATAGATATATTTATTAGACTTTTCCTTAAAAGGAAATATTTAATTCAATTACTGAAACAAATATTAAAAGTATCTTTGTCAGCTAGTCCAAATACACTAGTGTTCGTGCTCGACCGTTAATCTAGTCAACGTATTAAAATCTAACGGATCAGATCACCTTCAACATGCAGTCACATATACTCGTACATTTTAATTTTAGTAAATCAATCAAATCTCGATTAGATGAATCTTTTTTATTAATTTTGCTCTATTCAAAATTATTTTATTCTAACACAAGAGCGTGCCCATACAACAACAAAAATTTCATTTCAATCTAATTACGATTAGCTCCTTAATCTTTTTTTTTTTTGGTAAATAAAGAATTTTATTACCAATTGGTCATTATGTACAGAAGGAGAAAATAATAAGACTAAAAGATTTTATATTCTTCATAGGTATACATACATAATTTTTTTTTAGTCAAACTAAAAGATTTCTAAGGAACAGTGAACAAAATAATAAGACTAAAAGATTTCATAATGTACATTGAGCTTAAATTAAACATACCAACATAAGCCTTTTTTCTTTATATGAGTTTGAGACAATGTCTACTTTACTATCCTTAAATAGGTAGAATTATCACATTAATATTAATTTTTTTAAAAATTAGAAAAAGTTGTTGGGTCAAATACAGGGAGATATTTTTAAAATTAAAAGCCGCTCGAAAAAAATACTTCTAATATAAAAAGCCGCTTCATCTCCATATAGTCCTCGTACCTTCCTTCGATACAATCTGCGTAAACCCTCAAATCTCCTTCTCTTTTTCCCCGCAGCCCATACACACAAGAGAAACACCAAAAAAAAAAAAAAAAACACACACACACACACAAAAAAAAAAAAAATCATTTGTACTTTGTTCAGATTAGTGTTGCTGGTTTTGATCAGAATTTTGTTATCTAGGTGCTGTGGTGCACTATCTAGCCATATTCTTGTCGCCGTTTCCCGGCGGACTTTTTAATTTCCTTGTAGGATAGGACCAATACCTTATAGTCTAACGTGGAGAAAATAAATGAGATTCCTTTTATAAAGTTTTGTTAACTTTTCTTTATTAATTTCCTCAAGTTTTTAGCGTTGTGACGACCAAAAAGAGAAGGGAAAAAAAAAATTAAAGGGGTAGCCGGGAAGATGATACGAAGGTTGAATTTACTATTTTTATGGGGTTTTTGGATATTGATTATAGCTTTAACGACGGTGGTCGGCGGAGTTCCGGCGACGGCGGAGAGTAAAGGGGTGCACAGAAATGCCTATGCTACCATGATGTATATGGGAACACCAAGAGATTATGAGTTTTACATTGCGACACGTGTCATGCTACGGTCACTTTCTCGGCTTGGTGTTGACGCTGATCTCGTCGTTATTGCTTCACTCGATGTTCCTCTTCATTGGGTCCAAACTCTGTAAGTCTCAAAAATCCTCCAGTCTTCTCTTTTACATTAATTCACTCAGAAGTTGCATGTCCACAGCTTTATTCTAGTAGCAAGAGCACATCGCATGATATGTCGATAGTTTCATGGTTCGGTTCGGTCGGTTATTTTATAAAATTTATATCATACCAATTTTTCGGTTATTCTATTATGTATAATCAAAATTAGACTTTTCGAAACCGTCCCAATCATGTCGGTTTCTCTTCGGTATCGATATGGTTCGGTTAATTTTCGGTATTTTTTTTAATATCATGTAAAATTCACCAGTAAAAGTAGAATGCAATAACATACGTTATGAATTAAAAAAGAAAAACGAAAGATGGCTAGAGTATAGATCCATCTACTATTCTACAACAATGTCAAAGAAATCAAACAAAGCAAAGAAAATATAAATCACACGGGTTGAAAGATATACCAAGTTGGGACTCAAGAATAAAGTCTATAGAAAATTAAATATTCAAAAAGATAAATCTAAATTATATGAAATAAAACATATTCAATACATTGTAGTTTGTTACTCATAATCGCTAGAATACTTTGTGTCTTGCTAATAGAGATACTTGAAATAACTTAGTTTAAGTAGATGTAGCATAATAGGTTTTAGGAATTAGTACTTTGAGTTTAATTACTTGCTGGCTTGTAATAGTTTTTATAATTCCAAGGCCCAAAGAAAATTTAATGCATTATTATTTTTAAACTTCTAAATAAATATATTTTCTACATGTAAAATTTATTCGGTACGGTTCGGTATTTTTTTCGATTTATTGTTATAAAATAAAAAACCTACCCTAATTATCGGTGCGGTTATAGATCTATATATTTATCTACGGTTTCTTAAAAAGAAACCTAAAAATCGGTGTGGTACGGTTCGATCGATTTAGTCGGTTTTCGAATATCCATTGACACCCCTAGTCTAGTGTCAAGAGTACATCACGTCACAGTAGAAGTATGCCGCAGGTGAAAGCCTATATTGGGTTTGAATCCGTGGCGAGTAATTTTCCTTAAAGGTGTTCAATATATGTTATACGCCTCTAAAAATTATTACTAATATTTATTTATATACTTCTTTGTAATTTTTCAACTAAGCTTAATGTAGCTTCGCCGCTGGTTTGAATTTTGTGTCACTAACTATGGAGATTTCTGGATTATAAAAAGGGTAATCGGAATATTAAAGAAAAGTTAAACAATATATTTTTAACGTTGCCGGACATCCAAGTATCTAGGCTGTTTGGTATTGGCCAGTACAACATTTTACTAGACTGAATTTACTAATTTACTTGAGTACGATCTTGTTTAAAATTTTATATTTTTCCCTTTATTTATTTTCTTTTTCCTTTTTGGTTTTTTAAAGCATTAAATTTTCCAGATGGGTAGTGAGCTTGCAAATTGGGTTACTATGAAAGGCCCACATAAATCTCGTCATGTCGACCAGGTTGTCAAAAAGAAGGAGAGTTTTAATGAGGGTCAATTTATTTCGTAATGGAATTTTAAACGTTTGTCAAATGGTAGTGGAAATTTAATGATTATAGGAAGAAACTTAAAATATATAGTTGGAATTGGTCAATTCTTGTTTCATCTTAATTTTGTTTTTTGGAAAATAAATTGCTTTAAAGTCCGTGAAAGGAGGGGGTCGCACATTAATTAGGGGAATAATAAGCAATCGCCCTCTTGATTGTGCCAGCACATACGCGTTTCTGTAAAGAAAATTTCTACTAATATATCAGAACTAATATTAGGTTTATATCATATAACTTTTGGTATGTCATCATGTTGTGTTAACTAACAGTCTAACACGACAATCAAAGATAAACCATTGCACATAAAGTAATACGTAAGAAATTAGGTCAAGCTATAAAGTTTTTGGTTTAGTGATAAAGCATAGCACGTGGTGTGTGAATTAAACACATGTCACCGAGTTTAAATTCTGCTGTAGACAAAACCTTGAAATTCAAGGACAGAGAGGCGGACCAATAATTCACAGAGTTTCGAAAAATGTGCTACTGACCCTTGGAGATTTTTTGTGTCGTCAAAACAAAAAGAGTAAAAAATTAGGTCAAAATACAAATTTCTAAGAAAGGAAGAAAGACGTTCACTAACTTTTGCTTTCAAAAATATAGTTTATCAACAGAAGTGACTTTGGTGGAGATAATTACCAAGTCTTTGTTGCTTACGGCAAAGTTTGTTTTGGCACAGTAACGTGCATGAATTGGTTGTTTCTAGGAATTGTGCTCCTTTTTCTTTGTTCTTTTCACAACAAAATTTGGCCACTTATTCAATGTAAAGCCGCTTTTAAGACCTTATTACCGTCTTTCGTATTAAGACTCTTTACTTTAAGTATTTTTCTCAAAGTAACCCCCACCCCCACACACAAGAAACACTTGAAACTTGACAGAGAGGATAAAGATGATCTAGCTTATCTAACAATGGTTGTGTAGGCTCGATTAATTGACTTAGTAGTGTTAAGTTAGGAGTTTAACTTTTATACGGTGACATTATAATAAACTTTGACATTATTTGATCACCTAAAAGATAATATAAGTAATTGTTCATAATAATAATAAATAAAGCTAATAACCGAGAAAGAAAAAGACAGACAACTTGTTCCGATAGATTAAAGTCTTTTTATTTTTCAGAAGGATAAGGATAATCAAATTTTCAAGACATTGAAAAAGGATATATATATCCCTTTTTTGATTCGTTTGCTAATGTTTTATCACCTAAACCGACCAATTGTGTTGTGCCCTTTAATTCGGATACAATTGCTTCCTCACCTTAATTTGGTCTAAAGTATATATGCATCTGTCACCTTTCCTATTTTTGTTACTTAAAGTTATCAGAAGGGCTAAATATTTTCTTTTGAGGTATTATGTGTTTTAATGCTTATATAATGTCGCCTTTGCTAATTCTTTAAGACGTCATATTCAAGTGAACTAACTTAGTGGGGACCCAAAAATGGTTTATTATTTTAAAATTGGATAATCCTCTTGTTACATACTTAACGTTCAAACAAATTATTTTTAAAATATATATATTATCATAATAGGTGGACCAACTTTTAGTTGCTATCATACTCATACCAATTCTATCGTTTGAGGTGTAATTTTTAGTCCTTTTCATTGGTGTATACCAAAGACATGCAATATTCTAAGTGCTAAAAACATTATCCACCGGCCAATATCACAAAGAAAAAGCATTATCTTTTTCATAAAGCAAAGTGATGGTTTTGAGGATAAAAACAAGGATTATGTCCACCTCATAAGCTATGATATTTCTCCTGATTTTTCCACCCAATTTAGAAAATGACAAAACAGTGTTTCAATTGAAACTATCACCAAGTAATTAAAAATAGTTTTCTCCGTCAATGAATTGTGTGGATTACGTATGCTAGAAAAGTAAACGGAAAAACAAATTTGTTAAGAAATAGACTGGTTGCTACACCTTGCTCATCTTTTAAAAAATAAGCCTAAATTGTAATCAAATTTTCAGTTGAGAAAAAAATATTTAGGTAATTTTTTTGATTTGTTTAAAACTTGATAAAGAGTTGCTCAATATCTATATTAGTGGAGATAATAAGTACCTGATAAAATAATCGAGTTGCGGCTCTAGTTGGGAGACGGACCTAGGGTGTTAGGAGTGGATTTCATGAACTCATCATTTTCAACACGAATTATAAATATAGAGTATGTGAACCCCCCAATTAATTCTATGCTAACCACCATAATATATAATAAAAAAATATAGTTGGAAGACCATACTAACCACCATAATATATTAATAAAAAATATATAGTTGGAAGACCATAAGCCTAATATAATCAAGAATTTCCTGACCTTCTGATATGTGATGGATTATCTGATACATCTGAAAGCCAACAAAAAATTGACTAGACAAACCTAAATAAGAGCTATGTAATTTTCCATGTTACTACATAAAAGTTGACAAAATTGCTCTTGGACCATAATAACATTCCTATGTACTGTAAATATGTGTGACAGTTACATGTCATAGCTCTACAATTCTTTCAATCAAGTTAGTGATATTTTATTAGCTTGGATCACAACAGAATAGAAATGTGAATCTTCATTGGAGAAATTATTCATTGTTAAAACTATGTTGACCCTGAAAGACAGTCCGGTGCACATAACATCCTGCATTTATGCAGGGTCTGGGGAAGGGTTGCATCCCCAAGGTTGTGATATAGACAGTCTACCCTAATGCAAGCATTAATGGCTGATTTCACGTCTTGAACCCGTGACCTATAGGTCACACGAAGACAACCTCACCGTTGCTCCAAGGCTCCCCTTCAACCCTGAAAACTAATATACTCCATTATATACTTGGTGTACAGAGAGCAGGAAGATGGTGCAAAGGTGGTGAGAGTTGAAAATCTGAACAATCCATACAAAGGGCAGTCAAATTTTAACAGGAGATTCAAGCTAACATTGAACAAACTTTACGCGTGGAGCCTAACAAATTATGAAAGGGTTGTGATGCTTGATTCTGATAACCTTTTCCTTCAGAAAACAGATGAACTGTTCCAATGTGGTCAGTTTTGTGCAGTTTTCATCAATCCTTGCATCTTCCACACTGGTCTATTTGTATTGCAGGTCAGTTTCAGCGCGAACAATTTATTTTACTAGTTTTTAGTTGTGATGGCATAAATGTTACTTATAAATTTTGAATTGCAGCCATCAACAATGGTATTCAACGACATGCTTCATCAGTTGAAGGTTGGAATGGACAATCCAGATGGCGCGGATCAAGGTTTTATAAGCGGCTATTTCCCTGATTTACTTGATCAGCCAATGTTCCATCCTTCCCTTAATGGTACCAGGCTCCAGGGAAATTATCGACTGCCTCTCGGTTATCAAATGGACGCCTCTTATTATTGTAAGTGTAGAGATCGCGTGTTTTAATTGGACAATGCTTTGTGATATCTCACTAATACACATTTCTGAGGCAGAGACAAAATTATAGTGACTGTTACTTTTAATTCTTTTTCAGATCTCAGACTACGTTGGTCCGTACCATGTGGACCTAATAGTGTCATTACTTTCCCCGGTGCACCATGGTTAAAACCTTGGTATTGGTGGTCTTGGCCTGTTCTTCCTTTGGGCATTCAGTGGCATGAACAGCGACGTCAAACTCTTGGGTAAGACTAAAATCCTATCTTATAATATGTTTGGACTATAAATAACTACGCCTCAATTCTGAGCAAGTTGGGGTCCGTCTATGAATTCTCACTGTTCGCTCCATTTAACCTTTGTTTGGACTACACATCAAAGATTTTCCTATATCGACCATTGTACTCTTAAGAATATCAATAAGCAGTTTTCTGTTTTTTTTTCCTCATATCCCTGATGTTCTCACTGTCCTTAGTGAAATCGCCATTTTTAGTGAACATTTTGAGAGCTTGCTGAAGTGCATTCGTCAAAATTTAACCTGTTTGTCATTCTGCAGGTATGATGCAGAGATGCCACTAGTGCTGATTCAAACTGTATTTTACCTTGGAATAATTGTAATGACACACCTAGCACGTCCTAATTTATCTAAGTTATGCTATCGACGTGAAGACACCAAGAGCACCTTCTTAATACGAACAGGCCTGAAATTGATCGCGATATGGTCCATTCTTGCAGCCTACATAATTCCTTTCTTCTTGATACCTCGGACAGTTCATCCAATAATCGGATGGGGTCTCTACTTACTCGGTTCGTTTGCACTATCATGTATAGCACTGAATGCATTCTTGTTGCCAATACTACCTGTTCTTATGCCATGGCTAGGAATTTTTGGGGCACTTTTGGTCATGGCGTATCCTTGGTATTCTGATGGTGTTGTGAGAGCATTAGCTGTATTTGCATACGCCTTTTGCGCGTCTCCTGTGGCATGGACAGCATTAGTAAAAATAATGTCATGTCTACATGTTTCAATTGAGAGGGAAGGATTCTTGCCTAGGTTGAGTGATTCTGCTGCACCTGCTGGTTTAAACAAGCTGTATTGATGAATTGGAAATCTGAAAATTGAAGATATCAAAAAGGGGAAATTTTCAAAGAAAATATTTGAATTATACGCTGGAGATGATTTTATGGAAGTGTGCTTGTGCTGTTCTTAGAGTCTGTGCTGTTACACAAGCTGAAGGATTCTTTGATCTGTTCCAAATACTGATATGAACCACACAATGTAAAAATGGGATGAACTGGTGGTGTATTATACTTGGAAATTGGATTTTTTATCAACTCTATTAGCTCTCTATGTTGTAATTCCAGACACAGATGCATTCGTAAAGAAACTTAGACAATGTGGGTGAGTTTATTTTTTCTTTGTGCTGGATCACTTGGACTGGCCTTTTCCAAGTAAGAGATTTGACTAGCCTTGTGCAAATGCTTAGCGTGTCAGGTTATGACTTGTAATATATATATTGTTATGATAAATATCATATTATGGTGGATGTCTACTCTTCCTCCATGATCTTCATGTCAAATGCTTAATGACATATTTAATGACATATTTTCTATGTTCAATGACATATTCCATGACATATTTTCTTCACTTTTCATGCCTATATAAAGGTCTTGTAATAGATAGGAAAATACACACAATTGAAGAAGAAAATTTCTTCCTTTCTCTCTATCTCTATTTCTTGTTCATGTTTTACTAAATTTTCTTTATTTCTTATTCATGTTTTACTAAATTACTTTTATTTCATAACACGTTTTCAGCACGAGTCTCTAACCAATTTGTATATATATCTACAAAAATTTTCTTACATCCGAAAAGATTGCAATTAGAAGCCATATATACATATCATCTCATGGTTAGATGTAAAAAGAAACTACATATGGTAAGTAATGAAACGTACGAAGGTATAATTATCTTATACTTGTTATTTCTTTAATATCTCATATGCACACAACTTCGTACTACACCTGTATTGCATAAGCACATATTAATATTGCATTTTTTATATCACATGAATGGAATGACATTTTTGAAGTTCTATAAGTGAAAATCATAGTACCAGTTAATTGTTAATATGATGCATGTCATGGTAACCAAGGATATGTTATATAAGTTGTCTTATGTATATTTGTGTGTTAATCATCTTCAATATGTCTTGCCGCTTTTAACATTTTCTTTTACTTTGATGAATATTTTTCTATTTTGGGTTTTTACACTTGCATATAGTTAAAAAAAAGAATAAAATAAAAAAAATAAAAAAAATAGGTCATACTGATTAGAAGCATAAATCATCTTGAAGAAAACAAGAAATACTTCACATCTTTATCTAGGTTGATTAATTACTTCTTTGCAGTTTGGAAAACAAATCAGCTACTGAGAAAGTATACTTCATAATTTATGGTCGTATCATTTGAAAGCAAACAGTGATTAGTATGACTACTAAGAAAGGTATTTTCGAGTATCCATGATCTACTTGATGCTTGCTACTGACTTACTATTTTCAAGTATTTTATATAAATGATGCATAAGCTACAACTGGTAAGTTGTTACCTATAATGTCACTTTTCAGGTAATATAAATACTGAATTTTTGTATTAGTACTATATATGTGTTGTTACATATATGTTGTACTTTTGATAAATTTATTCACTAATTGCTTGGTTGAATTGAGTGAAGGAAAGTCATGGCGTTAAATCAAATCCAATAGGTAGGGTATACCCCAAAAACAACAATATTTTTGAAAGAGGCTCAATAAATATTATGACAATGATTTTATGATCCATTTAAACTCTAATAGAATTTAGAAGAAATATTCTGACTATAAACGGTTGTATTTCATATAGATGCTACAAATAATTGATAAAGTTTTACGCTGATTTGAGATTTGTACACTTATTTAAGAAAACAAATTTGATTTGTTAAGTTGCAAATTAGTTGTGTACAACTTTATTGGCATATGATTGAAATTAAGGCTTGAGAATGAATCTCAATATTGTTTAGCCTATTATGCCATTGATTGAGGGTAAGATATCGGGATCAAGTCCTGATGCTCCATAATGATAAGAGTTGGATTTGAGTCCCAATTTATTATGGCCTAACATACCTTTATATTGGTAAGATATTGGGTTTGAATCCTAATGTACCATATTGATGATATAATAATGACTAAAGAAAAATAATATATTTTTCATGAAAAGGCATGAAGATTGTCCCACTTGATTAGCTCCATTCTTGAAGTGAATGTGGTAGCAATGCATAATAAGTCTAAATGAAGATAAGTGGTTGAACAATGAACGTGAACGTTCCAAATAATAATAATCATCACAATGATTATAAAAGGAGAACAACAAGGGTTCTCAAAATAGTCCTTCAAAATGTGAAGACAATGTTTACCATCAAATTGGTATGAAGCACATCACTGATTATAATCCATTCCTTGAAGAGAATGTGACTTGTGATAAGCATTGAGAATGTAGACTCATTCCTAAAGGTGAATGTGGTAATATGTGATAAAAGTAATGAATAAAGACATGCAAGGCATGATTGGATGAATAGCACACAACTCACTTTTGATGGAGATTTGAGTGAAATAAAGGGAATAAATATTATTGTGTGGTTACATGAATATGTCATTGGTCTCGTACATGTGATACACCAAACTATTTTGGCATGCCTTATAAAAATTATTAAAGGCAAAATTAAAGCAAGAAATGATTTTGCTTATGATAATTTTGACCATGACAATTTATTATGATATAATTTTCTCAGTGAAGGAGACATTTACCATATGAATAGTATGATAAAAGATCTTGTAGTACAAAAGTTGTTAAGAGCTCCGAAAAAACTAATTTGTTACTATCCGGATGAATAAAATTATTCATGACATTGATATTATAAAGTCTCAAAAGAAACTTTTTGAGTTTCAAATGTATAAGTCAAAGTGGTTGTCATATTGCGATAGTAAATGATAGGAAGATTGAATATCTTCTTTATAATCATACCGGGTAAATATGAAAGGTTACCCGATTTTGTTTCTATTTGTACTACACAAATATAAGCATGATGCTTGAATCATATGCCACAAGTAAACTACAAATTTACTAAAATAAATAATAGTTGGCATAACCGGTTGACCATCCCGGTTCGATTATGATGTGAAAAAATTAATTGAGAATTACATTGGCATATATTGAAGAACAGAAGATTCTTCAAGAATTCTCTTGTGCTGCTTATTCTCATGATATACCAGTTAAGGTTGGGATTGTATCCCTTGATTTCTAGAACAAATAAAAGGTGATAAATATATGGGCTCATTCACCTGCCATGTGGACTGTTTACCATTTTAATAGATGCATCTATTCTATGGTCACATGTGTATTTGTTATTAACTTACAGTTTGGCTTTTGCAAGATTGCTTGCTCAAATTATTAGAGCACAGTTCCGGAATATAAATTATGATGATTTATCTTGATAATACTGGTTTAAATCCAAGTTGGTTTAGCAGAAATTGTATGCCTCCAATTATAGCTAAATCATTGGTTATGAGAACAAAACTTTCAAAAATAAAATTTGGTATGAGATGTATTATTTAATATACAGCAACACTTGTACGCATCTAGACAAGTTATAAAAATTTCTCCCTATAACAATCGGTTCAGGGTCAGGAACCAAATAATTTCTATATAGAAATATGGATGTGCTATATGATTTAATTATGCCACCAAAATGCACAGAGATGAGTTCCCAAAGAAGCTTGGGAAATGTGTTGGTGATCCCAACATTGGGGGGAGAAAATGGACGGCTGAGAAAGTGATACGTGAAATGAATTATTATAAATACATATAGATCCTCGTACAAGAAAATATGAACTTGAAGTTCAAATGATAATTCATTTATAAATTATTGTCAGACGTATTTGCTGACCCAAAGCTAAATGTCATATTTATGCTGCTAATGCTCCAAATAGAATAAAGTTCATGAAGGGCAGAGTCTATGGCACGCATGAAGCGTAACAGACCAATCGATTCCAAAGATAAAACTCCTTGAAGAAGGAGAGGGGCAAATATTCAAAATGATCATAATAAGGAGGCAAGTGCCCTAGAAGAGCACCACGACATAACACTTCATAAGACCTCATGGGAGAGGCTCAGGTACCTGAAAATAATGAGATAAAGAGATCTCAATAAGTTATGTCTTTATTAGGTAATAATGGAACCGACGTAAAGTGATCATCGACGATATTGTTAATATAATGTAGCGCTCAATATTATTAATATTGACGAGGATCTTGAGCTCAAATCTGTCATGAAATTTGGACAGATAAATGATTGGCCAAAATAAAATAAAAAAATACGCAATCAAGATTGATTTCACATGAAAAATGTGAAGTTGGACGGATAGTCCAAACACTTGAAAGTATAAAGCCATTGGAGGTATAAATGTGTTCTTGTGCGAAGAAAGACAAGTCGATAGACATAAAGACGACTTGTGTCACAAGAAGATTTGTAAATATCCTGGCATTTCAGGTTTTAATCTGGCAATATATGAAAAACTTGATATGCGTATAATGGAAATTATTGAAGGATTTAAATTGTTCTGAAGCATATTATGGTTTCCAAGAAATTTATTAAATAAAGCTTCAATAATCCTTATACGGATTGAAACAATCAGGGCGCATGTTGTATAATCGCCCAAGAAAGTACTTATTGAAAGAAGGGTACAAGAATAATTCAATTTGTCCTTGTGTCTTTATAAAAGGATCTGGATTTGAATTTGTTATAATCGCCGTGTATGTTGATGATTCAAATATCATTAGAACTCTCGGGGAGCTTTCTAAAGCAGTAGACTGTTTAAAGAAAGAATTTGAAATGAAAGATCTTGTAAAGACAAAAATAAAATTTTGTCTTGGTCAACAAATTGAGTATATAAAAGATGAAATTTTTGTCCATCAATCAGCATACACTGAAAAGATTTTAAAGTGATTCTAAATGGATAAAGCACATCCATTAAGTACCCTGATGGTTGTGAGATCACTCGATATAAATAAAAATTCATTCAGATCTCATGAAAATACTGAAGAACTTCTTAGTCCTAAAGTACCACATCTTAGTACAATTGATGTACAAATGTATCTTGCTAACACTACAAGGCGTGACATAACTTTTTCAGTTAATGTCTTAGTAAGATATAGCTCTGCTCCTACAAGGAGACATTGGAATGAAATCAAACACATATTGCGTTATCTAAAAGAGACTACCGATGTGGCCTTATTTTATGGCAATGATTGCAATCCCGATCTTGTTGGTTATGCCGATATAGAGTATTTATCTGACACACACAAGGCTTGATCTCAAACATGCTATGTGTTTACATGTGGAGGCACTGTCATATATTGGCGATCGACTAAACAATCAATCGTGGCTACTTCTTCTAATCATGCTGAGATAATTGCTATTCATGAAGCAAGTCGAGAATGTATTTGGTTGAGGTTTATAATATATCTTATCTAAGACAAATGTGGTTTGAAGTGTGACAAACTACCCATAATTTTGTATGAAGACAATGCAGCATACATAGCCCAATTGAAGGGATGATTCATAAAAGGAGATAAGACAAAGCACATTTCACCAAAGTTATTTTTCACATATGATCTTCAAAAGAATGGTGATATCAATGTGCAACAGATTCGTTCAAGTGATAATATGGTTGATTTGTTCACCAAATCTCTACTGACGTCAACCTTCAAGAAATTGGTGTACAAGATTGGGATGCGAAGGCTGAAGGATGTGAACCGAGGCTCTCATTAGGGAGAGTTAATACGCGGTGTACTCTTTTTCCATTACAAGGTTTTGTCCCACCGGGTTTTCCTTGCAAGGTTTTAACGAGGCAACCAAAAAACGTATTTCTAAATATGTGTACTCTTTTCCTTCATTAGGATTTTTTTTCCCATAGGGTTTTTTCCTAATAAGGTTTTAACGAGGCACATTATTTATGGACATCCAAAGGGGAGTGTTATGATAAATATCATATTATGGTGGATGTCTACTCTTTCTCAAATGCTTAATGACATATTCAATGACATCTTTTCTATGTTCAATGACATATTTCATGACATATTTTCTTCACTTTTCATGCCTATATAAAAGTCTTGTAATAGATAGGAAAATACACACAATTGAAGAAGAAAATCTCTTCCTTTCTCTCTATCTCTATTTCTTGTTCATGTTTTACTAAATTGTCTTTATTTCTTATTCATGTTTTACTAAATTGCTTTTATTTCATAACAGGATTATATTTGTTTTCAATTATCTTTGGATGAAATAGCTTATAATAGATCCGTGGTAGGGATATAGAGGGTGTTTGGATGAGCTTAAAAACTGGTCAAACTAGCTTTTAAGTACTTTTTAAATTTTTGGAGTGTTTGGCAAACAAAATTAAAAAATGCTTTAAAAAAGCCAAAAGCAACAAGTTGGCTAACCCCAACTTTTTCCATTTTGGCTTAAAAGCCATTTTAGTTTGACCAATAAAATTACTCTCTTGTCCCTAATAATTTTTATAATACCAAAATTATCCTGCTACATCTTCATTTTGAAATACTAATTAAAGCTTCTGTTTCTTATATACTACTTTAACGTCTTCAGAAATACTAATTATATTTCTTCTCATTTTCTCTCTTTTTTGTTTTTGTTATTAATATATGCCACTGGTTGACAAAAGAAGTTAATGAAAACTTAGCTACTTGTCTTGCATGAGTGCTTCAGTTATGGTTTTGAGGATTAACAACATCAGATTAGTAGCTACATTTCATGATTCCTAACCAGTTAGTTAACTTTAGGTTTCCATTTCAGTTAAATGGAGAGTTTGAACTTTAGCGACTTGGTATTTTAAATAGGTTGAGACTTTAATGGAAGTTTACCTGATTGAAAGTGGTGAAAAATGAGCATTCAAGAATTATATTTATAGAAATTATCTAAAGTAATCAATTAAATTGAAATTAAGTTAAAATACAAATTATTTTTTATTTGCATTAACTCATAATTAAATATATTGTAGTAATCAGCTCCTTTATAATGTTAACATCTTTAAGGATATTTTGTCTCTTTAATAGGAAAAAGTGTTTACCAGCACTTGTTTGCCAAATACTTCAACAGCTTTTTTTAATCTTTAGCACTTTTATCCAAACAGGTAACTGTTTATTTATAAAATAAGTTTCAACACTTAAAAGCCATTTTTAAGCCAATCCAAACGGGCTCATAGTTTTAGTAACATTTACGCCATCGGTTGTCAAAAACTACAACAACAATAACAACATACTCAATCTAATTTGACAAATGAAATTTGGGGAGGGTAATGTGTACGCATAAATTACCCATACCTGGTAAAATAGAGAGATGGCCAGCCCAGCCCAAGCCTAGCTGGATTTTAAATTTGGTGGGCTAGGATGGGCCAGCCAACCATATGAATGGGCCTTAAAATGGTCATCCTAACTCAGCCGTAAGAGGGTCGCGGGCTAGGGCGGGTCGGCCCTTTAATTTTTTTTTTGAAAAAAGAATTTCTTTAAATTCTTAAATAGTTTTTCGTGACGTAGTCGATTAATCATGTAAACAACTTTTGTTTTCTTAGAGTGTACAAAAAAATTGATATTTGACGAGTAATCTCATAATTGAAATGCAAATTCTCATCTCTAGCTCTTCTTTTTTAAAGTTAATGAATATTTTCTTAATACTTTTCTTTCATTTTCCTCAAATTCAGGGATTGCTTCAATAAGTTTATATGCTGAGGTTTTTAATTTAGGATTAACATCATTTGCTGATTTCATCATTATAATCCATAATATTTTTAAAATTCTTGAAATTTGCTAGTGGTCAATTTTTTTGTGTATTTAAAATTGATCTTTTTCTATACTCAAGAGCAGTTTAAATATTAATAATATATTAAAGTAATCCAAACAGATTATTGGCTGCTTAAAGTAATATTTTCGTTTGAAAAAAGATTATTATTGGCCACCTAAAACTTTTCGAGTTCGTTATTAATTAAGCAAAAGAAAAACTACTTTCTCATATTACATGCATGTCAAAAATCTAAATTTTAGTTGATATGGAAGAGTAAATGAGCAATCTAGGGTTGGGGAATGAGGATTATAGTTAATAGTTTTTTTTTTACTTTTTTTAAATATTTAATAGTTAATTAATTTGAATTTAATTAATTTTTGGCCCACTGGCCGGCCCAGGCCTAGCTTCGGTCAAGCCTAGGGCCCACAAGTTGACTTAGGCCGGGCTTATAAGCCTTAGTTTTAAATGTACTCAAAAAATCTTAGTCCAATCTTACTCAAGTACCAGGCTGGGTTGGGCTAACCTCACGGGCCAAGCCCATTTTGACGGCTCTAACGCAGACCTTAGCCCTACCTGGTAAAATAGAAAGGTTGTTCCGGTAGCTCAAGAAAAAGTGAAGAAGAAAAAGAAAGAAGAAGGGGGGAAGAAAAAGGAGGAGAACAAGAAAAGGAACGGAGAAGAAATTACCCATTAAATATTGCTAAGAAATGGCCTATTTCTAATTTGGACACAGATTCATTCCGAGATACTTTTGTCAAAAGGATTTTCCAACAAACACAAACAAATTAAGGGTGTGTTTGGTATGAAGAAAAATATTTTTCGAAAAATATTTTTAAATTTTTTCATGTTTGGTTGGTTTAAATATTGTGGAAAATATTTTCCTCATGAACTCATTTTCAATGTTTTCCCTATTAAGAGAAGGGAAAACATTCCCCAACCCCACCCTAAATAAAAATATTATTAATAGTACGTTTTTTTCATGTTATAGATAGATATTTTTTTGTATTTCAACAAATGAATATTTTTTTATATATAATTTTTTTTTCATTTAGAAAAACTATTTTCTTTCATTTCAACAAAAAAAATATTTTCTTTTCTTGATGTAAAAAGGTATTTTTTTTTCATTTCAACAAAATGAGTATTTTCTTTTATTTCAATAAAATGAATACTTTATTTACATATAGTAGAAAGAGTACTTTTTTTTCAACCAAAAAAAGAGTATTTTCTTTTTTAGTTATGGAGCATAAATTTTAACATTATTTTTGCGTAAAAAAGTAAAGCACAATATTAGTTTCTTTGGGTTTGTGTGAATTTTTAGAAGAATAATTAAATTCTCGAAGAAAATAGAATCCTGAAAATATTGGGTATTTGGGGGGGGGGGGGGAAGGTAGGGGGGTGAACAAGGAAACATGGGGATTTGGGGGAAGGGGGTGAGAAGAATAGTATAAAATAATATTTTTCTAAAAAAATATTTTCTGCTTTCTAACCAAATACTAAAAAATATTTTCCGGAAATTTTTTTTCACTCACCAACCAAACAAGGAAAAATAGGTGATAAAATCACTCATTTTCTATGAAAACATTTTCCATGGAAAATATTTTCCTTCATACTTTAAGTGATAAAACCACTCATTTTTCATGAAAATATTTTCCATAGAAAACATTTTTTTTCGTACCAAACACATCCTAAATACTGAAACTTTTCCAAAAGGGAAAAATGAAAAAATTATGTAGTCTATGAATTTGATTTACGGAATTTGATTTCTCTGTTTTCATAAATAACAGCACTACAAACGTAAAAATTGCACGGGGTGCCCTATTTGGTCGCCCCCATTTAACCTATACCCATTATTTTAAAAACTTTTAACTTATACCCACTTTTTAAATAACTTCAGCCCTCTTTCTCCTCCTCCTTCTCCTCCTTCGTTTTCTTCCTCTTCTTCTTGCAAACAACCACAAACGTTCACAAACTGTCTGGTAGTTGAATACTTGAAGGAACTATCACAAACGTTCAAGAAAACTGTCTATTCCTATTTCTATGTATTTCTATGTAGTTGAATAGTTGAATACTTGAAGGAAAAAAGGAAGAAAAGACTCCTTTTAGAATTACATGTAAATTCAGGCTTAGCAGGTATACATATTGGTCTAAGTATTTCAATATGTATGCAGAATTCTTTTTTTCTTTTTCTGCAACTGAAACTTTTGATCGACTTGTGAAGTTTGATAGAAAAGGGAATATTTAAGGTTCTTTATCAGATATCCATATTGGAACTCTCAAAAACTTCAGCTCTAGAGCTGAAGTTCGCCAATTACAAAACAAAACTTCAGTTCTAGAGCTGAAATTCGCCAGTTACAAAACAAAAATTTCAGCTCTAGAGCTGAACTTCAGGTCCGTCTTCTAGAATGTTGAAGTTTTGTGTGATTGCCTTAGCTACTTCAGCCCCGTATGCTGAAGTTATGCGAAGAAGCGGGTACGTTTGCAATTTTTTTTTTTGCAAAGCGAGCACAAGTTAAAACGTGACACAAAAAGCGGGTATAGATGCAAATGCCCTACTACAAACTCAGTGTGACAATGATATATGTTATATATAGCCTGTTTGGCCAAGCTTTTTTGGTCAAACGTGATTTTTTTCAAAGTTAATGTGTTTGAAGAACTCGGAAGAAGCTTTTAGAAGTAAAAAAGTGCATTTGAGTAGAAATAATATTAGATTTGGTGAAGCAGGAAAAAACAGTTTCTTCCCAAAATACTTTTTTTGAAAAATACTTTTGAAAAGATACACTTAGATCACTTTTTACAAGCTTGAGCAAACAGTGTTTTAAAATTAATTAGTCAAACACAAACTATTGCTCATCAAAATTACTTTTTTGAAAAGCACTTAAAAAAATACTTTTCAAAACAAAAATAATTTTAAAAGTTAATAGTTATATTCTTAATTCTTTCTCCTTACAAATTACAATCACTCTTGCATAGGATTGAATGCTCTAGCCATATTAATTGGCCTATCCAGTGTAAATCAGAATTAATCGAATAAGTAGGCTTTGGATTAAACCAATAGAATTCCATCAAACTGCAAAAAAAATAGAAGTTCCCCGAATGTAAAACCAAAAAGAAAAAATGACACTATATAGTCGCTGTAAAAATAATAGTCGAAAAATGTATAAAATTTATATTTTTTTGTATATATATACATTCCATATGTTATATATAAAAATTATACAAGATTTATACACCTTTTCTACTATAAAATATACTCCCTCTGTTTCAATTTATGTGAATCTATTTCCTTTTTAGTCCGTGCCAAAAATAATGACCTCTTTCTTTATTTGGAAACAATTTACCTTTACACAAAGATTTATAGCCACACATAATATATGTGCCTCATTTTAGACCACAAGATCAAAAGTGTTCTCTCTTTTCTTAAATTCTGTGCCCAATCAAATGAGTTTACATAAATTGAAACGGAGGGAGTAAATAGTTTCTGGTGCTTAATACCCAGCCAAAAATCAGTCGGACATGGTGGCCTACTAACAAAAGCAATTGTCAGATTGTTTTCTCCATACAGAAAGTTCCTGCACTATTATTGTCGTTTATGAATATAATTATTATCGTTGAATAAAAAAAAACATGTGATATCTCACATGTATAAACGTTCAAAATGTTGAGTTTTTTTGTTTAAGATGAAATAGTCTTAAAATTAGAGTGAATGGGAAATGGGATTTGGATTCGGATTTGGTCAAATGATCGATCGATTGATTAATTTTTTGGACCAAATTTATTTGTTAATAGTGAATATTAACGTGATATAATCCGTGTTTGTAACGGATGTTTTCCAATCCGTGTATTGTGTTGCAACACTAAGCAACAATGCAGCCTAGTGCACCTCCCACAATGGTGCAAGTGTTCCTCCCACCAAGCAAGTGTATATACCACCATGTAAGTGCTTTCTCCATGATCTAGTGCTTGTTGCACCATGGAAGGGGCGGATTTCTCTCAAATAACTGCTATAAATAGAGCATAAGTTGGAGAGAAAGAAGAACACATCGGAAAAAACACTTGAAACACTCTGTATACACTTAATATACACTCTGTATACACTGGATATACACTCTGCATATACTGGATATACACTCTGTATACACTGCGTATACACTGGAAAAACGAATTGCAATTTGATATTCTCTTCAGTAAGAATTCAACATTGGCTATACTTTGCATTCCTTCCTCTCAGAATTTCCATTCGACTTCTGAGTTGTCCTCCTTATTCTGCATTGTTTTTAACTACAAACAAAGCATCCATAAGTGTGATTTGTTGCCGAACTTTGTGTTCGTTGAAACACTGGGGTTTGAAGTACCGCTACACCAGTGTGTAATTCGTTCTATCCTGGGAGGAAATAATCTATAACCTTGGGTACTAGGAGGGGATTAAATTCCTTAAGGAAACACTGTGAATTCAGTGGGCTCGAATTAATTTTTGTTTTTTATTTATATTTACGTTTATAAGCGAACGTTCTAATTTCTAGAATCATTATTTACAAGTACAGAGGAACAACAATCTTAAGGAATTTAATAATTTAATAATTTAATTTCTGTATTTGTGTTACTTTTATTATTCTGGAAACTATAACCTTTGTGGTTTTTTGTGTACTCCCGTTTGGAGAGTTAAGCCTTCGTGGCGGTTTGTTGGAGATTAAAATCTACGTGATTTTTACTCCAGTTTTAAAACCTTCGTGGCATTTTGTTGGAGATTAAAATCTACGTGATTTTTCACTCCAGTTTTAAACGTTTATTAAACGTTTGATTGTGTCATTTTTACATTAAAAATGGCGAATGACGGAAATCAAGCTGTTCCGATGATGACTGCCAACGCATCGACAAGTCGAACTCCGGCGTTGGCACCGGCAGAGAAACCCGGAAAATTTTCCGGGATGGATTTCAAGCGCTGGCAGCAAAAGATGTTCTTCTACTTGACTACGTTATGTCTACAGAAGTTCATCAAGGAAGATGTTCCTGATCTTCCAGATGAAACTCCAGAGAATGATAGCTTTCTCGTGATTGAGGCATGGAAGCATTCTGACTTCTTGTGCAGGAATTATATTCTTAGCGGGCTGGAGGATAATCTGTATAATGTATACAGTGGCGTGGAGACGTCAAAAGAATTGTGGAATGCACTTGAAAAGAAGTACAAAACTGAAGATGCCGGGATGAAGAAATTCGTCGCCGCAAAATTTTTGGACTACAAAATGGTAGATAGCAAGTCTGTTATTACTCAAGTCCAGGAATTGCAAGTGATTATTCATGATCTACTTGCTGAAGGTCTTGTCATCAATGAAGCATTTCAAGTAGCAGCAATAATTGAGAAGTTGCCTCCATTGTGGAAGGACTTCAAAAATTATTTGAAACACAAACGAAAGGAGATGTCCCTTGAAGATCTCATTGTTCGATTGAGAATCGAAGAGGACAACAAAGCTGCTGAGAGAAGAGGCCGTGGAAATTCAACAATAATGGGAGCAAATATTGTTGAAGATAACAAAAAGAGAAAGAAGGCTTCTGGTCCGAAATACAACCCAAACAAGAAGCGGTTCAGTGGAAACTGCTACAACTGTGGGAAAACCGGACACAAATCTACGGAGTGTCGTGCTCGGAAGAAAGACAAGCAAAGGGCAAGCAAACATGGTAGAAAAGCATGATGATGTTGATGACTTGTGCGCCATGCTTTCTGAATGCAACCTGGTAGGAAACCCAAAGGAGTGGTGGATTGATTCTGGAGCCACTCGCCATGTTTGTGCTGTGAGGGAAGCATTTTCTACATATGCTTCTGCTGGACCCGAAGAGACGCTCTCTATGGGAAATGCTGCTACAGCAAAAATTGAAGGATACGGTAAGATATTTCTCAAGATGACTTCTGGCAAGGTCATGACTTTGAACAACGTCCTTCATGTTCCCGAGATTAGGAAGAACTTAGTCTCTACTGGACTTCTTGTAAAGCACGGTTTCAAGTGCGTTTTTGTATCTGACAAGGTAGTGATTAGTAAGAATGAAATGTTTGTAGGAAAAGGTTACCTTACTGAGGGCCTTTTCAAGCTGAATGTAATAGTTGTTGAAACTAATAATAAAACTTCAGCTTCTTCTTACTTACTTGAGTCAAATGATTTATGGCATGTACGTTTAGGTCATGTCAATTATAAAACCTTGCGAAAAATGATAAACTTGGAAGTATTGCCTAAGTTTGAATGCGAAAAATCAAAATGTCAAATATGTGTGGAATCTAAGTATGTTAAACATCCTTATAAGCCGGTTGAAAGGAATTCAAATCCTTTAGACTTAATTCACACAGATATTTGTGACATGAAGTCAATACCATCTCGCGGTGGAAAGAAGTATTTCATAACTTTTATTGACGATAGTACTCGATATTGCTATGTTTACTTACTTAATAGTAAAGATGAAGCAATAGACGCATTCAAGCAATACAAAAATGAAGTTGAAACGCAACTTAACAAGAAAATCAAAATGATAAGAAGTGATAGGGGTGGTGAATATGAATCTCCTTTTGAATAAATATGTTTAGAATATGGAATTATTCATCAAACAACAGCCCCTTACACTCCCCAATCCAATGGGATTGCGGAAAGAAAGAATCGTTCATTAAAGGAGATGATGAATGCATTGTTGATAAGTTCTGGTTTGCCACAGAACTTGTGGGGGGAAGCCATTCTTACGGCCAGCCGAATACTAAATCGAGTACCCCATAGTAAAACACAATCCATTCCATATGAAAAATGGAAAAGAAGGAAGCCCAACTTGAATTATTTTAAAGTGTGGGGGTGTTTGGCAAAGGTGCAAGTTCCTAAACCCAAAAGGGTAAAAATAGGACCGAAAACAGTTGATTGTGTTTTCATAGGATATGCAACTAATAGTAAAGCATATCGATTTCTGGTTCATAAATCAGAAAATCCCGACATTCATAATAATACGGTTATAGAATCAGATAATGTTGAGTTCTTTGAAAATATATATCCGTATAAAAAGGAATGCGAGTCGATTGGTGAAGTATCTAAATGACCTCGGGAAGAAACAAAAGAAAGTACATTTAATCAGGAGGATCCAAGACGTAGTAAACGTCAAAGAACGTCTACTTCGTTTGGACCAGATTTTGTGACTTTCTTATTGGAAAATGAGCCTCGAACATTTAAAGAAGCTATGTCTTCTTCGGAATCATTGTTCTGGAAAGAGGCAGTCAATAGTGAAATAGAATCCATATTGAACAACCATACATGGGAATTGGTTGATCTTCCTCCTGGAAATAAACCTTTGGGTTCTAAATGGATTTTTAAGAGAAAAATGAAAGATGATGGCACTATTGATAAATTCAAGGCAAGACTTGTTGTCAAAGGGTATAGACAACGAGAAGGTCTTGACTACTTTGATACATACTCCCCAGTTACAAGGATTACGTCCATACGGATGTTAGTAGCATTAGCTGCAGTGTATGGTCTTGAAATTCATCAAATGGATGTTAAAACGGCCTTCTTAAATGGAGAGTTGGAGGAAGAAATTTACATGGAACAACCTGAAGGGTTTGTGGTTCCAGGTAAAGAAAATAAGGTATGTAGACTTGTTAAGTCCCTTTACGGACTAAAACAAGCACCCAAACAATGGCATGCGAAATTTGACCAAACAATGTTGTCAAATGGTTTTAAGATAAATGAATGTGATAAATGTGTGTACATTAAAAATGTTCCAAATCACATAGTCATTGTTTGCCTATATGTGGATGATATGCTGATAATGAGTAATAACATTGCCAACATAAATGCTACTAAGCGTATGCTAACTAGCAAGTTTGATATGAAGGACTTGGGAATTGCAGATTTAATTCTGGGGATTAAGATCCAAAAGACTCCTCAAGGCCTGGCATTGTCACAATCTCATTATATTAAGACATTACTTGAAAAATTCAAGCACTTGGGCTTTAAAGTTGCAAAGACTCCAATTGACGTGAATCTTGCACTAGCAAATAACAAAGGCCAAAGCATATCACAATTGGATTATGCTCGTGTGTTGGGATGCTTAATGTACATCATGAATTATACACGACCAGATATAGCTTGTGCTATAAGTAAACTAAGTCGATACACGAGCAATCCAGGCCAATCTCACTGGATGGAAATGAAACGAGTTTTGGGATACTTAGAACATACCCAAAACTTTGATTTGCACTACAGTAAATATCCTGCGGTGATTGAAGGATATTGTGATGCAAATTGGATCACCGGTTCAACTGATTCGAAGTCCACAAGTGGATATGTATTCACTATTGGTGGAGGAGCGGTATCTTGGAAGTCGTCCAAACAAACATGTATTGCCCGCTCTACAATGGAGGCTGAGTTCATAGCCTTAGATAAAGCCGGTGAAGAAGCTGAATGGCTCCGGAATTTCTTGGAAGATATTCCATTTTGGCCCAAACGGTTGGCACCAATATGCATACACTGTGATAGCCAAGCGGCAATTGGAAGGGCTGGGAGCGTTATGTATAACGGTAAATCTCGTCATATACGACGAAGACATAAAACCGTTAGGCAACTTCTCTCTAGAGGAATTATCACGATTGACTATGTAAAGTCAAGTGATAATGTGTCAGATCCACTTACAAAAGGCCTAACTAGAGAGGTAGTTGAGAAATCATCGAGGGGAATGGGACTATGGCCGAGAACAAGTCATTGTGGCGGTAACTCTACCTAGAAGACTGGAGATCCCAAGATCTAGGTTCAAGGAGATCAAACAAAGTCATTAATGACGGTTCAACATTGTCAACAAAATTTGTTTTAGTCCATTCTCGTGATGAGACAATGTTCAGTACCAAGGATAAAGCATTAAGGCTTTTTAATGATTTCTAAATTTGATACAGGGTATATCAAATAGTGTATCTATGAGATGACACGTTTAGGAATCACCTATGTATGTGTGAAGTGTTAGCCGCTTCAAGGAGAATTTTGCAAGGCCAATTCTCTACGCACTTATGAAACCAGGCAGTGTTCATGGCTGAAACGAACACAACAATGAGAACCAAAGACGGTTAAGGGATTAATTGTGTGACTTATGGTTGTCTATGTATACACTAAAGTTCGACGGTTCAAAGATATCAAATCTATCGATTGACCGAGTATATCCGACATAAGTTCACTACGGAAAGTTCAAAGGGAAACCTACTTATCCAGATGCAATTAATTCTTGTTTGCAAATCACACAAGTTTTTCATGCATACTTCCATGATATAGTCATTCCCCATTCATGTGGGGGATTGTTGAGTTTTTGTTTAAGATGAAATAGTCTTAAAATTAGAGTGAATGGGAAATGGGATTTGGATTCGGATTTGGTCAAATGATCGATCGATTGATTAATTTTTTTGACCAAATTTATTTGTTAATAGTGAATATTAACGTGATATAATCCGTGTTTGTAACGGATGTTTTCCAATCCGTGTATTGTGTTGCAACACTAAGCAACAATGCAGCCTAGTGCACCTCCCACAATGGTGCAAGTGTTCCTCCCACCAAGCAAGTGTATATACCACCATGTAAGTGTTTTCTCCATGATCTAGTGCTTGTTGCACCATGGAAGAGGCGGATTTCTCTCAAATAACTGCTATAAATAGAGCATAAGTTAGAGAGAAAGAAGAATACATCGGAAAAAACACTTGAAACACTCTGTATACACTTAATATACACTCTGTATACACTTGAAACACTCTGTATACACTTAATATACACTCTGTATACACTGGATATACACTCTGCATATACTGGATATACACTCTGTATACACTGCGTATACACTGGAAAAACGAATTGCAATTTGATATTCTCTTCAGTAAGAATTCAACATTGGCTATACTTTGCATTCCTTCCTCTCAGAATTTCCATTCGACTTCTGAGTTGTCCTCCTTATTCTGCATTGTTTTTAACTACAAACAAAGCATCCATAAGTGTGATTTGTTGCCGAACTTTGTGTTCGTTGAAACACTGGGGTTTGAAGTACCGCTACACCAGTGTGTAATTCGTTCTATCCTGGGAGGAAATAATCTATAACCTTGGGTACTAGGAGGGGATTAAATTCCTTAAGGAAACACTGTGAATTCAGTGGGCTCGAATTAATTTCTGTTTTTTATTTATATTTATGTTTATAAGCTAACGTTCTAATTTCCAGAATCATTATTTACAAGTACAGAGGAACAACAATATATATATATCTTGAATAACAATATTAATACGAAATATATTGATATTGTAGATCAATAAAAGAAAGTGACTTTAATAAACTATTCGCAATAATAAGATTTTTGGTGAGGTACAATCAAAGGTGCAAAATAGTTATTTGGAAACTATTTAAAGCAAATGTGTGTTCCCTCTTTCTTCGGTAGAATAACCTTCCCCTCTCCCTCCTTTTCTTTCTTTTGATATATCTTTTTGCTATTTCAAGAGTTTGTTGAGCTCTTGTGCATCAGTGTAATTATCCTTCTCTCATCATTTATAAAAATACTAATTTCATTATTGCTTATGCTAGCAAAACCACTCATCATAGCCATAGTTAACCTTTTGTCTTCGGCATCTGATGAAGGTAACATTTCGAGCATGACCCGCTCCCATAATGTGTCGGGCCATGCGTAGAAGTTTCGGGAACGAATTTATTATCGTGTGATTGATCTGTGAATATTAACGATTATATATATATCTTAGTTTCTTGAGTTGGAGTTTACGTTCTCAAATCTTATATAGTTCGTGCAGGAAATATATTGATTACAGACTAACAGTAGTACTACTAACTTTTCGTTTAGAGAAATTCTTTTTTCATTCTACACACGAATTACTATTAATTGCTCAATGGTTAATTAATATGATTTCATTCTTTTTAACTGTTTGTTCAATGATTTGAGGGCCTACGCCCAAAAATCAAGCAGAATCAACATCCCATCATAAATAACTTTCATGTTTCTTTTAGAAAAATCAATCTTTATACAAGTTTGGAATTTTTGTCTCAACGCCCCTTTGTGTGGAAAAAGTTCTTTTCCCCCCTTTCCAACGTTCGAAAAAAACTGACTTTTAAATTCGAAGGGCCCATTTCCATGAACATTAAAAACAAAACAAAAAATATAAATTACTTATAGTGGGTCCCCACATAGCTAGGGACCAAGGGGAGAAAGGGAAAACAACTATAGTGTATTTTATTAGTACAAAAATGTAGAGACCATGCTAGGACCATTTTTTCCCTACATGCACACCACTATCGCTATTACCCTTATGTATTCCCCACATGCAAATTACTACTCCATAAACATGACCGTTTCAACCTTTTATCTATAAACTCAGAGACATTTACAGCTCTTCATTTTTTGTTTCCCAGTAAATATCTAGTATTCACGTTGAGATCCGACTAATTAAGTTCGAATAAGCATAAAAAAATTCCACATTAGAAGGTAAAAAACACTTCCTAAGAAATATAATTGTTTTTGTACTCAGAGCTCAAACCTACTCGAACTTGGAACCCCTTTGCTTATGGTGTAGACTTCATTTAATATCATGTTTCTTTTCTATAGGTGTTGTTTCTCCCTTCTTTTTAGTGTTACTACTTCTTATGATTTGTTCCATCTCAAAAAAGAATGGCACTCCACTATATGTAGTTAATTTCAAAAAAAAAAAAAAAAAGTCTATAGCTTTTTTTTCTTTAACAATAGTTTTATTCATGTATTTTTCATGTCTTTAACTGGAAAAGCGTTTGATTTATAATATGTTTTAATGAAGACTACGGGTCCTAGCACTCTCTTAATTAGAACAACGAGAGTACTATTATTTTTTCTATACAACAACAAATATGCTTCAATTCCAAATAAGTAAAATTTGCCTAGATGAATCTTCACTAACCTGTTACTTCATTTTAACTTATCTCAGGCATGTTCATATTTTTTTCTTTAATGCAGCTTATTCGATAATTTAATTAGCTATGGTTTTTTATCTTAATTATCTTCAATTTATGCTTACCTTTTAACAGTGAGTTACTTATAATTTATTTTATGATTCGCTTTAAAAAAAACATCTATACTCAGAATTGCAGGACTTAATGTTGAAGACATATATATTGGTTAGAATATACTGAGTCTCTGACTGGTAGGTAGCAGCCATTTCTAAGACTTTATAACAGAAAAGACTAGAATATAATCAGCATTGCATTTATTCATTTCACGATATAATAATGCATATGGATCTATATTGGCAGTCAATGATTCACAACTTCCTTTTTTTTTTTTTTTTTTCCTTTTTGGTTTCTCACTCAGTGTCCGGTACACACATTGGGGTTACCGATTAAATCCGAATTCGTGCCGAGAAGTTCGACATTGCAAGGTCAAGCGCTCCCTAAGACCCTAACAAATGCGACTTCATACCTATGACTCGAACTCGAGACCTTTGATTAAGGGTGGATGAGTACTTACAACTCCACCGCAACTTTTTGGTGATTTCACAAATTCCTTTACCTTTAGCTAGCGTTTGGCAATAGATTCCCAAATTTATTTTGAAAAATCTGATTTGAGTGAAATTTGGTTTGAAGATGAAAATGTGTTTGGACATGAGTTTTCAAAACATATTTCCCAAATTTATTTTGAAAAAACATGAAATATGACTTATACCCACAAGTTCTAAAAACTATCACAAATATCCAACAGTACCATTATCAATAACATTCATTATATTATCGCAAACCATAGTCCTGAACATAAATAAATTTGATACAAAATTATCATTTTTATAATGAACATGGTACACTATCAGATGACCGAGAAGACGTAGCAATATTATTACAAAATAATAAATGGTGGGCTCTTTTATAAATTTAAAAAGTTTGGGGCAATTTTTAAAAAATGTAATAGTGATATTTTGGCCCAAAACCAGCTCAATGGGATTTTGCCAAAATGTAGGCAAAATCTATGGCCAAACATGTGTTTGCCAAATAAAACCCAAATTTATTTTGACAAAATCTATGGCCAAACGGGTCCTTAATTTAAGGAGGCAAAATTTATAAATGTAGGTTTTAAGTACTGAAGTGTGAAAAACTAAAATTCAAAACTTATTGGGTACTCAAAAAAAAAAAAAAACTTACTAATCCAGTCTATATGTTCTGAATTTCTCCAAGAACTCACTATTCAATAAATTAGGTATAATACAGAATAATCGAATTCTCCAAATGCATTGATACCCGAATATATTGAATTGTAGAAAATAATCTCCACTGACCAGTTACAATTGGATTAGAAATAGATCTTATGTTTAATTTTACCTATGACTCATGTTAGTAATTAAAATACCGATATTGCCATATAACTAAAAAAACATTTTTGAATTCATAAAACCTTTCTCTCTTTTAACTTTTTATATTTGTAGAGTAATAGTATTTTCCTTTTCTTATTTTCTTCTTGAATAGTGTATGATTATACTTTTTGCTGCTAATCAGCACAGAAATCTAAGTTACAAATGATCAAAACAAATATAAGAGTCCAAGTTCTTGACTTTTGAACAAAATGGTCACGCATATATAACAAATTAATTATTAGCACATTATATAATTAATTAAAGGCGAGGGAACACCGAAAATATGACCGTTGCAGATTCCAAATTCTCCACACATATATATACTTCCTTCACTTAATAACATTCTTCCCCAGTTTCCCAACATTACATTCTCTCTCAAATTCTTTCAGGATACTAAATTCTATTTTAATGGCTGTTTTCAATTATTCTTATTTTACCATATTCACCATTTTCTTCGTACATTACTGTTTATTCTTCTTCTTTTTTGCAGAGTGTAGCAGTGTATCAGCAGCGTCCAGTTTTATGAAGCACCGGCGCCATAAATGGATCGGACCTTCAGGCACTCGCCATATCTCAGTTAACGTTAATGGTTTTGGAGATTACCAGTCAGTTCAGGCTGCTGTGGACTCTATTCCACACAACAACCGAATGAGTGTCATTATTGACATTTGCCCTGGTTATTACATGTAATTATTTTCTTCCTCCTGCCCATCCTCTTCTTGTTTTACTACTTTCACATGTTAGCATCTTTGGGCGTTTATTTTCTATATGTACTAACAGTGTGTAACCAAGAAAAAAAAAAGCAATCAAGTCCTTTACTAATTATAAAATTATTATGGGGTAAATTACTTTTTTAGATTCATTTTATATAAGCTGGTCGTGCGTAAAATATACTCCTATTTGTTTTCGCGGTTACTAATTCCTCTTTTCATGGACGATTATACGTAATTGTCATTTAGGTGATTTGATAATATAAAACTTTTTTTACATTGTCACGTTTAGAAGTTAATTCTTTTTCCTTAAAGAGAGTTGAAAGATAGAATATAAGACGTGTATTTAATGATTCACACCTTTCTTGAACAATGCAAGTGCCTTCACACGCAAAAAAAAAATTGTGAAATTCAGATGGTATAATTCATTATCTTATAGGGATCTTTAAACAAATAGCCGTACAGATTCATTGTTTACTTTTTCAAGCATGTATACATAGATTATGCACTAATTATGCATAGTTATACATACATTATACTTATATCATATATCCGTTACTATTTTTAGTACAAGCAGTTTTAGGTTAATTCTTCTATCTTTCTTATATACCATGCAAGTAGAGTATATATCTACATATAGTGACATTTATTTTTTTTGGTTCAAGTACGTGAACATGTTTAATTCGTACATTTTCATTTATTGACCAATTCACGGGTGTCTGTCTCTCTTGTTTTAATGGAAATGTGTTTTGCTGTACGTAGAGAGAAAGTGGTGGTGCCAGAAACAAAGCCATACATAACATTTCAAGGAGCAGGGAGGGAGGTGACGATAATAGAATGGCATGATAGAGCAAAGGACAAAGGCGCAGATGGACAACAGCTTCGTACCTATCAAACTGCTTCTGTCACTGTTTATGCTCCTTTTTTCTCTGCTCGAAATATTAGCTTCAAAGTATGGTCTTTTTCTCCTTTTTCTTTCTTTCTTTCCAGTAAACTTTTAGTAAACAAGAATGTGTGTGTGTGTGAAAGAGAGAGGCAATTTTGCAGTTGCATATCACACTGTGTGGCCAAAGTTGGAAAAATACAACACTAGATAAGAATGTCAGAAAACTTTTTCAGTTTGCACCAATCAGAGAATGAATTTAAGTTTTTATACAATTTGTATTTTTTGCAAAGTATAATGAATTATAATATGTTATTTACTGTCTTTCTAGGTTATAGTTTACGTTAAATATTGATAATTATCTATAGTGGTTTTCTAGATAACTTGGAGAATATATGGAAAACCCCAACCTATAAAACCTTATCCAATCTCTATGGACTTGACTTACAATTTAAAGAATTTTACACAATTAGTTAATATATTTTAGTCTGTGACAGCTAATCTACTTTATTCTACAGGTTACTTATTCATTTTTATAGACAAATCTCTCTATAACAGTTTTGATTCCGATATTTTTTGACTGCTATAGTAAAATATTATTATAGAGAACATATATTATAACATAATAAAAAAAATAAGTTGCGATAAAAATTTGACTTTTATAGTGAATGGTTATTATAATAAAATATTGTTATAGAGAAGTCTGATTGTATATATAAGTTTTACCACAATATTAAAATTGTCACAAGAAAATATCTCATTTTTTGTTGAATGTAATGGCAATTGGCTGTTGTAGAACACAGCACCAGCACCATTGCCAGGAATGCAGGGATGGCAAGCAGTGGCATTTCGGATATCAGGCGACAAGGCTTTCTTCTCCGGCTGTGGATTCTACGGCGCACAGGACACTCTCTGCGACGACGCCGGCCGCCATTACTTCAAAGAATGTTACATTGAGGGCTCTATTGACTTCATTTTTGGCAATGGTCGCTCCATGTATAAGGTATATATCTAAAACGTTAATCTACTCTTATATATGATTATGGACATCAGATGGGCGGATCCAGGATTTAAACCTTTTGAGTTCAATTTTTAAATTTTTTAACATTGAATTCATTATATTATTAAAGTTATGGGTTAATATCTACTATTTTTGCAATTTTAATAAATTTTTACATGTAAATGTTTTACTCTGCATCGAAAGTTATGAGTTCAATTAAATATTTCGATTATACACTACATCCGTCCCGTGGGAAATCCTTATTTAATGATCTAAATTTTTAAGTTGGGTTACGTCAAAAATGAATCTTACAAGTGTGAGCACAAAGTAATACAATTTGTTTTAAAAAAATATATCGTGCATCGGAAAAGATGAGGAAAGAGAAGATAAAGTAGTACCTAATAGTATGCTACAAGAAATTTTTGAAAAAGTGAGATATAATTTTGCCGATTTGCTAAAGCTGGAATCCTTGTCTGTTCTTGATGTCTGTAGCATAAAAGGAGGATTGCTTTTTCCATTATTTAAACGTTCACGACTAATTAAAAACTAACACTACTAGGATATGGGTGCTGTATAAACTATGCTACAGCTATTTACGTCCTAAATAATTACTAGTAGGTTCCTAGTGCAGATGCCATCATGCCAACATATCAAATTTTCTGGGTTCATATTTTAAACATTTTTAGAAAAATAAAATTTCATATTTAGAAACTATATGAAATGTATTAATAAGCTAGAAAATATATATGAAAATATAGTCAAACAAAAAAGCGAATCCTCAAATAATGACTCTAATAATTTATTTATATCCCGACTCACTTGGGATTGAGACATGATGTTGGTGTTGTACTGTCCAAATAATATAATTAAGAAAAATGTCTGGGAGAAATTCAAAAATAACCAGATTTACAAGTGGTCATTCAAAAATAGCCACAGTTTCAAAAGTAATCGAAATTTAGCCACTTTTCATGTAAAGATAAATTTGACCGAAAACACTATTCAAAATCCGGAAAAATACTCCAGTATAATATACTAGAATTCCAATATAATATACTGGAACTTCAGTCCAGCATAAGTACACTGGAATTCCAATATACTTATGCTGGAACTCCAGTATATTATACTAAAGTTCCAGTATAATATACCGGTCCAGCATAATATACTGGAGATTAGAGCACCAATGCTCCAATATTCAGTATATTATACTGGAACTTTCCGCGTGTTGGAGTTCCAGCATAATATGTTGGAAGTTCATACACAGGTGCATCAATCTCCAGTATATTATGCTGGAGCTTTCCGTGTTGTAGCAAAATAGTGGCTATTTTTCAATGACTTTGCAAACACTAGCTATTTTTGAATGATCAGTCTAAAAACTGGCTAGCCCGTGCTATTTTTACAAAAATGTAACATATGCTTGTGTTGGCGCAGGACTGCGAGCTGCATTCAATAGCCACAAGATTTGGGTCCATAGCAGCCCAAGATAGAAGATCCCCAGACGACAAGTCTGGATTTGCATTCATAGGGTGCAGGGTTACAGGGTCTGGCCCACTTTACGTGGGCCGTGCTATGGGCCAATACTCCAGAATTGTCTATTCCTACACCTACTTCGATGACGTTGTGGCCCATGGTGGCTGGGATTACTGGGACCACGTCAGCAACAAGAACAAGTAAGACAGGAGACATAGATTATCATTGATAGAACACGATTATTAATATACCCGCTGGTATTTATAGTTTAATCAGTTCTTGTTGTATTTTAGCTCTTTTTTGGGCTTCCAATATTCAGTTAAATCCTAAACTGGGCTGGGTTGTATGACAAATTCCAGGACTGCATTTTTTGGAGTGTACAAATGCTGGGGGCCAGGAGCAGCAGCAGTGATGGGAGTATCATGGGCCCGTGATCTGGATTACGACACGGCCCACCCATTTCTAGCCAAGAGCTTTGTCAACGGACGCCACTGGATTGCTCCCTCCGACGCTTAAACATTTTTTGCACAGAATACTTACTGATCTTACAAATCTTTGTTAATCAATTCTTTAATTCCATTCATTTTGTTTATATTAGAAATAAAATGATTGTAATCATAGTTATAAAGGTAATGATAGTGATCTCTTTGTACCTTTGTTTACTTATGTTTTCTCTTTTATCTTTTGTCTCCCTAGTAGAAATTCCATTCTTGTATCAACACAAAATATGATTATTGGACTCTATATATTAACAAGTGAAAATCATCGATACAACTATCGAGTGAATCAATTTAGATAGTCTTTTGTGACTCCGGTAGCAACTAGATCAAGTAGTCACTTTTGTTTAAAATATATATACAGTTTATAATATATTTAAAAATTATCCAATTTCGCTCAAATTTCAAGACACAACGTCCTAGAGTTTAAACCTCAAAATTTAAACTTCAGGACATTGTGTCTTAAAGTTCAAAAATTATGTCCAGAAGTTCGAATCTTATATCATAAATTTTAAATTAGTAGTTCAAAAATTCAGGATATCGTGTCCTAAAGTTTGAAAATTATATCCTGAAGTTCGAAAATTTGAAGTTTGGGTGAATTGGCTAATCTTTAAATACATTGTAAACTGTGGATATATTTTAAATAGCGGGCTTAAAGTGGCTATTGATGCACTTGGACCGTTCTTATTCCACCATTTTAAGAATTACAACCATTTTGTGGTCTAACAGGGACTCCTATGTGAACACCAAAAAAGAAAAGGAAATAAGGCACCGAGATATTAAGAGCAATAAGATTACAAGTAGCAAAATAAATGTTGTATGCAAACTGTGACAAAGGTGACGAAAACAAGCAGGACATTCAAGCGGGGGGACATTTCAGTTTTCACATAACACGGCAGTTCTGTTGGCCCTCCAACATCTCTGGGGATCTGCAAAACAACAAGAAAGATAGCTAAATATACCAAAGGATACACAATAACATCGTTGTCTAATGAGTATTTACTAAACATCAAACAGCTCTCGCATTCTATCTTCAAAAACCGTTGATGGTAGAGATCGTGCGTATGATTTCAGGCAAAATCTTCAGTTAATTCACACATCTGATTGGATTAATTGGTATGTCAGATTGTCTATACGGGGTTTTGTATTTCCTTTTTTCTTTTCCCGTACCGAAAAGATCTTAATGCATGTAAGCCGCGGTTCAAATTTTACAACTATAATGCCAATCTTGATCTGTGTCCACTTGTAAAAAATAATCAAAGGTATGAAACTTCAACTAAGTGAGATCACTATCAAAAGCTAAAACTTTAATTATGTGCACAATAAGCAAACCCAAAATAATCTAGGAAAAGTACTTTCACACTTCTAAATCACACCCGAATAAAGGAAGAGGGTTGTGATACGTCGATGACCAGCGTAAACTTAGTCAAACTATGAACTGCTCTTAACTGTTATAGAACAGAATGTCTACTAAGGGTTCATAAGCCGACTCTGACTAGTTTGATATTGAAGCATAGTTGAGTTGAATTTAAACCACAACCCAATTTTTTTTGGGAAAGCCATGCATAGGTCAAAAACCTTGGCAAAATAGCTCTCTACAAAGGAAATCAGGAAAAAGGATACGATAACTCCAAACTCTAACAACCACTTAGTTGTCAGTATGCAGTTAACTCAATACGAACAAAATCCTGAAACTGTTAGAACACTTACAGTTGTCCAAGAGATGATATATCAAAGTCTGGAGCAAGCTCATGAACAATATCATTTGGCGGTTGGCCACATTCTTGCATTTTCTGCATAAGCTCTACAATTTTGTTGAAGTTGCTAGGTTCAGTCTCGTAAACTTTGTTCAGATCTCTTATAAGTTCATACTGGCGTCTGTAACGTTCATAATCTTCCGTGCTCAACTTAGCTTTGTTGTCCTCCAACCATTTAGGATATCTTTCTTCAATTTCTTTCATGGGTTCATGAAGGATTTCCTTTGACAAAAGCTGTTGCATCATGGTCTCTACTATCGACTCCATGTCCTACGACTCAGAGGAACAGAATAATCATATATCCACTTAGAGCAAGTGAAAAGCTACAGGATAAAGATGATGCGTAATGAGAACACGTAAAGGAGAAAAAAGCATCAATAACTTCTTTATAGTGACACTCGACCAATCATTCAAATCCAAATCCAAAGCTGTGAACACCATTCGTTGATGCTAGAGAAAAATACCTTGACCCTACCATGCAGCTTCTTGATCATAAAACTTAATCCAGAATTACATTCAAAAAAAAAAACTCTCAAATTTCCATGTATTTTGCCAAGTTAGCTTTAACCCTTAAATTGATGAGGGTATAGCCTATAGGAAACATCACTGAATGTCTTCAAAACATGAGGAGATGCTCTACTGAATCCAAACATGAAATGTCTTTTTTACATTTTTCAGGCTCTACATTTTGCTTGTCTCCTATTCACCTATTTGGAACATATAGATCAAGAAATGGTTTTATGATCCCCAAAATATTATAGTAACTCCAGAAAAAACAAGCTTAAGATAATACCTTTCATATACATTTAATTTTCATCACAAATTCCAATAATGGAATTAATCTATCTTCTTAATTTATGTAACAAGCAATCAAAGTCTCTGGGATCCCTGTGAATAATCACCAAAAAAGAGTGCAGAGAATAGACTAAAGCAGGGATGAAATCCGCCATTACAGGCATGCTTTACAAACACAAACTTGCGCACATGAAGCATACACCACAAGTAAAAGCGAGAAACTTATCTTTGGCCCCACAGTGAGAATCTTTTTTCAAGGAACGTAAGGAGATGCCTAAACAGAATTTGAATGTAGGTTAGCTATTGGAGTCATAAACTAAAGGATTGCTAGACTCAAATATTAAGCAATGTTCTCTATGAATTATAGGGTATTGCTGTAATTCAGGTTAGCCTTGTCTTAGTAATTGATGCAAGGGTCAATTGATCTCCCAAATTCAGTCTTTTCCTCAGCAATTCACCTTTCAAACACCAATATATCCATATTAAACCAAAAGAAACCTTCAAAAACTTTACTCGTAGAATAATGCTACTCCACATTGTAGTAGATATTGTCTTCTCCACCTTGATCTCTCCTATTCAGTCTCTGTCCTTTCCTCAAGCAAATTGTTTGAATCTATCCAAATGTATCAACTCTTTTATTACTAAGAGATTACTGTCATTAAATTCCAATATTCTTCGAACTTGAACTATGAGAAAAATGTGTCAGAATGCTGCCTCAAGCACCCAGATACTCCTTAACCTCAATTCATGACCGTACTCAGTTGGCATTTTTAATAGCAGGAAGCAACTAGATGACATAAAGCACCCGCTCAAAACTAAAGCTCAACAGCCAAAATTGCAATTAATTTAAAACAGGATAAAAGATCAATAGAAATCCAGCTAAGTACAGAGATTTTAGAGCAAAACGAATTCGGGTCTACATTTATAAAGGCTTTTAAAGAATTCACCCGACGAGTCGTCAAAGGGGTGACTGTTCTTTAACAGCACAGGATAACAATGTTTGGTCATATTAACCCACTGCACAACACTTCGATGCACCAAAGCAATCCTTTGGTAGGAAAAAGAAGATGAAAATACGGCAAAATTATTTCTCGAACAGTCTAACTATATCAGTGTATCAACCCACACCCGCCTTACTGAAACTAAATAATTTAATAAAGAAAACATTAAATAAAAATCCACCATCTGGGAATGAAATTCCTTTGACCGCTCGTTTCGAGCTTCCAGTTATTCTGGATTGCTAACGTGGTTCGATGACGCCGATGGAAGGAACCACTGGAGATTCATCCAACTGCTTCCTGGCGTTGTAGGCACTAGAATGGAGTCCTTTATTTTGTCAAAAGCTTTCTGGCGGGCTTCATCCCATTTTCCGGCTAAATTTTGATTTATAAATTTGTGTATCGGCTCGCAAGTGGTTATACAAGAGAAAGTCAAAGTCTGATGGGACTATTGATCGCTACAAGGCTCGCGTGGTAGCCAAAGGCTACAACCAGCAATAGGGTATAGACTATGATGAGACATTCAGTCCAGTTATCAAGATGGCATCAAGGGCGATTAGACCATAGCCTCCTTGCAAATACCTGAAGAGGACTTTGCATTCAACTATGGATCTTCATAAAGAGACGTATATTTTTGCAGTTCCCATGTTCAGCATTTTACAAAAAGAACTAAAAGCCGTAAAATCACACACCGTTAACATAGAAGAAACATAAAGACAAGATACCTGAGATCCAGAAAGCTCCTCAAACTGCTTAACCCACTCCTCCATCATTGCATCATTCCCCAAGCTATCTACACCAGGTCTCGGCCCGGCCACTGATTCCAATCCTTTAACAGCCTCTCTAGTCTGTTCCCTAAGCTTATCAAGAGCTTCAGCTACGTGCGAGTCTTTTGACTCACCGGAAGCCTTTTGCTTCCCCTTTTTCTTAGCATTCCTATCGGGCAACGTCATCCCTAAGCCTTGAACCTTACCAGGCTTAAAAGAACTATCTTTCTTGTCCTCCCCATCCCCACTTCTACAATCAAAAAGGCAACCCTTTTAAATTCACAGCTCAAAATTCAACCCCATTAGCTTAAAACACAAAAAAGGAAAAAATAGGGGGTCCCGCATTTATGCGGTGTCCCCTCTAGGGTTTGATATAGACAGTCTAACCCTTATGCAAGCATTACTGGCTGCTTCCACGGGTCAAACCCATTAGCTTTAAACACAAGTAAAGATAAATAATGCCACAAGAGAAAGTAGAAACCTTTGAGAACCAGAAGCTAGATTGAGGCTCTGAAAATCATCCAAAGCACCTGAAAAAAATGAAAATTAAGAAAAGGGCAACGTTGAATAATCCAATTCAATTACATATATATCTGATGTATATGACCAAAACAACAGTTAAAGACAGATACCTATTTGCAAATGGGGAAAAGGGTAAATTTAAATAACCCAATTCAATTCAGTTATATGTAGTTCTAAGGTATATAGTAATTAAGAAAAAGGGTAACTTTGAATAACCTAATTCAATTCATTTAAATGCAGTTCTAAGGCATGTAATATATATATATATATATGATAAATGAGTAAAAGGGTGAAGATACTTACTGTCAAGAAGTTGGTCTAAATCATCAGAGTGGTCAGTAGCCATGGATGAAGTATTGTATATGTTGTTGGTTTTAGTGTATTCACCTAAAATATCAATAAAAATCCAATCTTTTTGACATAGAAGATGGGAAAAGGGATAGGAACATACAAGGTTTGGGTTCAAAGAAAATTGTACGGCGCCGTTTTGGTCTTAACAGCCGACCTTCAGTTTTACTTCCCGAGACAAATTTAGTTGGTAAAGGTAAACTACCTTTTTATCGGGTTTTACAAGAAAGTACGTAAAGGCTATTTTTTCCATTCTTTTTGTTTTTGTTTTTTTCATTTTTAACACAATTTATATTTATTTTGTCTCAAAATATTACTCCTCCGGTCCACAATAAGTGACCAATTTGCTTTGGGCACACCCATTAATTAAATATGAAATTTTAGACGAAAATAGTTAGTGTGACTAAACTAACCTTCATTAAATGTTTTACCATAGTTATAGTAACACTTACTTCTCTTTTCAAATGTGAGGAGTAAATGACTTTTTAGGGATATGCACATAAAGATAACTTTGAAAAACTAATTTAATTTTTTTTTGATTATATAAATGAACAATTATTTTGGACCAAAATTAAAAAATAAATTGATATTTTTGTGGACCGGAGTACTGATGTTTTGTAGTTTTCGACATTCAATCATAGCAGTGAATTTTATACGATTATTTTTCAAGCAAAGAAACTCCTGGACCTGTAGTATCTGAATCTTAAATTAAACTATTATTCTCGAGTAATCAATATTAGCTTCCTCGCAATCCGTCTATTTTGTGCAAAAGCATCATTTGATAGTACAGTAATCACACGCAATTAGCTTTTTGTCTATGAATGCATTTGAGACTAACAAAAACAATGATTGAGAAACCAAACATAAATTGGATAGGATTAAAATTAAGCCCGTTTGATCATAGATGTTGGCTACTTTTTTAAAAAAAAAATTAAAAACATTTTTTGTTCATGAAATTTTGTAAAAAAAATTGGATTTCTTTTTAAGTTCCCAAAAATTGGTTTATGGCATTTTTTGGATGAAATTTTTTCTTCTACTCACAAAACTTCAACTTTTCTTCAAATAAAATGCATTTCCAAACACAACGTCAACTTCCAAAAGTTATTTTTCAACAAACTTCAAAAATTCGTGTTTCAAATTTTAACCAAATTTATAAATATTCAGATGTTTGTACTTTATTAGGGACAAAAGCCTTCATTTCTTCAATTAGAGTACAATGTTCTTTCCATGTGGAGAATCATATGAAGATTATGGTGGACAAACATCCATTTGGAAATTCAGTGCCCCTTAACACACCTCAATCTGGTTGCAACCAGTAACTTAACACTAACTTAAAGAGAAATGTACTCGCTACACAGAGCATTTGCTCCCAATTGGGGAACAAGGGCCCAAAAGAGTTTAAAAGAGTTGTAATTCTAAAAAAGTTGAACTTCAATACACACACGATGTAAAAAAATTACACTACCAAATCACCTAAAAAGTAACTACTGATAAACCATCCATAACAAGTGCATAACAGTTCCAGTATCACCTCTGTTTTATTATTATTATTATTATTATCTTTTGCCCTTTTATGTTTCAACAATACTAAGAGGGTCTTCACTCTTCTGAATGAAGAACCAATATTGTTTAGACATAAGCCAGATGGACAGTTGAACTTGCTGTTTCAAGTTTCTTGAAATTCCAAACACGTACATATAGTCAACTATTAATAAATTTCATACTTCAGAATTCAGAATGTGCCATTGGCATGCTAAAATATGCAAGATCGTAATAGTCTGATAGAAGCAGTCTCCGATAGAGAGCTAAGATAAGATTCTGAATTCAAATTCTCAAAAATAGGGCCTATATCGAGTCATAAAAGTGTACGCCTGTTATCATATTATGATTTAACACAGAAGATGCATCCAGCATCTAAATGCTTAATCCGGAAATAAAGCTGTCAACAACACCATGTTTGAAGAAAATAGATTAGTAAAGAGAACCACTGTGATGGAAGCCAAGGGGAAGGGGAAATCAATGACAGTTATGAGAGTTCTATCATCCAGGAGTGAACTGAGAGTATCTCTGGTGCAGATAACACATCATAACGGAACCAAGGGTAAAAGTTAAGCCAGTTCAAGACAATGATTGCATTTAGTTTTTTTTGGGGTGTGTGTGTGTGTGGGTGGGGGGGGGGGGGGTCTCCAAAGAAAACCAAAAGAAATGAAAAATTGAAGGGTGTGCCTTTTTCAAAACTATGGAGTGACAAAGATGAGAATTCCATTCTTAAAGTTATACTCGAGTTCAAGGAAGAAACAGGGCTCGTCCAAAAAAACAAATATGAATGCATTTTATGATTTTGTATACACTTGCTTATTCTGCAAACCATAGTGATCAAGTAAGAGAAAACGTTAGAGGTTTGAGGGAGAAGTACAAAAGAATGATATGCAAGGTGGATGGAGTCCCAAAACCCCGCATGACATGGAGTTGTTCCACTTCTAATGAGAAAACCTGGTTGGTCTCTGAATGATATGGGGTTTAGAGACCATCCAGATTTTCTCACATAATGTAACAACTCTGCTTCTTGCGGGGTTCTAGGACTCCATCCACCTTGCAAATCATTCTTTTATACTTCTCTCTCAAACGTCTAACTTTTTCGCTTACTTGATCATAAAATGCACCCATATTCTCTTTTAGATCAAGCCTTATTTCTCTCCTTGAACTTATGGATAACTTTAAAAATGGAAATCTCTTCATCACTCCATACTTCTGAAAAAGGAGCACCCTTCTATTATCATTTCTTTTAACCCTCTTTGGAGAAGCTGGCACCCCCTAAGTTTTCTCTTCATCCCGGGTTGGTGTTTCGCTGTAATGCAACCTTTTACCCTTCTTCTCGCCATTGTCTTTTTCTTTGTACTTCACTGTGTTTCTTGATATCCTGGTTTTGTCTATTTTAGGCTTGTTCTTTCAGGCCATCTGTTTCAAGCGCTGCTTTTCGGAAGGTAGTGCTTCTCTTGGCTTAAACAGGAACATTTGTGCTTCTTTGTCCATAGAGAAATCTAAGATTCCTACTGAATGTTCTGCCATTGTTTTGAGTGAAGAAGAAATTAAACCCTACATTTTAAAAAGAGAAAATGGTAGAAATTGAAGTACATCTGAAAAATGGAAAAGGTCAAACCTTGTTCTTAAGCAATAGAACTTGGAACCTCAGTCACAGTCATCTTGCTAGTTAATGTAATTAGCTTTTGAGTCTCCTCATCCATCTTCACATTATCCTTTTTCATCCTCTCTGCAACTATCATTGGCATCTTACCCGCTTTTGCATAAGTTCGGAGAAGTGCATTATATATCTCTGTATTACCATATTTAGCATGTCGAAGGGTAACTAGCAACTGCTCTGCCACCTGAACATTGCCCTGCTCTTCAACTACATGAAACATCTCTTGAACCATCTTTGCATCAGGATCCCATTTTGAAACACTAGTAACAGCTTTTTTGAAATATTCTAGAACTTTACCCATTTCCTTTTGCTTCAAATAACCCCATGTAAGAAGCTCCCAAGTGGTGTAGCTAGGAGAAACGCCTTTCTGCACCGTTCTGTTGTGAAAATCGACAGCCTTTTCCATCTCATTTTTGTTAATGTCAGCAGCAAGAAGTAAATTCGAAATCCTAGAATCCCTCGTCACAGAGACAGATTCCCATTCAGTATACAGATTCATTGCTTCTCCGAACTCATCCAGTTTCAATAGAGAAGATATCATACAAGTATATTCTGCATCATTCAATTTACGGAAGATTGACTTCATCTTCTTCCATATTCGCAAAACTTCATCCTTGCTCTCTAGATTTGTATGCAAACTAAGGAGAGAACCATATGCAGCTCGAACCTTTCTGGAAATCCTTTTCTCCATTTCTCTCAAAGTTGACTTTGCTTTATCCTTAAGTGAGCTTTTAATATAGATGTTTGTTAATGTGCTAAATGTTATCCAGTCAGGATCCAATTTTGCCTTCTTTAGCTCGAGGAATGTTTTCTCTGCAGCTTCAACATCATTCTGGGATGCACAAACTGCCAACTCCAGGTTGTATGTGACAATATCAGGAGAGGTATTTTTCTTCAATTCCTGAATCAGGCGGGGAACCTTCTCTAGTTGCCCTTGGGATATGTATAAGGAAAGCATATGATTATAAGGAAGAGCGCATTTCAAGAAACCACATTCGGACATTTTTTCCATCAAAGCCTCAGCTTTAGCAGTATTCTTGTGCTGGACATAGTTGTGGAGAAGGGCGGTACAAGTGGTCTGGGCCTTCAGTTTATCAGGTAGGTCTTCAAAGAACTTCTCTGCACTGTTCATACCACGAACTTTTGCAATCAAGTCCAAATGAACTGCATAGTCACCATGTAATAGTTGGATATCATCCTGTACCCTCATCCATTCACAAACCTGTAAACATAACCCCATCAGCTTGTATTAATTTTAACAAAATGAGAACAGTGGAAGAAATAAATAGCATGCTTGAAAAAAGCATTTACAGCATGTTTGCCATTCTTAACATCAGTAGCACAGTTTTTATTAGCAATAATCTAAGAAATTCCAGGAAGCTTGAAGACTCCAGCAATTCTCTTTATAAGTGAAGGCTCAGTAGCAATTGTGAATACCCTAACAGATATTCACCTTCTCAATCATAAGAGACCATTTCTTGGACTAGTAACCATCTTTTCAAAATCCAATGTAGCAGCGTGTACAGAGAATTGGAATTTGTGTTCAGCAATTTAACCACGTAGAATATTTCACTTGAGTACTCAGTAAAAGAAATGGATAGTTTATAGTTCCAACCCCCCCCCCCCCCCATCTATGCCATTTCCATGAAAAAATATAAAAGCTAGAAAGAAGAGAAAAGGTATTCCAATGCTGAAATACACTACCACTATAAGCTAAAGAAAATAAATGATTCAAACCAAAATCATGAAACAGTTAATGTGGAGGATGAGAACCTCAAGGGCATGTTTATATCGTTTGTGTCTTCGCAACTCCCGAACAATACGATTGAGCTCATACTTGCGGACAGGGTGCCCTTCTTCCTTCCACTTGCGTATAGCAATGACAGCACTACGCTTTGCATAGATCAAGCTCAAAAGCCTCTTCCCTAGCGTGTCTCTGCCACCAGTACTTATGGTAGTACTAGAACCACCTTTTAAGCTTGTGGTAATACTAGTGCCACCTTCTAAACTTGTGCTAGAGCTTGTGCCACCTCCTAAACTTGTGGACTTCACTGCCGTTGCAGCTTCAGTCGATAAAGGGCGAACAGCAACAAAAGATCGCCGAACCAAACGGAGCAACATTTTTATTCTTAGCACAGACAAACTTCTACTTATCAAGGTCTGCATTGAAAAGAAGAGTTAACATGACATAACCATGTAAAGAAAAAATACCAAGATAAGGCACATCTATAACACACCATTTTAAGATATTTGAGTCAAACAATCTTTGTAACAACAAATTATACATAAAATGTACTTCACCACATTTTTTAATGAGGGTTGTGTTCGGGCCAGCTTAGGCGTACCTCAAACTATTCCATTACACCACATTGTCTAAACAAAAACCCGAATAATAGTAAATGTACTTTCAGACCTGATATTGACATCTTTAACTACAGATTTTTAATGCTTAATCCATGACCAATGATTCACCAGCCCTAACTACTGATTCTTAATATAGCTACAAATTGCTCAATGATTCAGCAGACTGCTGATATTTGTTTAGTTCTAAGCAGACTGCACAAAAAGCACCCACAACGGGCCTTTCAAAAAACTACAAATATCCAACTTTTTCTAGATTATTGCCAATTTTCAGTTGTAAGCATAAACACCTGATATTCAATTTTTAGGTACCAAATAAACTTTCAGTTTTGGCAAACCCACCAAAAATACAAGCTGTAAGTTTAAACTGACTGAAAAAACTTAGGCTTATGATTTATGAAGGAGCTGAGAAATGAAGAAATAAAATGATAAAATCAGAAGAAATCATACCTAGTGAGTGTGTGATTTCGCAGGTCAATTTGCTCGCCGGCGAGAGCTTGTATTCTCAATTTTGTATCTGAGTATAGCCGAAATAGGGTTTTAGGGTTTATTTCGATTTCTTCCACTTGGCCCATTAAACAACAAATTTAATCTGTAATATTATTCTCTTTATTTAATATAAAAAGTGCAGCGAGCCCTATTTGGTTGCCTCATTTAACTTATAGTTATTTTTAAAAAAAAATTTAACTTATACTCATTTCTTAAATAACTTAAAGCCCCATTTTTTCTTCTTCTTCTCAGCCAAAACCTGATACCAGTCGTTATTGCAAATCCAATTCCGTTGCTTCCTTTGTTTTCGATAACTGGTGCGTATTGTCAAAATTGGAAATGTCGGATACTTGAGCAGCCACTAACTGAGCAAATAGCAACATCTAATGTAGGTTTTGAAATTTAGGCTACAAGTGAGTTTTTCTACTACATGATGTGTGAGTAAAAATTTTATGAGGGCTAAATTTACAAATGAACTAAATAACTTCAGCTCGCCAGGTTCGCCAGTTACAAAAATAAAAACTTCAACTCTTCGCCAGTTACAAAACAAAAACTCGCAAGTTATAAAAATAAAAACTTCAGCTTTAGAGCTGAAGTTCGCCAGTTACAAAAACAAAAACTTCAGTTCTATAACTTCAAGCCCAGCTACTAGAATGCTGAAGTTTTGCGTGATTGTCTTTGCTACTTCAGCCCAGTATGCTGAAGTTATGCGAAAAAGCAGGTACGTTTGCAATTTTTTTTTGCAAAGCGGGCACAAGTTAAAACGTGACACAAAAAGCGAGTATAGATGCAAATGCCCCTTATTTAATCGGTACTCCCTTCGGTCCAAAATAAATAATTTTTTGGCCTTTTTTTGTGGTCCAAAATAAGTTATTTTTCCAGATTTCAAGAACGTATTAATTATTTTTTTCCTACATTGCCCTTGGAGTAAATAGTGTTGGAATATGTGTTAAGAGTATTTATGTGAAAAGATAGTAAAGATTAATATGGTCAATTTCATTGCTAATTAATGTTAAAAGGTGAATTTCTTAAGGAATTTTTACACCATATAGAAAACCTTAGTACCCTATTTATTTTAAATAAATACCATTTTAAAATATTACATCCTATAGATACCTTTTATACTTTATAGCCAAATATCTAATTATAGTTACATCCTACATTTAAGGCACCATATATGCTAAATAATATTTTTCTCTCTCCTTTTTAGTCTTTTCTCTCACATAATCACAGTAAAATTGACTAACCACGTTCTCTCTCTTTTTGCATACACTTTACTCTTTCTCCCTCAACTCACGATTCATACCTCTCCTCCCACCCAAATTCTCTAGTTCTCCTCCATTATCACTCCATTACAATCGCCTAGGGTAAGTTTAATTCGTTGATTTTGATAGACGAAGAGCAATTGGTTCAACTGTAGCGGCTCGATTCTGCTTTGGCAGTGGTCGTTGAAGTAGGGTTCACAGCTTTTGCGTAATTCATGGCTTCGTTTGTGGGATTTGAGGGTTGGGGATTGTTTGTAGTTGTTGTAGGAGGTTGGGCAGATGTGTTAAGGGGCTGACCAACCAGAATTAATGGCTGGCCGCCGGCCGGCAAAGCCATCAGGCTGCTTCTCTCTCTAGATCGCTCAAATCGCCTATTTATATTCAGTTGTATTCGAATGTATATTTCAACTGTATTCACATGTATTCAGTAGCATTAATTTATATATTGTAGATGTATTAAAAAGTTATGCGTATTCTCTTGTATTCAGTTTTAATCAGTTGTATTTAACTATTTTATTCAGCATAAGTTAGTTGTATTTTGTTGCATTCAAGAGTTTTATTCAGCTGTATTCAGTTGTATTTTGTTGTATTCAAGTGTTTTATTCAGATGAATTAAGTTGTATTTTGTTGTATTCAACTGTATACAGTTCTACTCAACTGTATTATTCATATGTATTTCTCTTTAAACAGCTATATTTATTATGTATCTTTCAAATACAGATTAATGAGGGATCGTTTTAGTTCGTTGAGTTAATTAGGAGAATATCATGTTGTCACACCTCCTTTTTCGCCCGCGCCACCGCAAAGGGGCGCGGAAGGGAGTTTTTTCCAATTAAAGGACAATCGAAACGACATTTATTTATTTATTTCAGAGTCACCACTTGGGAGATTTATGGTGTCCCAAGTCACCGGTTGAATCCCGGATCGAGGAAAAGAATGACTCTTGTTTAACAGTCTGCACACCAGAAATCCGGATAAGGAATTATGTTAACCTAGGAGAAGGTGTTAGGCATTCCCGAGTTCCGTGGTTCTAGCACGGTCGTTCAACTGTCATATTCAGCTTAATTATCTGATTTTATACAATTATGAACCTACGTGCAAATTTTTACTATTTACCGCTTTGTTATTATTTATTTATTTTAACAGAGAATTACAACATTGTGAAAAATCGTATCTCGAACCACGTCACATCAATGTACCCGTGGTTATCGACACATTTCGACTCTGTTGAGATTTGGATTTGGGTCACATAAATGTGCACCCGAGTTTAAGAAAGTAAATTGTTAAAGGCGCACCTAAAGCGACTAGCGTATCATTATTTTGGGTAAGGCCGTGAAATTTGCTAAACGGCCGATCTCGAAGTCTATACAATTATTAACCAATTATTGAGGGCCCCGCGACTTGTGCATTTTATTGGGCGAGACTCATCTTGTTTATTTTAAAAGGATAATCCTAAAGTGACTATATTTTTTTATTTAAGTTCGTCTCTAAAAAAAGAAAAATTCTAATTAATTACATGCTTGAAAAGGCCGCTACTTATTTATCGGATTAAGACAAATGCAAACTGAAAATTGCAATCGAGACAAAAGGAGATTGTTTCATGCCTTATTCTATAATTGAATATTACTAAAATTGAAATTATAAATAGAATACGGAATTTACAAATAATATTACCAAAATAAACTAATTATCCTCTAACTAATTTAGACCCACATTGTTAGATGAATTGAACCGTTGGAATTAATTGTTTACAACTATTTGAAACTGGAACTAACCCTAATCACTAATGCTTATTCGAAAGTTTGTTAAACTTAATCGTTAACTCGTCTTGTTTGAACTCAACTCATACCTATTGGATTAATGATCTTAGCAATTACTACTATGATCCTAACTTAAAATATAGTGGGCCTACTGATTCTATGAAATTATTGGCCATTTTTTATTCTGCCTAATATTTACAGATCTCCATTACTAACATGATTAAAAATTCACAAGCTTTGACTCATTTCTATTCCGGTTTGCATGAATTCAGAGTTATACTTCACTAATTAAACTAAATTAAAATAATCTCCAGTAATGACTATCTATCAATTCATGTATCCATAGGCATATAGAAAACAATTCAAACTACTTACAATAATTCTAAGTACAGTCCAATTTTCAGTATAGTTGTACAATGTAAATACATGTTTAAGATGAGCATAAACATATACAATATTTCCTAATGTACATTCTAATACATTAATTGAACACAATTTAATAGGCAAGTTGTTAAGCCTTTTAATTCAGCATTTTTTTGCAGTTTGAAGTCACCTCAGAACTAATCTCAGAAATGTGTACCTGGAAAGGGACCACAAGGAAAAGGAAGAAAAGGATCAGCAGGAGCAGTAGCAACAACACAGCAACAGCAACAGTAACGGAAACAGAACAACCCAGTAACATTGTTTAATAAAACCAGCAGAATTCCAACAACACCCCAATGAAACAATAACAAATAACCAACTAAACTCAAGGAACAAACCAAATGAAAGCCGAGAAACACCAACAGCAATCAACGGGCATAAACAAAGTGAACCAGGAATGCAATAGGACAATCGATTTCCCACTCTCTATCTTTCAAACACTTAAGGAAAGAAACTCAGAACTTCAATTCAAAAAAAAAACCAACACTAATTCTGATTTTCAGTAGTCAAAGCAAGATCTCACTCTTTCAGTTTTTAGTTCTTAAATTACTCACTCTTTTTTAAAACATAAATTGAAAGACTAGTTAATGTTTAACCCTTCAAAATCTGATCCCTTAACTTGTGTCAACCCCCTTATTTATAGCCAAACTTGAAGCACTCAAATTAATTCCCACCATCTTCTACCCATCCCCCTTTTGAATCTCACTACTTAATGTTTTGTCCCCAACTATATTAAACAAATATTAATTATCACTAACACATATCTTTTCTTTACTTAATTCCCTTATTCCCCACTACCGCATGCTTTGTCCCCCACTATATTAAACAAATATATTAATTCTCACTACCACTTGTCTTGTCCCCCACCATGTATTAAAAAATATATTAATTTAATATTATTAGTACTTAGTGGACAGAACACCCAAATTAATTATTTTTTAAAACTTAAAATCCCGAAAATGCCCCTGAAACTACTGAAATTACCATTCTACCCCTGAAAATACTGCAATTTACCATTCTACCCCCATCAGCTATAACCAATTCACCTAATCAATTAACCAAAATACATCAGCTATAACCAATTCCTAATCAAATTTCATCAACAAATTTAAGCTAGAAACTCAGATTATGTCAAATATCATCAAAACAAAGACTAAGGATTCACGGAACCAAACCATATGATGAACAATAAAGAAACAACTGAAATCATTTTGACTGAACAATATTTTTAACAACAAACATACTTTCAGATTCAATAACAGTAACAAATTGAACATAACAAACAAGTAGATTCAAATCACTAAACTCAATAATCAATTGAACTTCAAATTAAATCTAACAACATTACAACCAAGATAAAGGATTCAAGTGATTAAACTAACACACTTTTATATTAAAACTAAACAAGAACAAATGAATAAAAACAAACTGAAGAAATAATCAAGAAATGTTAAACAACGAACAAGAAAAGAATCAAACATATACTGATTTCAGATCCGAGAATATTAAACAAAATACGGACAGAAATGAAACTTAAACCAACTAACCGGAAATGACCGCAACGGAATAGAAACTCGGACAGCAACCTCGACGTATCGGATCTCAACGAACAACGACGACCTCAACGGAAACGAAAAACTCGAACCAAGATTGCCAACGACCTCGACGGGCTGTTGGTAGTGTGGTCGATGGACTACTGTGCGTCGTTTAACGATGGTTAGCGACGAGCTGCTCAGCTGCTGGTGGGCGACGAGGCAACGTGAGGCTGTTGTGCGTCGTGAGATGAAGCAGCAGCACTGTCGAAGAAGCAGCAACAACAGCTGTTCGTCTGGTGGGGGTCGTTGGCAGTGTCGTCGACGGGTGGTTTGGGTGGACGACGAGGGTCGTGACTGGTCGACGCAGCAACACTGCTGCTCGTCAATGGCGGACCACGGTCACCGCTGCTGGTTGAGGGTCTGTCCGGCGTGACAGTAGGTGGGGGACGTTTGCGGTGTCGTGGTTGTTTGGTTTCAATGGAGGACGGGGGTCGACTTGGGTGGTCCGACGACGGAAAAGAAGAATGGACGGGGAGGGGGGGCTGGACAATGGTGAATGGAGGGGGGGCTGTGGGGTTTCGTGGGGGGGGGGTGAACGGAGAAGATGAAGAGAAGGGGGGTGCATGGGTCCGGCGGCTAGGAGAAAGAGATGGGGTGTCTTTAGGGTTTTTTAGGTAGTGAGTAGCAAATGAAACAAAAATGAGAGAAAGAGTAAGAGAGGGTTGTGTGGTCAGATGGGGGTGTTTGTTTGGGGTTATGGGGCGGACCGGGTCGGGTCGACCCGGTGGGTTTTTTTGGGGGTTGGATAAGGGGTTATTTGGTTTTGGGCTTGTGGTTTAGAATTGAAGAAAAGTCTCAATCCGATTTTCTTCTTCTTTTATTGCTTCTTTTTTCTTCTTTTATTTTTTCTTAAACTAAAACTAAATTCTAAAAATCCTAAATTATCCTATAGAACTAAATTAATTTAGAAAAGTGTTAGTTAATTATTAATAACAATTAACACATAATTAAATAGCAATTACGATAAAATCACACAATTTGGACATTCAATGCTAAAAATGCAACGTACATTATTTTTATGATTTTTTTATTCTTGTGAAAACAAACTTAATTGATCCTAATTGTAGAGTTAAATCCTAAATGCAAATGCGACATATTTTTGTATTTTTTATTAATTTAACAAATAAACATGCATGGACAAATACAAATAATTATCAAAAATGCCACGAAAATTCTCAAAATTGCACACAAAGGAAAATTGATTTATTTTGAATTTTTGGGAGTAATTCTCACATAGGCAAAAATCACGTGCTTACAGCTGCCCCTTTTTGTCCGAAAACACAAAGAGTTTTCGTGCAAAGATAAAGTGAGCAGATACGAGCGATTTTTGCTCATCCGAGTACTCCGTGTGAAGTATTTTTTTGAAAGATTTAACCGAGCCTTTGCTTCGAAGGTTTCCTACATATCCCTGGCTAAAAGAGAATCAGGTTAATGTAGTTTGGGAAGTTTTGGTAGCTGGGACTACCATGGAACTGCAATGTTACTGCTGTTGCATGTTGTTATTACTGCTTGTCGACCTCCTTATTACACCATACTGAAAGAAAACAGGAAGCTAGACTAAACTATAATCTATGAATTACAAAATCTTATCTAGATCTTCAGCCATGCTCTTGTGTCTCTTGTTGCTTTGATGTCCCGGTGACTCCTTTGACATCTCTTTACTTCTGATTTGTCTTGTATTCACCCTTGACTGCCGATCTCGAACTGCTTATGTCCTTCTCGGGAGCTTCGCATTATTTTTCCATTGAATCTTGAACTTCCTTCTTCTGCTGGGGATTTTGTTGTCTCCCGCTGCTTTATTGACTTCAACAACAATTACTTCTTAAAATATAATGCCTCCATTCTCCAGGTGGGCTCCTGACTTCAACTACTTCTTCGAAATAATTTTGCCTCCAGTCTCCAGGCGGACTTCTGACTTCATCAGCAACTTTGAAAATAAATCAGCCTCTGTTCTCCAGGCGGGCTCCTGACTTCATCAGCATCTTCGAAAATAATTCAGCCTCCATTCTCCAGGCAGGCTTCTGACTTCATCAGCAACTTTGAAAATAATTCAGCCTCCATTCTCCAGGCGGGCTCCTGACTTCAACAACAACTTAAAAATAATTCGGCCTCCATTCTCCAGGCGGGCTCCTGACCTCAACAACAACTTTAAAAATAATTCGGCCTCCATTCTCCAGGCGGGCTCCTGACTTCATCAACAACTTTGAAAATAATTCAGCCTCCATTCTCCAGGTGGGCTCCTGACTTCAACAACAACTTAAAAATAATTCGGCCTCCATTCTCTGGGCGGGCTTCTGACTCTAACTTAAAATTTAACAACCTCCATTCTACAGGCGGGCTCCTGACTTCTCCAACTTAGAATATAACAACCTTCGTTCTACAGACGGGCTCCTGATTTCTCCAACTTTTTAAATGTAACACCTTCATTCTCCAGGCGGGCTCCTGACTTCTTCAACTGCTTCCTTCAAAACTGGTGTTTTATTCCTCTGAAAACTGCTGGGGATAACACCGATATTTTATTTCACCAATATGTCATTTTCCTTCTTCAAAGACTATTTCCTTTAAAGTTGGTGCTTTCACTTCCCTAAAGCCTGCCAGGAATAACACCGCTGGGGAATTATCTTCCTCCTTTTAACAATGGTGGGTATGATATTGATTCAAAGGTTATTGCTTTTATAACTTTGAGTTATCTTGCTTCTTCCAAGATTGCTTTTCTTTTAAAACTTGTATCTCCCTTCTCGTATACTGCTGGGGATTTTACTTCCTTCAAAAACTTGTGTTATCTTCTCACTTTCCCAAATGGCTATATGATTTCAAGAAAATTTTCGTAATGAGAGAAAATTTTCTGCCCCAGTTTGATAATCTTCTTTGTGACCCTGCCTTTCTGCTGTCAATAATATTTCCTTTCCCTGCTTTAAATCAAAGAAAAATTTGTTAGTTTAAAACGGGGCGAGTGGTCGTGCCACTTCTGCTGTGGATGGTTTTTCCCCTTTCTTTTCCCTGCTTTGCTATAAAACTTGCTGGGGATGATATTATTTGATGGGGCTGATATTCCTGCTGGGGATGGTTTTTCTTTTCTCTTCCTTCCCCGCTCTGTGTTGTCCGACCATTGTGGAGCTTTGTCGAGAATCTGTCGGAGTTGTTCCTGTATCTCGCAAATCTGCTGGGGATCCTCTTGGAATTTGATCCATAACTTTTTAACTGTTGCTTTTCCATTTTTCTCCAACTTCCCCTGGAAATTTGGTCCTCTTGGGATCTAGACCCATTCATCATTTGGTCTTGCGACCAACTTCTTTTTGCTTTATCGCCTTATCTTTGGCCTGTCCTATTCGCATTTTGCTTTGCACCATTTTGGCAACTGGTAGTAAGCTCTAAAAATCCTTTTCAAAAACAAACTGCTGGGGAGGTAAAGTCTTTAAACCAAGAAATGAAAAAGTGATGATTTCAAAAAATAGAAAAAGAAGAAGTCTTTCTGAACAAATGCTGGGAAAAAGGAAAGAAAAGAACTTATCTGAATGATATAACCAATCCCAACGATCATGTCGTGCATTCCGGATTGATCAACCCAGTCTATTCGTATCAATCAATCTTTCGGATGGCCTCATCTTGCTGGGGATAAATAAACACTCTACTCTTTGCCAAATGTGGACCCTTTCCGCCAATTTTGCCTTGTCGCCTCATAGTGCCCTTCGAGGGGTTTTCACTAATAAGACTCTCTCATTTCTCTCAACTCTTGTTGCCTCATGGTGCTTGTGAAGGTTTTCACCGATAAGACTCTCTCATTTTATTTTATTTTTCAGCTGGGGATTGGAGTGTTATTGATATGACTCTCTTTGCTGGGGATTCTTTCGGCTATCAATTCATTTCCAGTTTATGATCTTCTTCTTTGTTAGGGATCAGAGTGTTATTCCCGACTTCCATTTGCATTGACTTGGCACTTCTTAGATACTTATCGGGAGGTCTTTTTTGGACATCAATATGGGTTTTTATGTATGGCCAAAAGGAAAAAGGATATCAAAAGTTCAAAATAATTTTGATGAGTAAAACAGTACAACTCTTAGAATCAAACTTTCTTACCAAAATTATAAATGCAAACTTCTGCCCCAGTTTTTCTTGCTTGGGGATTTTTATTTTGTTACACTATGTTACATTATGCACACCATGTTACACTATGACCGAGCCGTGAGGCGCCTACGTATCCTTCTTTGAGGAATCAAGTCAAACGTAGTTCCCATTCCATTATTTTTCTTGTGACTTTTTCTTTATCATCATTATTTTTCTCTTTTCTTTTTCTTTCGTTTTAATTACTGATCCCAAAAGAGGGATATGAAAGAATAAATAAGGCTCAAAAGGGGAAGCAAATGTTAAAGTGTTTGGATAGAAGAAAGAATTGTCTCCGTCATTTCATTCTCCGATAAATGCCAACCATAAATAAACAACAATTACAATCAAAAGAAATCAAACATAATATCTCTTAACTGCGTCAGAATTAATAGTCATGTCGACGCATTTCCCATCGATATCTGTTAAACATAAAGCGCCATTGGGCAACACTCTGGTTATAATGAATGGTCCTTGCCAATTCGGGGCGAACTTGCCTTTCGCTTCGGCCTGATGTGGCAGGATTCGTTTCAACACCTGCTGCCCCACCTCAAATTTTTTGGGGCGCACCTTCTTGTTGTAGGCTCTCGCCATTCTCTTTTGATATAACTGGCCATGATACACAGCTGTCAATCTCTTTTCATCAATCAAGTTCAACTGCTCCAAACGGGTTTTGACCCACTCGCCATTATCAATCTTAGCCTCAGCGACAATCCGAAGGGATGGAACTTCAACTTCCGCCGATATTACTGCTTCAGTTCCGTATACCAACAAATAAGGAGTTGCCCCTATCGAAGTATGGACAGTAGTGCGATAACCCAACAATGCAAATGGTAATTTTTCATGCCACTGCCTAGAACCTTCTACCATTTTCCGAAGTATCTTCTTTATGTTTTTGTTGGCCGCTTCAACTGCTCCATTCGCCTTGGGACGATATGGGGTGGAATTGCGGTGTGCAATCTTAAACTGTTGACATACCTCTTTCATCAAATTGCTATTAAGATTAGCACCATTATCCGTGATAATCACTTTTGGGACCCCAAATCTACAGATGATATGGGAGTGAACAAAATCCACCACTGTCTTCTTGGTTACTGACTTGAAAGTTTAAGCTTCAACCCACTTAGTGAAATAGTCGATGGTCACCAGAATGAACCTATGACCGTTGGTAGCTGCCGGCTCAATAGGTCTAATGACATCCATGCTCCAGGCAATAAATGGCCATGGTGCTGATATTGTATGCAATTCTGTCGGCGGAGAATGAACCAAATCTCCGTGTATCTGACATTGATGGCATTTCCGCACGAAATTGATACAATCGCGCTCCATAGTGAGCCAATAGTACCCTGCTCGAAGAATCTTCTTCGCCAACACATATCCGCTCATATGTGACCCACAAACTCCAGCATGCACCTCTGTCATAACTATCGTGGCTTGACTAGCATCTATACATCTCAGCAATCCCAAATCTGGGGTTCTTTTGTAAAACACTCCTCCACTAAGGAAGAATCCATTAGCCAATCACCGAATGGCTCTCTTCTGATCTCCGGTGGCCTGCTCCGGGTATATCCCCATTCTGAGGTACTCATTGACATCATAAAACCATGGCTCGCCATCAATTTCTTCCTCTATCATGTTGCAATTAACATGTTGATCACGAACCTGGATATGCAACGGGTCAACATGAATTTAGTCTGGGATGCAACATCGATGCTAAAGTGGCCAAAGCATCGACAACCTCATTGTGAACTTTTGGGATGTGTCTGAACTCCACTAATCGAAATTGCTTGCTCAGATCGTGCAAACATTGTCAATATGGTATGAGTTTCAAATCCTATGTTTCCCATTCACCCTAAATCAGATGCCCCAGGAGGTCCGAGTCTCCCAAGACCAAGACGTCCTGGACATCCATGTCTGTAGCTAGTCTCAGACCCAAAATTCATGCCTCAAACTCAGCCATGTTGTTGGTACAATAGAAACGCAGCTGAACCGTAACAGGATAATGACGTCCTGTTTCAGAAATAAGTACCGCTCCTATTCCAACTCCATTCGCATTTGCGGCTCCATCAAAGAAGAGCTTCTAACCTGGTTCCTCAGGTAATTCCAACTCATCTATATGCATCACTTCTTCGTCAGGAAAATACGTCCTCAACGGCTCGTATTCTTCATCAACAGGATTCTCAGCCAAGTGATCGGCCAGTGCTTGGGATTTCATGGCCGTCCTCATCACGTAGACGATGTCAAACTCCATGAGTAATATTTGCCATTTCTCTAACCTCCCTGTGGGCATAGGCTTCTGGAAAATATACTTTAGTGGATCCAAACGTGAAATGAGATAAGTAGTATATGATGACAGATAATGCTTCAATTTCTGGGCCACCCAACACAGGTGGATTTGATAAATATCCTTTGATCTGGTCAAATGCCTCTTGACATTTTGCCGTCCATTCTATCGCGACATCCTTCTTTAGTAGCCGAAAGATGGGTTCACAAGTTGCTGTGAGTTGAGCAATAAATCTGCTAATGTAATTCAACTTTCCCAACAGACTCATTACTTCTGTCTTGTTCTTCGGCGGTGGCAAATCTTGGATAGATTTGATCTTTGACGGGTCCAACTCAATACCTCGCCGCCTGACAATGAATCCCAAAAGCTTTCCAGATGGAACACTAAATGCACATTTGGCCGGGTTGAGCTTAATATCATACCTTTGAAGTCTTTGAAAAAATTTCCTTAGGTCTGCTACATGGTCTTCCTGATGCTTGGACTTTATGATCACATCGTCCACGTACACCTCAATCTCTTTGTGGATCTTGTCATGAAACACAGTGGTCATTGCTCTCATGTACGTTGCCTAAGCATTCTTCAGACCAAATGGCATTACTCGGTAGCAATAAGTCCCCCACGGCATAATGAATGCCGTCTTTTCCGCATCTTCTTCATCCATCAGAATTTGATGTTACCCAGCATAACAATCTACAAAAGATCTGATCTCACGTCCGGCACAATTGTCGATCAAGATATGGATGTTGGGTAAAGGAAAGTTGTCCTTTGGACTCGCCCTGTTCAGATTGCGGTAATCGACACACACCCTGATCTTCCCATCTTTCTTCGGCACTGGCACCACATTAGCCAACCAATCAGGATATCGAGTGACCCGAATAACCTTTGCTTGTAGCTGCTTGGTTACTTCTTCTTTAATCTTCACACTCATGTCTGTTTTGAACTTCCTCAATTTCTGCTTGACGGGAGGGCATGCCGGGTCAGTGGGCAATTTGTGAACCACTAAATCCGTGCTTAACCCCGGCATGTCATCATACGACCATGCAAAAATATCTTTGAACTCAATAAGTGTTTTGATTAGTTCTTTCCCTGATATTTGGTGTAACGTGGATGCTTATTTTAGTTTCCCTGATACCGTCTGCATCCCCTAAATTGATGGCTTCTGTGTCATTTAAGTTGGGCTTGGATTTCTCTTCAAACTGGCTTAGCTCTCTGTTTATTTCTTCGAAGGCTTCATCCTCATTTTATTCTGATTCATTATCATAATCGACCTCTTGTATAGTTAGTTCGGAATCAGATTGATCTTTTAGACTAGGTTGAATATCCGTTGTGCATGCCATGTCGTTAGAACCAGTATGAAAAGAACTGTTCAGAAAAAGAAAAGAAGGAAACAAAAATAAAAAATAAAAAATAAAATAGGGAATGAAGAAGAAACTTTTCATTTTATTGAATTATGGGATAACAAGGTTTCACACTTTGTTGAGCAATAATAAAAATAAAAAGGAATCTGGATTACAACCCTGGAATAATCCAGAAAACAAGAAGAAAAATCAGAGCCAACTAGCAGGACTCCCTCTGAGTAGGAAGAGGAGTAGCTGTCCAATTGTTGACATTGGCCCTAGGCCCCACAAACTGTATGTCTGCCTTACTGGAACCCTCTCCAGCTTCTATCATGTTGACATCAGCGAACATTTTTTCAAAGCCCTCATTCAAATCTCCATCTGGCCCGATCAGGGGTCCGAGAACTTCTGGGACCGTTAACTTTCTGAACCCTGGTCTGACAAATGATCTGGATAGGCGCGGGATTGGCTTAGGAAGGACCCAGACTCTTTTCTTCAACTTGCAGGCCCGCTTTACATCCGATGCGGTAGGCTTGAATCCTAGCCCAAAAGTATCCAGGTTCTTGGGCAAAGAAACTGGCTGGACCATTACCTACAGATCAATCCCCAAACATTTTCCTTGTACAAACTCGGTGTTCAACATCTCCGAGGCTATCATGAAAGTCGCAGCTGCGATTCTGGGAAGTGGAAGGCCCCCACCCTCAGGAGTTTTGTCTACTGAGACTACGTCAAAAACCTGATAAACCCATAGGCCCTTGTCATCATCGGTTTCTATGAAGGTCACAATGGCATCACTGACGTCATGTGTGTCGTCATCCCCGTGTACCACAATCTCTTGTCTATCCTATTCAAATTTGACCATCTGATGCAGTGTAGAAGGCACTGCTTTGGCTGCGTGGATCCAGGGTCGTCCCAACAAAAGATTATACGACACCACCACATCTATCACTTGAAATTCCTTGGTGAACTCGACCAGACCAATTGTCAATTCCAGTATGATATCACCCACTGTGTCAATACCGCCCCCATCAAAACCTCGGACGCTGACGTTGTTCTTGTGGATCCTATCATCAGCAACCTTCAGTTTGTTCAGAGTGGCCAAATGACAAATATTGGCACTTGACCCATTATCAATTAGTGCTCGAGTGATTACCGATTTTTCGCATTTTACCGTCAGGTAGAGTGCCCTGTTGTGTTCTGTACCCTCTACTGGTAACTCATCATCAGATAATGTCACTCGGTTTACTTCGAAGATTTTGTGCGCTATTTTCTCCAAATGGTTCACTGAGAGCTTGTCCGGGACATGGGCTTCGTTCAGAATCTTCATTAATGCCTGACAATGATCGTTTGAATGGATCAACAAGGATAGCAACGAGATCTGGGCTGGGGTCTTCCTTAACTGCTCTACAATGGAGTAGTCCTGTGCCTTCATCTTCCTTAAAAACTCCTCTGCTTCTTCCTCCCTTACTGGCTTCTTTATTGTTACAGGATTGGCCCTTCTCAATTCTGCGGGAACAAAACACCTTACCGAACGAGTTAACCCCTGGGCCTCGCATACTTCTTCCACAACCTCCTTCCCCTTATGCATTACTGTCACTTGACTGTAGCTCCATGGTACAACTTTCTCATTTGTTATCAGCAACTACATTACTGGCCTGATAACAACTGGTTCTACGTGGACCCCCTTCACCACCAACACTGGTGTGCTTGATACTCCCTGCAGCACTGCCTTGACTGACTCTGGCTTCTTCGCAGCAACAGACGAACCTTTCCCCACTACCACAAATGGCTTGTCATCTACCTTTCCCAATTGTACCACTGCCTTTCCACTGGTCGACTTTTTGTTTGGACTGGCACGAATCATCATTACCGTTTGTGAGGGTGTTTTATGTTTCCCTCCTTCGTGCACTAGTTAGATCATGTGGGCCTCATGGTGCACCGGTAACGGGTTTTCATTGATGTTGGGTGCCTCTGGTACCTGAACCTCGATCCTATTTGTGTCAATAAGATCTTGTACGGTAGTCTTCAACTTCTAACACTTCTCAGTATTATGCCCAGGAGCCCCCGAACAATATTCACAACTTACTGAGTGGTCCAGATTTTTGGGAAGGGGATTTGGTAATTTGGGTTCAACAGGACTTAATAGGCCTAACTGCCTCAACTTGTGGAACAAAGTAGTATAGGTTTCTCCCAGCGGAGTGAATGTTCTCGACCTCTGCACCCTCTCGTTCCTGAAAGCCTGATTTCCGCGGAAGCTTGGCCCTGAAGGATTCCTGTAGGCCCTTGGTGGTGAGTATGTGCTTTGCGAAGGTGGGTATGTGTTTTGTGGAGGTAGATATGTATGTTTGATAGGTGGATATGTATGTTGGGGAGCCAACGCATGCCATTGCGGGCGAGCCGGAGGCTGGGTGTAAGTTTAAGCGTGATGGACGGAGAAATGTGGCTCTTGTGGTGGATAATAGGGTTGTGGAGGGTTGTATGGAGTGTGTGGATAATTTGGGTAATGGGGTCTGGGTTGGTAGCGAGGGGAAGGACCTCTGGATTTGGACCAAGTACCTGCTTCGACTATTGCGACCTCCTCTCTCTTCTTTTTTCCGAGCGCACCTCCCGTGCCGCTTTGGATAGCCTGAGTTGTGGCCTTGATCGCCGAATAACTCATTATCTTGTTGGACCAGAGTCCCTCTTCAACCATGCTGCCCATTTTTACTACTTCATTGAAAGATTTACCAACTGACGTCACCAGGTGACCAAAGTAAGTTGGCTCCAACGTTTGTAAGAAGTAGTCCACCATTTCACCTTCCCTCATTGGTGGATCGACTCTTGCTGCTTGTTCTCTCCAACGGAATCCGAATTCCCTGAAGCTCTCTCCAGGCTTTTTCTCCAGTTTTAACAGTGTGAGACGGTCGGGGACGATCTCAAGGTTATACTGGAAATGACATGCAAATGCTTGTGCTAGATCGTCCCAGGTATACCACCTGCTAGGATCCTGCCTCGTGTACCATTCTAATGCGGACCCGCTTAAACTTTGACCGAAATAAGCTATCAGCAACTCATCCTTTCCACCTGCCCCTCTCATCTTACTACAGAAACCTCGTAGATGCGCCATGGGATCACCATGTCCCTCATATAGATCAAACTTTGGCATCTTAAAACCTGCCGGCAATTGAACATCAGGGAAGGGACACAGATCTTTATAGGACACACTGACTTGGCTGCCCAATCCATGCATATTCCTGAAGGATTGCTCCAGGCTTTTCACTTTACGGAGCACTTCATCCTGCTCCGAATTCTTAGCTGACCTCTCAGTTTCTGTCGAGAGCTGAAGGTGAGGGGTGTAGGTGTATGGCTCGGGTGCTTTGAAGGTGAGTTCAGGAGGATAGTATTGATTGTCGTGAACCTGAAACACTGGTTCATCGGATGATTTTTGCAATGTGGCGAGTGGAGGTGCCACGAAAACAGGAACAGCTGGTGGAGGAGGGTTTTGTTTGGGTGGTGAAGCTTGGGGATTATAGGAAGTTTCCCCTTGATAGTATTGGGTAATGGGGAAGCTCGTTGATGGACCAGTGGAAGGGTGTTCCGGAGTCCGAGCTGGTGAAATGGTAGGAGTAGGGGGAAGTATTGGTAGTGTTTGTCCCTTAGCCCAGGGTAGGTGCATCCCAACTATCTCTTGTCTCAACCTGTCTACTTCCTCCTTCATCATTTGTATCTCCGTCTTTTCCTCCTCAACACTTTTGTCTGAACCAGACATACTTTCCGGAATGGGCTCTTTTGATCTTGTGTGGTAATGGTAATCTGCCAGAACGTTCTAACGAGCTAACTGTTTTGAAATCTCTTTCTCTGATATAAACAACAAACTTGTTAGCGTTAGAGTTTAACACATATTGCAATTTCACATTGGGGAATGCAATGTTCCTAGGCAGTTTAACCATTTCTAACATGTCTTTGCTTCGACTGCATGCATCATTCCGGCTTATGTATTCACTTTGCCTTCCCCCCCCTTTTTTTTAGTGATGGTCGAATATTATGTGGATTGCCTACGTATCATGTCCCCGCATGAATCAGACCGGGCGTAGTTCTGCCACAAGTAAAAATAAAGACAAATTTTTTATTTTTTTTTCATTTTATTACCAAAATATGCTATTACAAGCTACCCATTTGAAAAAAGACAAACAAAATACAGACTCCACACTATTAACATTGTTTGATATGAAAAGAGAACAGAGGGGTAGACAACTGACTCTTAAAAACAACAAGTGCAGACTTGAACAAGGGATACATTAAGGCCTTGAATTTTGGTGCCCGCGAGGCATCGTTCGGCCTTTTCGCGGGCTTTGGTCCAAGGCTTCTTTGCAAGCTTTTTAATTCCTCCATGATCTGGTGGACATAACCCATGACTGAGGCAAAAAGGGTATCACGGGGCATTTCCTCACATGTTAGGCACTTCGTGGTGATGTAGTACCCAATCTCATCGATCCTACCCCTAATTCTATCCCTTTCCATACACAGTTGTTCTATTCGTTGATTCTTTAATCCCAATACTTGAGTGTTGTCAACGAGCTGATCTTGGAACCTATCCATTTGTTCTTCCATTCGGGCTATTGAATCATAACAGCGCTCCCTGTCCGTTCTAGCATATCAGGCTTGTTTAAAGACCCGATCTCTGAGAGTGGTATTTGTTTCTCTTAATATTGCAATGCTCCCTTCATAATCCCTTCTCACTTGCCATAGGTGCTTTTTCCATGCTGCTGCACCTTTTGCCCATCTGGCCCACATTCTTGCTATGCTAGCCTCGGATCTTTCCAAGTCTTTTTGGCTTTCAATGACCTGATTCCTTAACCCTGCTATTAGCCTTTTATCGGACCGGCTTCTCCGTTGGTTGTCGGCATCCATTATGACTTGTCAGTTTTGAGCTCTAAGGGAGTCATTTTCTTGGGTTGATTTCTTTTTGTCCCCTTCATCGGCCGCAGTCTGAATTTCTCTTTCAAATTGAAGATCTATGACCTGCTGCTTCAACTTGCCTATTGTGGCCCTGTATTCTTTTTCCTTTGCCAACCAGTCCCAATGCTCTTGTGAGGACTTGGCAAATTCTTGAAGGTGAGGTCTTTTAGCCGGCCTTCCAGACGACACTTCCTCTTTGTACCAAGCCTGATACCCGGGTGAAACTTCTCCTCTTGCCCGATTCAGTACACAAGTATTTGCCTCCAAGTATTGACATTGGCTCCAAATCTGGCGGACCCTTGCTTCAGGAAACTGGCCATCGAAACTGATCTCAATCACTTGGGTGCTCAGGTCCTCATCTTTCGGCACTATCTGACACCTCCCAAGTTGCCTCAAAACCCTATACGGCGCATAAGGTTGAATGATCTTAAGCCCAATCAAGAGAAAATGAGGCCTAGCTGCTGGCATATATATGACTTCGTCGATCGGTAACCATCCCAGTGTCCACTGTATTTGACTGGCGTTGAGGGTCCGGAAGTATGAGGTCCACGCCGAGACTCCTTCAAGTAAGCGGACCTCATTAATTCTGGTGTAGAACTCCTCTATGCAGGTTTTCTCAGAAGATGCATGGCTCAGGAACTGGGCTCGGTGACATAGGTGTTCGGTCATCCACATTTGCAATAACAAGTTACACCCTTCGAAAAAGTTCCCTCCGGTTTTGCAGGCCGTGAGAGCTCGGAAGATATCAGATACAATCATGGGCTAAAGCGTGTTGTCATCTTGAGTGAGCAAAGTACTGACGACTCCATCTATCTTTATGTCAATATTCCCGTCTTTTCTTGGGAACACTAAAAGCCCTAAGAAGGTTATCATGAAAGCAACTCGTCTATGTTCATCCCACTTTCGACGGTTACTTTTGCTGCACAACTTGTTTTCTGGCTTGTCGAATCCTCCTATGTGGCCGTATCTTTGGTATATGAAGCTTAGAGTGCAAAAACCTTTCGCCAAGTCTGGGTTATGGATCGTTCTGACTACCTTTAACGAGTCCAAAAACCGGTGCACCGCTACGGCTCTTGGAGCAACCAGGTATTTACGCCTCAATGGAACCTCAGCACTGCCGATGTACCCTGCTATTTCCTCTAAAGTCGGGGTGAGTTCAAAGTCCGAGAAGTGGAAGACATTGTGCGCCGGGTCCCAGTAAGTGACCAGTGCCCTTATAATATCCCCCCGAGGCCTAATACCCAACAAACCCGTGAGACCTTTCAGATGTTTCTTGACTTCACCTCGCCCTTCTTTGCCTAAATCATTCCACCATAGCCGCAACTGGATGGGGATTTTATTCATGATTGAAAAAGGTTCATTTTGAGTCGTGCTCATTCCGCACATTTATTAATGTGATTAAACAAAAGAAAAATTTATTTGACTCAAAACTATTTGATTATTTTTCATACAAGAAAGACCCGATTTTCCAAACACGACCTTTCAGCACTTCAGGGACGAAGATTTTAAGGTTGTGCGAGTCAACCGATCAAAAATCCAAAAAATGACAGGAGTGGCCGTTTATGCAAAGTTAGCCTTCCTGCGTCCCTTTCGGGATCATTCAGCTATTTCTGACAAAAATGGCATCGCCAGACTCTATGACGAAAATTAAAATTTGACATTTTTTGTCTATTTTTGCAAAATGGGAGGTTGGACCCGACGAGGGTTGCCTACGTATCTCACGCCCCGTGAGAATCAAACCGGCGTAGTTCGCCCAACATAAACTAAACTTGTAAACAAGACTCCTTTCTTTTGTATTTTTTTCAAATAAATCAAACTAAAAAAGACAAATTTTTTTCCATTTTTTTTTAAATTTCGACAGGGTTTTGCCACTACTTGGACATTGGTTTTATTTTTCAAAAAATAAGTAGTCATCTCCCTACACTGCTATTTTTCTTTTTCTCTTTTTCACAATTTTTCAAAAATTCCTGATTTCAGAAGCCGGTCAGCATGCAGATCTGAAGCAAATAAATGTGCAAAACAAACAAGATGCAGCATGATAGTCTTTTTTCATTTCAGGTTGCTTGTCCTAGACGGACCCAACCCCTGTGTTGAGTCCCCTAAGTTAAATGCAACATGATGCAAATAAACGTTCCTACTAGGGATCCGGAATGAAGTCAAGTTATTCTAGGTTCAACCTGGGTATATGTTCTAGATAGTGTACCCGAGCGGACAACTCGAGTTGAGGAAGGAGCTCATTTCCGGGAACCAAAAGGCCAGCCGGCTTAGAAACTTTCCGAGCCTCTTTTATTTCAGGGGATGACACTAACAAAATAGGGAGTCTCAACCAGTAAGCACATCCCCGAAGGTGAGAAGAGAAAGTTTCGGCACAGTTTATATGTACAGTTAAAATAATATCAAAGCGGTAAAAAATATCATTTTGCACATTTAGGCCAAAACAAATAAGATCAAATAATAAATAAAGCCAAATATAACAGTTCATCTAAGCTCGAATTCTGGTCTGCGAAACCAGAGATTCTGGGTTCGATTCCCCAGCAGAGTCGTCAGAGCTGTCACACCTCCTTTTTCGCCCGCGCCACCGCAAAGGGGCGCGGAAGGGAGTTTTTTCCAATTAAAGGACAATCGAAACGGGATTTATTTATTTATTTCAGAGTCGCCACTTGAGAGATTTGTGGTGTCCCAAGTCACCGGTTGAATCCCGGATCGAGGAAAAGAATGACTCTTGTTTAAGAGTCTGCGCACCAGAAATCCAGATAAGGAATTTTGTTAACCCGGGAGAAGGTGTTAGGCATTCCCGAGTTTCGTGGTTCTAGCACAGTCGCTCAACTGTCATATTCGGCTTAATTATCTGATTTTATACAATTATGAACCTACGTGCAAATTTTTATTGTTTACCGCTTTGTTATTATTTATTTTAATAGAGAATTACAACATTGTGAAAAAACGTATTTCGAACCACGTCACATCAATGTACCCGTGGTTATCGATACATTTCGACTCTGTTGAGATTTGGATTTGGGTCACATAAATATGCCCCCGATTTTAAGAAAGTAAATTGTTAAAGGCGCGCCTAAAGCGACTAGCGTATCATTATTTTGGGTAAGGCCGTGAAATTTTCTAAACGGCCAATCCTGAAGTCTATACAATTATTAACCAATTATTGAGGGCCTCGCGACTTGTGCATTTTATTGGGCGAGGATCATCTCGTTTATTTTAAAAGGATAATCCAAAAGTGGCTACATTTTTTTTTATTTAAGTTTGTCTCTAAAAAAAGAAAAATTCTAATTAATTACATGCTTGAAAAGGCCGCTACTTATTTATCGGATTAAGACAAATGCAAACTGAAAATTGCAATCGAGACAAAAGGAGATTGTTCCATGCCTTATTCTATAATTGAATATTACTAAAATTGAAATTATAAATAGAATACGGAATTTACAAATAATATTACCAAAATAAACTAATTATCCTCTAACTAATTTAGACCCACGTTGTAAGATGAATTGAACTGTTGGAATTAATTGTTTACAACTATTTGAAACTGGAATTAACCTTAATCACTAATGCTTATTCGAAAGTTTGTTAAACTTAATCGTTAACTCGTCTTGTTTGAACTCAACTCATGCCTATTGGATTAATGATCTTAGCAATTACTACTATGATCCTAACTTAAAATATAGTGGGCCTACTGATTCTACGAAATTATTGGCCATTTTTTATTCTGCCTAATATTTACAGATCTCCATTACTAACATGATTAAAAATTCACAAGCTTTGACTCATTTCTATTCCGGTTTGCATGAATTCAGAGTTATACTTCACTAATTAAACTAAATCAAAATAATCTCCAGTAATGACTGTCACACCTCCTTTTTACCTTACACCCCCGGAGAAGGGCATAAGTAAAGAGAGTTTTTCCAATCAAAGGACAATCGGAACTGGATTCTTTACTTATTTCAGAGTCGCCACTTGGGAGATTTATGGTGTCCCAAGTCACCGGTTTTAATCCCGAATCGAGGAAAATATGACTCTGTTTAATATTCTGCGAACCAGAAATTCGAGTAAGGAATTCTATTAATCCGAGAGAAGGTGTTAGGCACTCCCGAATTCCGTGGTTCTAGCACGGTCGCTTAACAATTTATACATGGCCTAATTATCTGACTTACTATATATTTTTTGATCTTATTGCATAGTTTTAACTTTTATTACCGCTTTTAGCTAGACTGTTTGTAATTATAGAATTGTTTTGAAACGAATCACGCGTACGTATATTCGTTTTTTTTATGTAAGAATCATGTCACGCGTACGTGTACACAATGAGGTTAATAACATTTTTTTTTAAAAAATGAATTTGGCCGAAGTTGCGCGTGCTTAAAACAAAACTACGAACATTTGTCATTCTTGTATGATTAAATGGTGAGTTGTGCACCTCGGACTATATGAGATAAATTAATTTAATAACCTCAAAAAACCCCCTTTTTATTAAGAAGATTTTCTCGGAGTTGCGCGAACGCATACTCCGAATTGTCTTTAGAAATGTAATCATGTCACGCGAACGTGTCCACAACTACACTTATAATATTTTAAACGGTCCTATAGATTTTCTACAAATGTTTGTTATTTGTATGTCTATATTAAATATGAAAGCCGTGGGAATTTACTGAATGGTGTGCCTTGATTTCCAGAGAATCAAGATTTATTAAGTGTTGGCCATAGGTTATAGGATTTAAATGTGTGAACGACATGCCTCGAAACTATTCTCCTAGAAACATTAATGAGATAATAAAAATATTAATTTGAAACTAAAATTACAACCTTACCGTGCACACAGTATCCGTAATTCACTTAGGTGCCTTAGAGCTTGATAACCATTCACAAGTTGTTTATTCCCTTCCTATGCTTGGGACCAAGTGTATGTGTTTTAAAGCTTGCCAAATGGTTTACGTGTAAAGTTAGGAGAAAATTAGCTGATAAGCAAACCATTTGTTTCATAAAATAACCATTACTCTACTTGGAGCAAACTCCACTTTGTATATCTTTTACTTAAAATACCGAAATCAGGATTCATAAGTCCCATCCTCTTGTACACAACCATTTTTAGTCCAAAGTCCTAATTATTCTGTTAATTCGCTTATGACGATTGAGTTTTAGACGGACAAAATCAAACCAATTATTATTTAGACTTATGCAAACTATTTATAAATACTAAATCTATACCTTGTAATGATGTTGACATTATTTTTATATTATTTTTTATAAGAAATGGGCTAATTGCACTCCTAAAGTAAAATAGGCCATTTATCGTTAAGAAAGAAAACTGATTTATAAAATGATTTAATAGACAAATTTATACTACATATGCCGCAAATACACATCTGAATCTTTCGGAATGCTCCAATACCTTAAGCGTAACGGATTATATCAATTTACCTCTCACTTATGGTTATCCCCATAGCTGTTATCATACCACATTACATACAAACAAGAACACTTACATCAACTAGAATTAAACAAAAATCTGATGCTTGACGAAATATACTAGTGTGGTTTCTTGATATTTCCATACTACCCTGCACTTAGCTAACAAGGTTTAAACACAAAATTTAATTAATGGTCAACTTTCTACCAAGTTCCCCATCTCGACAATTCGAAGATAAATATTACCACTGAGCTTCAGAAATAAATAAAATTACTGCAGAGCTTATACTAACTTCAAAAGAGGCCAGTTGGGCTAATAGCTCCCATGTCAAGTATAAGACTACATTAGCTAACTAAAGAAACTGAAACTTAAACTAATAGATTTACATGGGTAGAGGACATATTTGGAATTCCGGATTTCATTTCCTTGCAGTATCAAAACTTTGTATGATATAAGTCTAAAACATATACCTGGAAATGAAAGTCAAAAGGAGGTAAGATCAACAAGAATAACAACAGCTATCACCAGCACCAACGAACAGCCCCAGTCAAACGATATCTCGCAAAACTTTAAACCAGATTTGAAGACCAATTCTAAACCTTTCTCCCTCAGGTGATTTAAAATTATTTCAGAAGTTTAAGACAATTCTCAGTCAGTAAAACTTCAGTGGAACAGCAGAATTGTCTTCGGGTGTGGGTATATCCGTGTATGTCCTAGCCCTCAATTTTCAGAATCTTTTGGGTTTTAAATCTCTTTCTCCTAATAAATTTCTTCAGCTCCCTCTCTCTTTTTCAGAATCTGTCCTCCCTTTTTTTTCTTTTGTTCCCCTCAACTCCCCTTTTATACAAATTGGCTTCCCCCTTTCCCCTACTGCCCGACCCCCCTATTTTATTTTAAAAACAGATTTTGCACTAAAATCTGATTTCTTTCAACTTTTAATCCCACTAAGGCCAACTTTCTAATTATCAGCACTCCCAATTCCTTTTGTTCCCCATTAGTGCATTAATTAATACCCCCATTAACAAAGCACTAACAATAAAGTATTATCCTAACTGTTTTATTCCCAAATCACCCCTGAAATTCCCTTAATATTACTGCCCTAAACCAATCTGTTCAAACTTAACAATTATCTTAAAACTAATCTGATTAACAGTTATAACCAACTCCTAAGATTTTAAGGCAGAAAATACATTAGATACAAAGATTCCCATGATTCAGAACAATGTTTACAATCAAACAGAATTTTAACTAATCGGACAACTAACAATCAAAAACTATAACCAAACAGAATGCCAAAAATGATTCAAACTTATACGAACAAACTAATCATCGAAACTTAATTAATCGATTACATATACACAATTGGCAATACAAACAGAATCAATCATACCAACAGGGTAATTCATGGTTTTGTTCAACACAGGGGATTTATGAAGCTAACTATTCGACGACATTAATCAAATCGAATACGTAGTTTATAACATGTACAACTTAATCACAAAAGAGAAATCGACCAAACAAAAGGTCACTGGGGATGAGAAGATGAATTGAAAAAGCATGGAAAATTAATAAAACTAAACTAAACAAATACATAGATAAACAAAATCATAAATACAGAATAAAGGAAAAAGGAAAATACCTCAAACCTTCAGAACTATACGGACCCAGGCTCGAACTAGGATTTGGACACTTTGAGGTCGAACAGACTTTAATCGAAGTATTCTCAATTGAGAATACCTCGATTAAGGTCTATTAGACCCCAATCTTTCATTTAATTTGGACAGATTCCATGATTTGGAATTTTAGGGTTCCGTTTTTCTTCGGATTTAGGGTTCGAACATTTTTGGGCATATTCGAAGGTAACCAATGGTGGTTTAGGGGTGAGAGAGGCCTGGGGGTCACCTGGTATGAATTTGGAACGGATCTGGGTAAGTTCATGTTTGGCTCGAATCTTCAAATGAAGATTCGAGAAGCTCTGAGATGATTCGAGCCAAACGGTTTGAGGATTTGTGTTGGGGGTGGCTGGAAGGTAACAGGGTGTTAGTTTGGTGATCATCGGAGACGGTTGGGTTTTCAGGCCAACCTTCGATTTAAGATTCGAAGAGTTGGGGCCTGATTCGAGGGGAGTTATGGTGATGGTTGGAAAGAGGAGGTCGAGGTGATTCAGGGGTGTTAAGGTGGTGACCGGCGGCGTCGTTGCCGCCGGATTTCAGGCGAAAGGGAACTAAGGCGGCTAGGGTTTTGGGGGGGGCATCATCTTCAGAGACTACAGGCAGACGGGGGGGGGGTGTTTGGTTAGGGGGGCTGGGTTATGAATTCAGTTTATATAGGGGAGGGGTGGTCTGATCTTGACCGTTAGATCAGGCAAGATCTACGGCCTGGATCAACTCATTTAACTGAACGGTGTCGTTTGGTTTAGGTTGGGGAATGGGTTGGCCCGGGGGTGAAGTGGATCGGGTCGTGGGGGAAACTTGGGACCGTTGGATCAATGGAGATGAACGGTTTAGATTCACATGCCTGAAACGGCGTCGTTTTAACCATGCAGGGGCTGAACTGGATCGTTCGATCCAGTTTGATCAATGGCTCAAATTTGAGACGCCAAGACGACGTCATTTGGGATTATCTGAAACCAGGCAATGGGTTGGGCCATGCATTGGTATTGATTTGGGCCCAATTTTATTTCAAATTTTGTGGCCCAATCCGAGTTTATTTATTTTTGAACTCTTTGCCTTTTCTTTCTTTAATTCCTAATTTTAACACAATTCCTAATTAAATTGTAAAATCTAAATACAACTACAAATATTAATTAACACTTACAACAATTAACACACAAATTAAAACATTTATTAAAAATAAAATCACACAATGGCACATTTAAATGACAAAATTACAACAATTACATATTTTTGTGATTTTCCTTCTTTTAAAACCCAATTATGGTTTAATTAATTCCTATTTGTAAGAAATAAGAATACTAAGTGCACATGCCACATATTTTTTATTATTTCAATTAATTATAACAGGATAACCATTTACTGACAAAACACAAATAATTATCAAAAATGCCACGCAAATCCTAAAAATTGTACACTAAGAAAATGGAGGTTTTATTTTTTGATTTCTTTTGGAGTAGTTTTTGTGAAGCAAAAATCACGTGCTCACAATGACTATCTATCAATTCAGTTTTCGTGCAAAGATAAAGTGAGCGGATACGAGCGATTTTTGCCCATTGGAATACTCCATGTGAAGCATTTTTTTGAAAAAGTTTAACCGAACCTTTGCTTCAAAGGTTTCCTACATATCCCTGGCTAGAAGGGAATCAGGTTAATGTAGTTCGGGAAGTTTTGGTAGCTGGGACTACCATGGGACTGCAATGTTACTGCTGTTGCATGCTGCTTTTACTGCTTGATGACCTCCTTATTACACCCTGCTTAAAGAAAACAAGAAGCTAGACTAGACCATGGTATATGAATTACAAAATCTTATCTAGATCATGCTCTTGTATCTCTTGTTGCTTTGATGTCTTGGTGACTCCTTTGGTATCTTTTTATTTCCGATTTGTCTTGTATTCTCCTTTGACTGCCGATCTCGAACTGCTTATTTCCTTTTCGTATTATTTTTCATCGAGTCTTGGACTTCCTTCCTCTGCTGGGGATTCTTGTTGTTTCCCGCTGGGGATTCCGGTTGGATTCCTCTGCTTTACTGACTCTAAATGTATTCCTCTATTATATGGGCGGGCTCCCAACTTCAACCAACAATGTCAAAAAAAAAATCGACATTCTGTTCTTCAGGGGGCTCCTGACCTCGACAACATTTTTTGAAAATAAATTGTCTTTCCTCTCTTCAAGCGGGCTCCTGACCTCAACCACACATTTTTTCTCAAAATTAAATCGTCATTCCTTTCTTCAGGCGGGCTCCTGACCTCTCGAAATTTGAATTGTATTCCTTTGTTCTCCAGGTGGACTCCTGACCTCAACCACACATTTTTTCTTAAAAATAAATCGCCATTCCTTTCTTCAGGCGGGCTCCTGACCTCAACCACACATTTTTTTAAAAAAATAAATAAATCGCCATTCCTTTCTTCAAGCGGTCTCCTAACCTCTCGAAATTTGAATTGTATTCCCTTATTCTCCAGGTGGACGCATGATTGCTGATATTTCCCCTATTCTTCCTTGTTCTCCATGTGGACGCCTGATTGCTGATACTTCGACTGTTCTTCCTTGTTCTCCAGGTGGACGCCTGATTGCTGATACTTCGACTGTTCTTCCTTGTTCTCCAGGTGGACGCCTGATTGCTGATACTTCGACTGTTCTTCCTTGTTCTCCAGGTGGACGCCTGATTGCTGATACTTCGACTGTTCTTCCTTGTTCTCCAGGTGGACGCCTGATTGCTGATACTTCAACTGTTCTTCCTTGTTCTCCAGGTGGACGCCTGATTTCAACAAAATAGACAAAAAGCAAAGAAAAATTTCTGCCCCAGTTTGGTAGTTAGGGACAGCCACGATTGCAAAACTAAATCATATTACCAAATATTACTAAAATTTGAAAGTTGCGTCCCATGTGGACGCCTGATTGCTGATACTTCGACTGTTCTTCCTTGTTCTCCAGGTGGACGCCTGATTGCTGATACTTCGACTGTTCTTCCTTGTTCTCCAGGTGGACGCCTGATTGCTGATACTTCAACTGTTCTTCCTTGTTCTCCAGGTGGACGCCTGATTTCAACAAAATAGACAAAAAGCAAAGAAAAATTTCTGCCCCAGTTTGGTAGTTGGGGACATCCACAATTGCAAAACTAAATCATATTACCAAATATTACTAAAATTTGAAAGTTGCGTCCCATTATCCAGGAGGTCCTGACAACTCTTTAACTAAACGACAATTTTAAATACGAGCTATATCTTTTAAAGGCATGACTTCTACTAAATCTTGTTATCTAAACCAATTTTAAACTATGTCCCATTATCCAGGAGGGTCCTGACAACTTTTACGCAAACTTTGACGCCAACCTACATTCCCTTTGGTGCTTATTTGTCCTACATTTATTACTTATGATTGTTTTAAGGTTTAACTTAGGTCCCATTTTCCAGGAGGGTCCTGAAAATTTATACGATCAAACCTGCATGGTACTTGCTTCCCTCACCGGGTGCTTCCTGAAACAAATGTTGTCTTTGCCCCTATTTCAAATCAAAGAAAAATCTTGTCAGTTTAAAACGTGATGGTTAGTTGTGGCATTCTTGCTGGGGGTGGTTTTCTCTTCTCCATGCTTTGCTTCGTCCGACTGCCTTGAACTGGTCAAAAAGACTGTTTTGACCTTCAGCCCGATCCCTGACTGCGGGGTCCCCCAACTGTTATTTTTCACTTCTGACCCTTTTTTATTCGTAGTCATACATCTCTCATGACATTACTGAACCATTCCACCGATTTAACCTTTGCTTACACCCTAGGTCCCACTTTTCATCATACTATCTCCAGCATGTCCTGGCCGTATTTTGCTTTGTGCAATTTTGAATCTGGCAGTACACTTTGACATTCCTTCTTATTTGTTGGAACCAGGCTAACCTTGGAATAGCTTTAGAGGAGTAAAAATTAATAGCAACGAAATACGACGATTTTGAGAATTAAGAATAAAGAAGAAAATCCAAATCTGGATAACTGTTGGAGATAGGAACAAGGAACTTATCTGATTGGAGTCACTGGCACCAATGATCATCGTATGCATTTTGTATTAATCAGCCCAGTCTATTTAACCAATCTCCTTTCCAATTGTTTTACTTTGTTCTCCAAAATTTCCACAACCCAATTTTACTTTTCGCCAACTTACGGACCTTGTTCGACTTGCAGTGCCCTGAAGGGTTTTCACCGACAAACCTCTCTCATTTGTTTATTCCTCAATTCCTTATCGCCTTATGGTGCCCACGAAGGTTTTCACCGATAAGACTCTCTCATTTTTACTTTCTCTCAGCTTTCGTCGCCTCATGGTGCCCGTGAGGGTTTTCACCCATAAGACTCTCATTTTCATTACTTTTCCTGCTTGGACCAGAGTGTTATCCTGATATGAATCACCTCTATTTGCTCAAATTGGCATCTCTCGAAGACTGATCGAAAGGTCTTTCTTTGGACCGTAATGTGGGCTTTTGGATGGGGTTAGAAATAAAAGGGTATCAAAGGCTCAAAACAATTTGACATGGGTTTAAAATTACAACTCTTGGAATCACATTTCTTATTACAAATACAACTTCTGCCCCAGTTTCTTGCTGGGGAATCTTTTGATATTTTATTTTACTATGACCGAGCCGTGAGGCTGCCTACATATCCTTAACAGGAATCAGGTCAAACGTAGTTCACACCTGAATTTCCTTGTTGTTATACTTTCTCTTTTCACTTCTTTTCTTTTCTCTTTTCTCTTTTCTTTTTGTTATTGATTCCAAAAGAGGGGTATGAAAGAAACAAATGTGGCTCAAAAAAAGGGGAACAAAGGGTACAGTGTTTAGATAGCAGAATAAATTGCCTTTGTCATTCCAATCTTCGAAACAATGCCAAATACAAACAATCAATAATTATATCCAAAGAAAAAATCATGCATAATATCTCTTTACTGCATCAGAATTGATAGCCATGTCTATGCATTTTCCTTCAATATCTGTTAAACATAAGGCACCATTGGATAATACTCTGGTCACAATGAACGACCCTTGCCAATTCGGGGCGAACTTGCCTTTTGCTTCAACTTGATGTGGAAGAATACGTTTCAGCACTTGCTGACCCACTTCAAACTTTCGGGGACGCACCCTTTTGTTGTATGTTCTTGCTATTCTTCTATGATATAACTGGCCATGACATACTGCTGCCAATCGTTTTTCATCAATCAAGCTTAACTGCTCCAAACGGGTTTTGACCCACTCATTATCATCAATCTTAGCTTCCGCAACAATCCGAAGGGAAGGGATTTCAACTTCTGCAGGTATTACAGTTTCAGTGCCATATACCAACAAATAAGGAGTTGCACCTACCGAAGTGCGAACAATAGTGCGATATCCCAACAACGCAAATGGTAACTTTTCGTGCTATTGTCTTGAACCTTCTACCATTTTCCGAAGTATCTTCTTTATGTTTTTGTTGGCTACCTCGACTGCTCCATTCGCCTTGGGCCGATATGGGGTAGAATTGCGATGTGTAATCTTAAACTGTTGACATACCTCTTCCATTAAGTTACTGTTAAGATTAGCACCGTTATCTGTGATGATCACCTTTGGGATTCTGAATCGACAGATGATATTTGAGTGAACAAAATTGACCACGGCTTTCTTGGTCACCGATTTGAATGTTTGGGCCTCAACCCACTTGGTGAAATAATCAATGGCTACCAGAATGAAATTGTGCCCGTTAGATGTTGCCGTCTCAATTGGTCCAATAATATCCATGCCCCAAGCGACGAAGGGCCATGGTGCCGACATTGTGTGCAATTCCGATGGTGGAGAATGAATCAAATCTCCGTGTATCTGGCACTGATGACATTTGCGCACAAAACTGATACAATCTCGCTCCATGGTAAGCCAATAGTAGCCCGCTTGGATAATTTTCTTTGCCAACACATATCCGCTCATATGGGGTCCGTAGACTCCCAAATGTACTTCAGACATGACAGTCGTAGCTTGTCTAGCATCTATGCATCTTAATAATCCAAGGTTTGGTGTTCTTTTATACAAAACTCCTCCACTTAAGAAGAATCCATTTGCCAACCGTCTAATGGTTCTCTTTTGATCCCCTGTGGCTTGTACTGGATATATCCCCATTCTGATATACTCCTTGATGTCGTGGAACCATGGTTCACCATCAAGTTCTTCTTCAATCATGTTACAGTAAGCGTGCTGATCGCGGACTTGAATATGCAGTGGATCCACATAAGCTTTGTCCGGATGGTGCAACATTGATGCCAGGGTAGCCAATGCATCGGCGACCTCATTATGGACCCTTGGAATATGCCTGAATTCCACTGATCGAAACCATTGACAAAGATCATGTAAACATTGTCGGTATGGTATGAGCTTCAAGTCTCGCGTTTCCCATTCTCCTTGAATTTGATGTACCAGAAGATCCGAGTCTCCCAAGACCAAGATTTCCTGGATATCCATGTCTGCAGCTAGCCTTAACCCCAAAATACAAGCTTCATACTCAGCCATATTGTTGGTGTAATAAAACCGAAGCTGAGCCATAACAGGATAGTGATGCCCAGTTTCAGAAATAATCACAGCTCCTATCTCGACTCCTTTCATGTTGGCAGCCCCATCAAAGAAAAGTTTCCAGCCTGGTTTTTCAATTTGCTCCAGTTCACCGATATGCATCACTTCTTCATCGGGAAAATAAGTTCTCAATGGCTCGTAATCTTTGTCGACCGGGTTTTCGACTAAATGATCGGCCAATTCTTGGGCTTTCATTGCAGTCCGAGTCACATAGATGATGTCAAATTCTGTGAGCAATATCTGCCACTTTGCAAGTCTCCCTGTCGGCATAGGCTTTTGAAAAATATACTTCAACGGATCCATATGCGAAATGAGGTAAGTAGTGTAGGATGACAAATAATGTTTCAATTTCTGAGCTACCCAAGTTAGGGCGCAACATGTCCTTTCTAGATGAGTGTACTTAACCTCATAAGTCGTGAACTTCTTGCTAAGATAATAGATGGACTGTTCCTTCTTGTCGGTGATGTCATGTTGCCCCAGTACACAACCAAATGAATTTTCCAAGACTGTTAAGTAAAGAATCAAAGGTCTTCCTGGTTCTGGCGGGACCAGCACGGTGGGTTTGACAAGTATCCTTTTATCTTTTCAAACGCTTCTTGACACTTATTAGTCCATTCGACCGCAGCATCCTTCTTCAACAATTTAAAAATAGGCTCACAAGTTGTCGTGAGCTGAGCAATAAACCTGCTGATGTAGTTCAACCTCCCTAACAGACTCATTACTTCAGTCTTGTTCCTCGGAGGTGGCAATTCTTGAATGACCTTGATAATTGATGGGTCCAACTCTATGCCTCGCCGGCTGACTATAAATCCCAACAGCTTTCCGGATGGAACAACAAATGCGCACTTGGTAGGGTTAAGCTTGAGATTGTACCTGCGAAGTCTCAGGAAGAATTTCCTCAAATCCCTAACATGGTCGGCCTGATGCTTTGACTTTATGATCACATCATCTACGTATACCTCAATCTCCTTATGTATCATATCATGTAACACCGCAGTCATTGCTCTCATGTAAGTTGCTCCGGCGTTCTTCAAACCAAATGGCGTTACCCGGTAGCAATAAGTTCCCCATGGTGTGATGAATGTCGTCTTTTCTGCATTTTCTTCATCCATTAGAATCTGATGATACCCGCATAGCAATCCACAAAAGATCCTATCTCATGCTTGGCACAATTATCGATCAAAATATGGATATTGGGTAATGGGAAGTTATCCTTTGGACTTGCTTTGTTGAGATTGCGATAATCGACGCATACTCTGATCTTGCCGTCTTTCTTTGGCACCGGAACGACATTAGCCAACCAAACAGGGTATTGAGTGACCCGAATGACCTTTGCATCCAACTGTTTGGTAATTTCTTCTTTAATTTTCACACTCATATCAGTTTTGAATTTTCTCAGCTTTTGCCTGACGGGAGGAACCATTGGATCAGTAGGCAATTTGTAGACCACTAAATCAGTGCTTAGACCCGGCGTGTCATCATATGACCATGCAAAAACATCTTTGAAATCTATGAGTGCTTTAATTAACTCTTCCCAGATCTTTGGCTCGAGGTGGACACTTATTTTAGTCTCTCGGATATTATTCGTGTCTCCTAAATTGACGGCTTCTGTATCACTCAGGTTGGGTTTGGGTTTTTCTTCAAAGTGAATTAACTCTTTACTAATCTCTTCGAAGGCCTCATCCTCATCATATTCTGATTCGTAATCACAATCTACTTCTTGAATTATTATTTCGGAATCAGATTGATTTTTAAGACTGGGCTGAGGATTCCTTATGCATGTCATATCACTAGAGCCAGCATAAAAAGGACTGTACAGAAAAGAGAAGAAAAACAAAAGAAAAACTATCAGGAATGATAATGAAAGGGAAATTGTATTTCATTGAATGATGAAAGATAACAAGGTTTACACACTTCAAACAGACTGCAAGATAAAAATCTGGATTACAACCCCGGAATAACCCAAACAAACTGAAGGAAAATCAAAATAAACTACCAAGACTCCTTTCGAATGGGGAGAGGAGTGACTTTCCAATTATTAAGCTTTGTCTCTGGCCCAACGAATTGAACTTCTGCGTTGCTAGGACCTTCACCACTTTCCACCATGTTCACATCGTCAAACAACTTTTCAAATCTTTCAATTAACTCCTCGTCAGGATTAATCATAGATTTAGGAATTGTTGTTATTGAGTGATTTCTGGTACCGGACTTGACAAAAGATTTTGAAAGATATGAGACTGGCTTTGGGAGGGCCCATGCCTTCTATTTTAGCTTTCTGGCCTTTCTCACGTCTGCGACAGTGGGTATGAATCCCAAACCAAATGTTCCCAAGTTCTCGGGAAGAGATACTGATTGTATGATGCCTTGCAAAGATGAGCCCAAACCTTTACCGAGTACAAAACCTTTCTTCAACATCTCATAGGCTACCATGACTGATGCGGTGGTTATTTTTGGATTTGGAATGTATTTCCCCTCCGGAATTTTCTCTACCAACATTGTGTCAGAAACCTGGTAAACCCATGGTCCCTGGTCATTTTTTATTTCCATGACCGGTACAATGGCATTGTTGTGAGCACATAAGCTGTCTTCCCCATGCATAACTATTTCTTGTCTATCCTATTCAAACTTGACTACCTGGTGTAGTGTTGATGGGACTGCTTTAGCAGCATGGATCCATGGTCGACCCAACAGTAAATTATAGGAAACAGCTATATCCAGCACCTGAAACTCCATTGTGAATTCAACTGGCCCTATTGTCAGCTCCAACATTATGTCCCCAACTGAATCTCTTCCTCCACCGACAAATCCCCGCACGCAAATACTGTTCTTATGGATCCTCTCCTCTTCTATTTTCAACTTCCTTAGAGTGGAAAGAGGGCAGATGTTTGCGCTTGACCCGTTGTCAACCAATACCCGGGTCACCACGGAGTTTTCACATTTTAATGTGAGGTAAAGAGCTCTGTTGTGCTCAGTACCTTCTACAGGCAATTCATCATCAGAAAATGTGACACTGTTTGCATCAAAGATTTTGTTGGGTATTTTTTCCAAGTGATTCACGGAGATCTTATCGGGAACGTGTGCCTCATTCAAGATCTTCATTAGAGCTTGACGGTGCTCGTCCGAATGAATCAGTAATGACAATAGTGAAATTTGAGCGGGCATCTTTCTTAATTGTTCCACGATAGAATAGTCATGTAACTTCATCTTCCTCAAGAATTCTTCTGCTTCTTCCTCCGTTACGGCTTTCTTCATTGGTGTTGGATTATTTTTAGCTCTTCTTAATTCCTCGGGAGTAAAACACCTTCCCGAGCGAGTCAAACCCTATACTTCACAGATTTCTTCCTTGACTTTTTTTCCTTTGTACATTACCGCTACTCGTTCGTAGTTCCATGGAATAGCCTTGCTGTTGATTACTGGTAACTGGGTTACTGGCTTGATAACAACCCGATCTATGCAGGCTCCTTCCACGACTATGATGGGTTTGCTGGACACTCCTGGTACAATCACCTTTACCCCTTCCCGTTTCATTGCAACTTTGCTCGAAGATCCCTTCTCAACTGCCACAGATGGCTCAACACTGTTTTTGCTCTGCTTGAGCACCGACTTCTCATCTACTAATTGTTCATCTGTCTTGGCTTCATTAGACCGAATCATCATGATGTTCTGTGATGGCTTCTTGGTTTCCCCCTTTGCATGCACTATTTCTATCATATTTGCCTCTTGATGGGCTGGCATCGGATTTATGTTGATATTGGGTGCTTCGGGAGCTTGAACTTCAATTTTATTGGTATCAATCAGCTCCTGTATTGCATTTTTTAAGTGCCAACACTTTTCTGTATCATGACCTGGGGTACCAGAACAATACTCACAGCTAACAGTGTAGTCCAGATTCTTTGGAGGAGGATTTGGCAGCTTGAATTGTATCGGCCTTAGCATATCTAGCTATTTTAGCCTGTGGAACAGACTAGTGTAGGATTCTCCCAACGGAGTAAAGGTTTTCTTTTTCTGCAACCTTTCACCCTTGAGTGCTTGACTAGGCCTGAAACCTGGTCCGGGAGCATTTTGATAGGTTCATGAATATGGATAAGTATTTGGTAAGACAGGAGCACGCCAATGAGCGTGGGCAGGTGGTTGGTTGTATGCTTGTGCATGGTGGACGGAAAAATGAGGCTCCGACGGGTGATAGTAGTGTTGGGGTGAATTGTGGTGATAAGTTGGTTGGTGGGATCAAGGTTGATTTTAGTAGTGAGGTGAACTTTTGGGTCCGGACCAAGTTCCCGAATCAACCATTGTCGCTTCCTCTCTTTTCTTCTTTCCAATCCCTCCTACGCCGCCTTGAATAGCCTGAGTAGACGCTTTGATAACCGAATAACTCATGATTTTATTCGACTTGAGGCCTTCCTCTACCATGCCCCCCATCTTTACTACTTCGTTGAATGATTTTCCCACAGCTGAGACCAAATGGCCATAGTAAGTAGGTTCCAAGGCCTGTAGGAAGTAATCTACCATCTCACTTTCCTTCATTGGGGGATCCACCCTTGCTGCTTGTTCCCTCCACCGGAACCCATATTCTCTAAAGCTTTCACTGTGCTTTTTCTCAAATTTAGTCAAGGATAGTCGATCTAGAACGATCTCAAGATTGTATTGGAAGTGACAAGCAAATGCCTGCGCCATATCATCCCATGTGTACCATCTCCCATGGTCTTGGCGGGTATACCATTCCAATGATGATCCACTCAAACTCTGACTGAAGTAAGCCATTAATAATTCGTCTTTTCCTCCAGCTCCCCTCATCTTGCTGCAAAAACCCCTCAAGTGGGCTACTGGATCATCGTGCCCGTTGTATAGATCGAACTTGGGCATCTTGAAACCGGCCGGTAATTGCACATTTGGGAACAGACATAGGTCCTTGTAGGCCACACTGACCTGCCCTCCTAACCCCCGCATGTCTCGGAACGAGTGTTCTAAGCTTTTAACGTTCCTGAACATCTCTTCCTGTTCGGTATTTTTGACTGGCTTATCAATTTCTGTAGGGAGGCCAAAGCGGGGAGTATATGAATGGATTTCTGAAGCTTTGAAAGTGGGCTTCGGGGGGTAGTATTGGTTGTCCTGGGCCTGGAATATAGGTTCACTAGGAGACTTGTGGAGTGTAGCTGGGGGAGGTGCTACGAAGACAGGAGTTACTGGTATAGGAGGGTATGGAATTGGTTTAGGGGGTGGAGATTGTGGTGTATGAGAAGTGGTGCCTCGGTAGTGCTGGTAAATGGGAAAACTCGGAGATAGATCAGTGGCAGGATGATCCTGAGTTTGAGCCAGTGGTGGGGTGGAAGCAGGGTTAGCAGGGTAAGCTGGGGGTGATTGTCCTGTAGACCAAGCCCGATACATCTCGTCCATCTGTTGCTTAAGTTTAAACATCTCTTCTTTCATTTTATTGACGTCCAGCTCCTCTATCTCAACACCTGTGTCGACATCCGGGATATACATGATTTCGGGTATTGGTCCTTTTGATCTGGTTTGATAATGATAATGTGCCAGTATACTCTAGATAAACTAACTGCTTGAATTCTGGAAAACAACAAACTTGTTAGTTTTTAGAGTTTAACACATATGCAATTACACGTTGGGATGCAATGTACCTAGGTAATTAACCATTTTCTATCATGTATTTGCTCGGTTGCTTGTGTCATCCTAGCTTTTCTTGATCTTTCTTTTTATTGTCATTCACTCCTATCTTTATTTCCCTCCCTTTTCATTTTATTCTTTTCTTTTGGTTGTGGTCGAATCTTATAGAGATTGCCTACGTATCATGTCCCCGCATGAATCAGACCGTGCGTAGTTCTGGCGATAGCAATTATTAATACTCTTATTTATTCTTTAACCAACGAAACAGTACAAAGACGGAGATGACATTACATTTGAACAACATTTTAAGAAAATGGTTTAAAAGACTTGACACAGACTCAAACTAAAACACGACTTATTATATAAAAAGCTCCAACAACTATGACTACGCTCCAGTCCCCACTTTTGTTTTCAATCATTGGAACATCTGCTCACGGTGGGGCTTGACCCGACTGACCTCCTAGTGTACGGTACATTCTTTCTAACTCCATTGCAAGATGACGGGCAAAAGTAGGTGCATGCTCTAGAAACCTTTCATAATCCATCCTTTGGCAGTTTACATAACTTTGAGAGGTGTCTTATATTCCCAAAGGCTCCTTCAGTACATCGATTCTTTGGTCTTCTGAACATCAGTAATCAAATCAGAAAAATCAACGTTGTCAAAGGGTGTTGTTCTTTCAACTTCCTATATTCAAGATTCGGAAATCCGGATGGATTTCAAATTCATGAAAAGGGCCTTACTAACAAACAAAACAAGGACACCTGGCAGATTCACCGTCGCTTCGCTTTCATGGTGGCTTTTCTGGGAATCATGGTCTTCCCAAACAAAGAGCGAATGATTTATGTTCGCATAGCCAGAGTCGTACAAGTCCTCACCACCAAGGAACGTCACACCCTTGCCCCGATCATTCTCTCAGACATTTATCGGGTATTGACCTTATGTAAATCAGGGGCAAAAGTCTTCGAAGGGTGCAATATTTTGTTGCAAATGTGGTTGACTGAACATCTCCGACATCACCCCAAGTTCATGCAGTATGGTCCAAGCAAGGACAATTTCATCGAGAGTTATGAAGAAAGAATAAAAGATTATAAATCTCCAGAAGGGGTGGAAGCCTGGATATCCTATTTAAGATCTTTAATGGCAAGTCAAATTGAGTGGACCTTGGGATGGCTCCCGGTAAGAGAAGTGATACATATGTCAACCTTGAAGAGTTATTTGCTGCTGTTGGGTTTAAGAAGCATCTAGTCGTATGCGCCACAGAGAGTTCTTAGACAACTAAGGAGATACCAAGTGGTGCATGATGATGAAGATTTGAGTATGCAAGTGATCGAGCTACACCCCGAAGCCATTCTCCCCGAGGCTTTAATCCAGCAAATTTGGAATGGTTGTCGATACTTGTAAGATGATACTCGAGTTCCAAATCCTGTAAAAGGCGAGATAAATCCAGGATATGCTAGATGGTTTGAGAAAGAATCCCGCGTGGATGATGCACCGGAACCTGATCTTAGAAGGCCCATAAAAAGACCGCATGTTCAAACCTTTGATGATAAAATCTAAGAACGGTTGGCTTGGGGTGAAAAGGAAAAGGGGAACAAAGCAACTATTCATGCCTTAGAATAAATCAATAAAATGTGTCTTTCTAGGATATTCTTTTTGGAAAGAAAGGCTACAAATTGTTGGATCTTCACTCTAGGGGCTCAATTTCAACAGATGAAGAAAGCCTCTGAAGCGCCAGTGAGAAGTTGGAAAGATCAGAAAATCATTGCCAATCTGATGGAAAAAATGCAAGATTATGACTCCATCTTGACAAAGACTGAAAAGAAGTTAGGCAAAGCTAAGGAAAAAGTCATACAATTAAATGAGGAGGCCAAATTTAATAAGGAACGCCAAGTAATAAGATTCGAAGAAGACATGGCTCAATTCAAGAAAGAGAAGGACCGTTGGATACATTCAGAAGCTCAACTCCATGCACAATTGGAAGAAATGAGAAGGTACAATAGAGAACATCAGCACGCAGATATTGATAGAGAAAGAGCACAGGCAAGACTCGATCAGGCTAGACTTCAAGCTCAATTGGAGTCGGCTTTAGATCGCGAAGACCGCATAAGAGATATAGCCACCACTCGCCAACAGCAATTGCAAAACCAAGACCAAAATCTCCAAGATTTCAGAGCACAAATCCATGATTTGGCTGTTTATTTTGGTTTCTCAAATCTCCATCAAAACCGGAATATCCAGCTATCTCTTCTAATGTGGGAGTAAGCTCGAAATCAGAGAAGCGAAAGACATTGTGAACAGGGTCCCAAAAAGTCACTAGTGTCGTAATCAAATCGTCGCGTGGTTTAACTTTCATAATATCTGTGAGAGCTCCCAAATACTTAATGACCCATTTCTGACCATCTCTTCCTAACTCATGCTACCACATCTGAAGCCGAAATAAAAACTCATCTATATCTGTGAATGGTGGGTTTTGGATGGTGCTCATTTTGTATCTGCGATTGATTTTAACAAAAAGCAAGACTCATTTTGAAAACAAATATTCATAATTTTTTATTTTTTTTTGCAGTTCGTAAGAATAAAACCATTTTTTTAAAAATAAAAACGACATTTCCTTTCCTTTTCAGAATTTTAAACTATTTTGGAAATTTTCTAAAGCAGCCCATTTTCTTTCTCGGTTCTCACAATGATTTTCTATCCTTTTCCATAAGCTGGTCAACATGCAAATCCGAGGCAAATGAATGCACAAGTAATAAGTAAAATGCATTAGGATGGTCTTTTCATTTCGGGTGCACTTGTCCTAGACAGACCCAACCCCTGTGTTGAGTCTCCAAAGTCAAATGCACATGATGCAAACAAACGTTCCTACTAGGGATCCAACATGAAGCTGAGTTATTCTAAGTAAAAAACCTGAGGCATATTGTTCTAGACCTGGCTTACCCAAGCGGACAGCTTGAGCCGAAGTGGGGGCAACGTACCGGGAGCATGAAAGTCTACCCGGCCTAGTTACTTGTCCCAACTTCGTTCTATTTGGTATGACTTCTAACAGAAAGGTGGGCCACGCGCACATGTGCACCATAAATTCAGAAGGCTCAGAAAGAAGAAGGGTTTTGTAGCAGTTTTATATACACAATTCAGATAATATTAAAGCGGTAAAAAGCAACATTTAGCACAGTAAGCATAAACATATAAAAATCAGATAATAAATAAAACCAACTATAACAGTTATTCTAAGCTTGAATTCTTGAACCCTGAACCAGAGATTCTGAGTTCGAGTCCCCAGCAGAGTCGCCAGAGCTGTCACACCTCCTTTTTACCTTACACCCCCGGAGAAGGGCATAAGTAAAGAGAGTTTTTCCAATCAAAGGACAATCGGAACGGGATTCTTTACTTATTTCAGAGTCGCCACTTGGGAGATTTATGGTGTCCCAAGTCACCGGTTTTAATCCCGAATTGAGGAAAATATGACTCTATTTAACATTCTACGAACTAGAAATTCGAGTAAGGAATTCTATTAATCCGGGAGAAGGTGTTAGGCACTCACGAATTTCGTGGTTCTAGCACGGTCGCTTAACAATTTATACATGGCCTAATTATCTGACTTACTATATATATTTTGAACTTATTGCATAGTTTTAACTTTTATTACCGCTTTTAGCTAGACTGTTTGTAATTATAGAATTGTTTTGAAACGAATCACGCGTACGTATATTCATTTTTTTATGTAAGAAACATGTCACGGGTACGTGTACACAATGAGGTTAATAACATTTTTTTTAAAGAAAATGAATTTGGCCGAAGTTGCGAGTGCTTAAAACAAAACTACGGACATTTGTCATTCTTGTATGATTAAATGGTGAGCTGCGCACCTCGGTCTATATGAGATAAATTAATTTAATAACCTCCAAACACCCCCCCCCCCTTTTTATTAAGAAGATTTGCTCGGAGTTGCGCGAACGCATACTCCGAATTGTCTTTAGAAATGTAATCATGTCACGCGAACGTGTCCAAACCTATACTTATAATATTTTAAACGGACCTATAGATTTTCTACAAATGTTTGCTATTCGTATGTCTATATTAAATATGAAAGCCGTGGGAATTTACTGAATGGTATGCCTTGATTTCCAGAGAGTCAAGATTTATTAAGTGTTGGCCATAGATTATAGGATTTAAATGTGTGAATGACATGCCTCGAAACTATTCACCTAGAAACATTAATGAGATAATAAAAGATTAATTTGAAACTAAAATTACAACCTTATCGTGCACACAGTATCCGTAATTCACTTAGGTGCCTTAGAGCTTGATAACCATTCACAAGTTGTTTATTCCCTTCCTATGCTTGGGACCAAGTGTATGTGGTTTAAAGCTTGCCAAGTTAGGAGAAAATTAGCTGATAAGCAAACCATTTGTTTCATAAAAACCATTACTCTACTTGGAGCAAACTCCACTTTGTATATCTTTTACTTAAAATACCGAAATCAGGATTCATAAGTCCCATCCTCTTGTACACAACCATTTTTAGTCCAAAGTCCTAATTATTCTGTTAATTCGCTTATGACGATTGAGTTTTAGACAGACAAAATCAAACCAATTATTATTTGGACTTATGCAAACTATTTATAAATACTAAATCTATACCTTGTAAGGATGTTGACATTATTTTTATATTATTTTTTATAAGAAATGGGCTAATTGCCCTCCTAAAGTAAAATAGGCCATTTATCGTTAAGAAAGGAAACTGATTTATAAAATGATTTAATAGACAAATTTATACTACATATGCCGCAAATACACATCTGAATCTTTCGGAATGCTCCAATACCTTAAGCGTAACGGATTATATCAATTTACCTCTCACTTATGGTTATCCCCATAGCTGTTATCATACCACATTACATACAAACAAGAACACTTACATCAACTAGAATTAAACAAAAATCTGATGCTTGACGAAATATACTAGTGTGGTTTCTTGATATTTCCATACTACCCTGCATTTAGCTAACAAGGTTTAAACACAAAATTTAATTAGTGGTCAACTTTCTACCAAGTTCCCCATCTTGACCATTCGAAGATAAATATTACCACTGAGCTTCAGAAATAAATAAAATTACTGCAGAGCTTATACTAACTTCAAAAAAGGCCAGTGGGCCAATAGCTCCCATGTCAAGTATAAGACTACATTAGCTAACTAAAGAAACTGAAACTTAAGCTAATAGATTTACATGGGTAGAGGACATATTTGGAATTTCGGATTTCATTTCCTTGCAGTATCAAAACTTTGCATGATATAAGTCTAAAACATATACCTGGAAATGAAAGTCAAAAGGAGGTAAGATCAACAAGAATAACAACAGCTATCACCAGCAGCAACAAACAGCCTCAGTCAAACGATATCTTGCAAAACTTTAAACCAGATTTGAAGACCAATTCTAAACCTTTTTCCCTCAGGTGATTTAAAATTATTTCAGAAGTTTAAAACAATTTTCAGTCAGTAAAACTTCAGTGGAACAACAGAATTGTTCTTCCTGTGTGTGTATATCCGTGTATGTCCTAGCCCTCAATTTTCAGAATCTTTTGGGTTTTAAATCTCTTTCTCCTAATTTTCTTCAGCTCCCTCTCCCTTCTCCTGAGTCTGGGTTTTTTTGTTCCCCTCAACTCCCCTTTTATACAAATTGGCTCCCCCCTTTTCCCCTACTGCCCGACCCCCCCCCCCTCTTTTATTTTAAAAACAGATTTTTCACTAAAACCTGATTTCTTTCAACTTTTAATCCCACTAAGGCCAACTTTCTAATTATCAGCACTCCCAATTCCTTTTTTCCCCATTAGTGCATTAATTAATACTCCCATTAACAAAGCACTAACAATAAAGTATTATCCTAACTGTTTTATTCCCAAATCACCCCTAAAATTCTCTTAATATTACTGCCCTAAACCAATCTGTTCAAACTTAACAATTATCTTAAAACTAATCTGATTAACAGTTATAACCAACTCCTAAGATTTTAAGGCAGAAAATACATTAGATACAAAGATTCCCATGATCCAGAACAATGTTTACAATCAAACAGAATTTTAACTAATCGGACAAGTAACAATCAAAAACTATAACCAAACAGAATGCTAAAAAATGATTCAAACTTATACGAACAAACTAATCATCGAAACTTAATTAATCGATTACATATACACAATTGGCAATACAAACAGAATCAATCATACCAACAGGGTAATTCATGGTTTTGTTCAACACAGGGGATTTATGAAGCTAACTATTCGACGACATTAATCAAATCGAATACGTAGTTTATAACATGTACAACTTAATCACACAAAAAAATCGACCAAACAAAAGGTCACTGGGGATGAGAAGATGAATTGAAAAATCATGGAAAATTAATAAAACTAAACTAAACAAATACATAGATAAACAAAATCATAAATACAGAATAAAGGAAAAAAGGAAAATAGCTCAAACCTTCAGAACTATACGGACCCAGGCTCGAACTAGGATTTGGACACTTTGAGGTCGAACAGACTTTAATTGAAGTATTCTCAGTTGAGAATACCTCGATTAAGGTCTATTAGACCCCAATCTTTCATTTAATTTGGACAGATTCCACGATTTGAAATTTTAGGGTTCCATTTTTCTTCGGATTTAGGGTTCGAACATTTTTGGGCAGATTCAAAGGGAACCAATGGTGGTTTAGAGGTGAGGGAGGCCTGGGGGTCACCTGGGATGAATTTGGGATGGATCTGGGTAAGTTCATGTTTGGCTCGAATCTTCAAATGAAGATTCGAGAAGCTTTGAGATAATTCGAGCCAAACGGTTTGAGGATTTGTGTTGGGGGTGGCTGGAAGGTCACAGGGTGTTAGTTTGGTGATAATCGGAGATGGTTGGGTTTTCAGGCCAACCTTCGATTTAAGATTCGAAGAGTTGGGGCCTGATTCAAGGGGAGTTATGGTGATGGTTGGAAAGAGGAGGTCGAGGTGATTCAGGGGTGTTAAAGTGGTGACCGGCGGCGTCGTTGCCGCTGGATTTCAGGCGAAAGGAAACTAATGCAGCTAGGGTTTTGGGGGGCATCGTCTTCAGAGACGATGATGAACAGGAAGACGGGGGGTGTTTGGTTAGGGGGGCTGGGTTATGAATTCAGTTTATATAGGGGAGGGGTGGTCTGATCTTGACCGTTAGATCAGGCAAGATCTACGGCCTGGATCAACTCATTTAACTGAACGGTGTCGTTTGGTTTAGGTTGGGGAATGGGTTGGCCCGGGGGTGAAGTGGATCGGGTCGTGGGGGAAACTTGGGACCATTGGATCAATGGAGATGAACGGCTTAGATTCACATGCCTGAAATGGCATCGTTTTAACCATGCAGGGGCTGAACTGGATCGTTCGATCCAGTTTGATCAACGGCTCAAATTTAAAACGCCAAGACGACGTCGTTTGGGATTATCTGAAACCAGGCAATGGGTTGGGCCATGCATTGTATTGATTTGGGCCCAATTTTATTTCAAATTTTGTGGCCCAATCTGAGTTTATTTATTTTTGAACTCTTTTCCTTTTCTTTCTTTAATTCCTAATTTTAACACAATTACTAATTAAATTGTAAAATCTAAATACAACTACAAATATTAATTAACACTCACAACAATTAACACACAAATTGAAACATTTATTAAAAATAAAATCACACAATGGCACATTTAAATGACAAAATTACAACAATTACATATTTTGTGATTTTCCTTCTTTTAAAACCCAATTATGGTATAATTAATTCCTATTTGTAAGAAATAAGAATATTAAGTGCACATGCCACATATTTTTTATTATTTCAATTAATTATAACAGGATAACCATTTACTGACAAAACACAAATAATTATCAAAAATGCCACGCAAATCCTAAAAATTGTACACTAAGAAAATGGAGGTTTTATTTTTTGATTTCTTTTGGAGTAGTTTTTGTGAAGCAAAAATCACGTGCTCACAATGACTATCTATCAATTCATGTATCCATAGGCATATAGAAAACAGTTCAAACTACTTACAATAATTCTAAGTACAGTCCAATTTTCAGTATAGTTGTAAATTGTAAATACATGTTTAAGATGAGCATAAACATATACAATATTTCCTAATGTACAGTCTAATACATTAATTGAACACAATTTAATAGGCAAGCTGTTAAGCCTTTTAATTCAGCATTTTTTTGCAGTTTGAAGTCACCTCAGAACTAATATCAGAAATGTGTACCTGGAAAGGGACCACAAGGAAAAGGAAGAAGAGGATCAGCAGGAGTAGTAGCAACAACACAGCAACAACAACAGTAACGGAAACAGAACAGCCCAATAACGGTGTTTAATAAAACCAGCAGAATTCCAGCAACACCCCAATGAAACAATAACAAATAACCAACTAAACTCAAGGAACAAACCAAGTGAAAGCCCAGAAACACCAACAACAATCAACGGGCAGAAACAAAGTGAACCAGGAATGCAATAGGACAATCGATTTCCGACTCTCTATCTTTCAGACTCTTAAGGAAAGAAACTCAGAACTTCAATTCAAAAAAAAACACTAATTCTGATTTTTAGTAGTAAAAGCAAGACCTCACTCTTTCAGTTTTTAGTTCTTAAATTACTCACCCTTTTTTAAAACTTAAATTGAAAGACCAGTTAATGTTTAACCCTTCAAAATCTGATCCCTTAACTTGTGTCAACCCCCTTATTTATAGCCAAACTTGAAGCACTCAAATTAATTCTCACCATCTTTTACCCATTCCCCTTTTGAATCCCACTACTTAATGTTTTGTCCCCCACTATATTAAACAAATATTAATTCCCACTAATACATATCTTTTCTTTACTTAATTCTCTTATTCCCCACTACCGCATGCTTTGTCCCCCACTATATTAAACAAATATATTAATTCCCACTACCACTTGTCTTGTCCCCCACCATGTATTAAAAATGTATTAATTTAATATTATTAGTACTTAGTGGACAGAACACTCAAATTAATCATTTTTTAAAACTTAAAATCCTGAAAATGCCCCTGAAACTACTAAAATTACCATTCTACCCCTGAAAATACTACAATTTACCATTCTACCCCCATCAGCTATAACCAATTCATCTAATCAATTAACCAAAATACATCAGCTATAACCAATTCCTAATCAAATTTCATCAACAAATTTAAGCTAGAAACTCAGATTATGTCAAATATCATCAAAACAAAGACTAAGGATTCAGGGAACCAAACCATATGATGAACAATAAAGAAACAACTGAAATCATTTTGACTGAACAACATTTTTAACAACAAACATACTTTCAGATTCAATAACAGTAACAAATTGAACATAACAAGTAAGTAGATTCAAATCACTAAACTCAATAATCAATTGAACTTCAAATTAAATCTAACAACATTACAACCAAGATAAATGATTCAACTGATTAAACTAACACACTTTTATATTAAAACTAAACAAGAACAAATGAATAAAAACAAACTGAAAAAATAATCAAGAAATGATAAACAACGAACAAGAAAAGAATCAAACATATACTGATTTTAGATCCGAGAATATCAAACAAAATACGGACAGAAATGAAACTTAAACCAACTAACCGAAAATGACCGCAACGGAACAGAAACTCGGACAGTAACCTCGACGTACCGGATCTCGACGAACAATGACGACCTCAACGAAAACGGAAAACTCGAACCAAGATTGCCAACTACCTCGACGGGCTGTTGGTAGTGTGGTCGACGGATTGTTGTGCGTCGTTTAACGATGGTTAGCGACGAGCTGCTCAGCTGCTGGTGGGCGACGAGGTAACGTGAGGCTGTTGTGCATCGTGAGATGAAGCAGCAGCACTGTCGAAGAAGCTGCAACAGCAGCTGTTCGTCTGGTGGGGGTCGTTGGCAGTGTCGTCGACGGGTGGTTTGGGTAGACGACGAGGGTCGTGACTGGTCGACGCAGCAGCGCTGCTGCTAGTCAATGGTGGACCACGGTCACCGCTGCTGGTTGAGGGTCTGTCCGGCGTAACAGTAGGTGGGGGACGTTGGCGGTGTCGTGGTTGTTTGGTTTCAATGGCGGACGGGGGGTCGACTTGGGTGGTCCAACGACGGAAAAGAAGAATGGACGGGGAGGGGGGCTGAGTGGTGAACGGAGGGGGGCTGTGGGGTTACGTGGGGGGGTGAACGGAGAAGATGAAGAGAAGGGGGGTGCATGGGTCCGGCGGCTAGGAGAAAGAGATGGGATGTCTTTAGGGTTTTTTAGGTAGTGAGTAGCAAATGAAACAAAAATGAGAGAAAGAGTGAGGGGGTCGTGTGGTCAAATGGGGGGGTGTTTGTTTGGGGTTATGGCGCGGACCGGTTCGGGTCGACCCGGTGGGTTTTTTTTGGGTTGGATAAGGGGTTATTTGGTTTTGGGCTTTTGGTTTAGAATTGAAGAAAAGGCCCAATCCGATTTTCTTCTTCTTTGATTGCTTCTTTTTTCTTCTTTTATTTTTTCTTAAACTAAAACTAGATTCTAAAAATCCTAAATTATCATATAGAACTAAATTAATTTATAAAAGTGTTAATTAATTATTAATAACAATTAACACACAATTAAATAGCAATTATGATAAAATCACACAATTTAGACATTAAATGCTAAAAATGCAACGTACATTATTTTTATGATTTTTTTGTTCTTGTAAAAACAAACTTAATTGATCCTAATTGTAGAATTAAATTCTAAATGCAAATGCGACATATTTTGTATTTTTTATTAATTTAACAAATAAACATGCATCGACAAATACAAATAATTATCAAAAATGCCACGAAAATTCTCAAAATTGCACACAAAGGAAAATTGTTTTATTTTGAATTTTGGGAGTAATTCTCACATAGGGCAAAAATCACGTGCTTACAACTGCCCCTCTTTGTCCGAAAACACAAAGAGTTTTCGTGCAAAGAAAAAAGTGAGCAGATACGAGCGATTTTTGCTCATCCGAGTACTCCGTGTGAAGTATTTTTTTGAAAGATTTAACCGAGCCTTTGCTTAGAAGGTTTCCTACATATCCCTGGCTAAAAGAGAATCAGGTTAATGTAGTTCAGGAAGTTTTGGTAGCTGGGACTACCATGGAACTGCAATGTTACTGCTGTTGCATGTTGTTATTACTGCTTGTCGACCTCCTTATTACACCATGCTGAAAGAAAACAAGAAGCTAGACTAAACTATAATCTATGAATTACAAAATCTTATCTAGATCTTCAGCCATGCTCTTGTGTCTCTTGTTGCTTTGATGTCCCGGTGACTCCTCTGGCATCTCTTTACTTCTGATTTGTCTTGTATTCACCCTTGACTGCCGATCTCGAACTGCTTATGTCCTTCTCGGGAGCTTCGCATTATTTTTCCATTGAATCTTGAACTTCCTTCTTCTGCTGGGGATTTTGTTGTCTCCCGCTGCTTTACTGACTTCAACAACAATTACTTCTTAAAATATAACGCCTCCATTCTCCAGGCGGGCTCCTGACTTCAACTACTTCTTCGAAATAATTCAGCCTCCATTCTCCAGGCGGGCTTCTGACTTCATCAGCAACTTTGAAAATAAATCAGCCTCCGTTCTCCAGGCGGGCTCCTGACTTCATCAGCAACTTTGAAAATAATTCAGCCTCCGTTCTCCAGGCGGGCTCCTGACTTCAACAACAACTTAAAAATAATTCGGTCTTCATTCTCCAGGCGGGCTCCTGACTTCAACAACAACTTTAAAAATAATTCGGCCTCCATTCTCCAGGCGGGCTCCTAACTTCATCAGCAACTTTGAAAATAATTCAGCCTCCATTCTCCAGGCGGGCTCCTGACTTCAACAACAACTTAAAAATAATTCGGCCTCCATTCTCCAGGCGGGCTCCTAACTTCAACAACTTTAAAAATATTTCGGCCTCCATTCTCCAGGAGGGCTCCTGACTTCAACAACTTTAAAAATAATTCGGCCTCCATTCTCCAGGAGGGCTCCTGACTCCAACTTAAAATTTAACAACCTCCATTCTACAAGCGGGCTCCTGACTTCTCCAACTTAGAATATAACAACCTCCGTTCTACAGGCGGGCTCCTGATTTCTCCAACTTTTTAAATGTAACACCTCCATTCTCCAGGCGGGCTCCTGACTTCTTCAACTGCTTCCTTCAAAACTGGTGTTTTATTCCTCTAAAAACTGTTGGGAATAACACCGATATTTTATATCACCAATATGTCATTTTCCTTCTTCAAAGACTATTTCCTTTAAAGCTGATGCTTTCACTTCCCTGAAACCTGTCGGGAATAACACTGCTGGGGAATTATCTTCCTCCTTTTAACAATGGTGGGGATGATATTGATTCAAAGGTCATTGCTTTTACAACTTTGGGTTATCTTGCTTCTTCCAAGATTGCTTTTCTTTTAAAACTTGTATCTCCCTTCTCGTATACTGCTGGGGATTTTACTTCCTTCAAAAACTTGTGTTATCTTCTCTCTTTCCCAAATGGGCTATCTGATTTCAAGAAAATTTTCGTAATGAGAGAAAATTTTCTGCCCCAGTTTGATAATCTTCTTTGTGACCCTGTCTTTCTGCTGTCAATAATATTTCCTTTCCCTGCTTTAAATCAAAGAAAAATTTGTTAGTTTAAAACGGAGCAAGTGGTCGTGCCACTTCTGCTGGGGATGGTTTTTCCCCTTTCTTTTCCCTGCTTTGCTATAAAACTTGCTGGGGATGATATTATTTGCTGGGGCTGATATTCCTGCTGGGGATGGTTTTTCTTTTCTCTTCCTTCCCCGCTCTATGTTGTCCGACCATTGTGTATCTTTGTCGAGAATCTGTCGGAGTTGTTCCTGTATCTCGCAAATCTGCTAGGGATCCTCTTGGAATTTGATCCATAACTTTTTAACTGTTGCTTTTCCGTTTTTCTCCAACTTCCCCTGGAAATTTGGTCCTCTTGAGATCTAGACCCATTCATCATTTGGTCTTGCGACCAACTTCTTTTTACTTTATCGCCTTATCTTTCGCCTGTCCCATTCGCATTTTGCTTTGCACCATTTTGGCAACTGGTAGTAAGTTCTGAAAATCCTTTTCAAAAACAAACTGTTGGGGAGGTAAAGTCTTTAAACCAAGAAATGAAAAAGTGATGATTTCAAAAAATAGAAAAAGAAGAAGTCTTTCTGAACAAATGCTGGGAAAAAGGAAAGAAAAGAACTTATCTGAATGATATAACCAATCCCAACGATCATGTCGTGCATTTCGGATTGATCAACCCAGTCTATTCGTATCAATCAATCTTTCGGATGGCCTCATCTTGCTGGAGATAAATAAATACTCAACTCTTTGCCAAATGTGGACCCTTTCCGCCAATCTTGTCTTGTCGCCTCATAGTGGCCTTCGAGGGATTTTCACTAATAAGAGTCTCTCATTTCTCTCAACTCTTGTCGCCTCATGGTGCCTGTGAAGGTTTTCACCGATAAGACTCTCTCATTTTATTTTATTTTTCAGCTGGGGATTGGAGTGTTGTCGATATGACTCTCTTTGCTGGGGATTCTTTCGGCTATCAATTCATTTCCAGTTTATGATCTTCTTCTTTGTTGGGGATCAGAGTGTTATTCCCGACTTCCATTTGCATTGACTTGGCACTTCTCAGATACTGACCGGGAGGTCTTTTTTGGACATCAATATGGGTTTTTATGTATGGCCAAAAGGAAAAAGGATATCAAAAGTTCAAAATAATTTTGATGAGTAAAACAGTACAACTCTTGGAATCAAACGTTCTTACCAAAATTATAAACGCAAACTTCTGCCCCAGTTTTTCTTGCTTGGGGATTTTTATTTTGTTACACTATGTTACATTATGCACACCATGTTACACTATGACCGAGCCGTGAGGCGCCTACGTATCCTTCTTTGAGGAATCAGGTCAAACGTAGTTCTCATTCCTTTATTTTTCTTGTGACTTTTTCTTTATCATCATTATTTTTCTCTTTTCTTTTTCTTTCATTTTAATTACTGATCCCAAAAGAGGGATATGAAAGAATAAATAAGGCTCAAAAGGGGAAGCAAAAGTTAAAGTGTTTGGATAGAAGAAAGAATTGCCTCCGTCATTTCATTCTCCGATAAATGCCAACCACAAACAAACAACAATTACAATCAAAAGAAATCATACATAATATCTCTTAACTACATCAGAATTGATAGCCATATCGACGTATTTCCCGTCGATATCTGTTAAATATAAAGCGCCATTGTGCAACACTCTGGTTATAATGAATGGTCCTTGCCAATTCGGGGCGAACTTGCCTTTTGCTTCGGCCTGATGTGGCGGGATTCATTTCAACACCTGCTGCCCCACCTCAAATTTTCTTGGGCGCACCTTCTTGTTGTAGGCTTTCGCCATTCTCTTTTGATATAACTGGCCATGACACACAGTTGTCAATCTCTTTTCATCAATCAAGTTCAACTGCTCTAAATGGGTTTTGACCCACTTGTCATCATCAATCTCAGCCTCAGCGACAATCCGAAGGGATGGAACTTCAACTTCCGCCGGTATTACTGCTTCAGTTCCGTATACCAACAAATAAGGAGTTGCCCCTATTGAAATACGGACAGTGGTGCGATAACCCAACAATGCAAATGGTAATTTTTCATGCCACTTCCTAGAACCTTCTACCATTTTCCGAAGTATCTTCTTTATGTTTTTGTTGGCCGCTTCAACTGCTCCATTCGCCTTGGGACGATATGGGGTGGAATTGCGGTGTGCAATCTTAAACTGTTGACATACCTCTTTCATCAAATTGCTATTAAGATTAGCACCATTATCCGTGATGATCACTTTTGGGACCCCAAATCTACAGATGATATGGGAGTGAACAAAATCCACCACTGCCTTCTTGGTTACTGACTTGAAAGTTTAAGCTTCAACCCACTTAGTGAAATAGTCGTTGGTCACCAGAATGAACCTATGACCGTTGGTAGCTGCCGTCTCAATAGGTCCAATGACATCCATGCCCCAGGCAACAAATGGCCATGGTGCTGATATTGTATGCAATTCTGTCGGCGGAGAATGAATCAAATCTCCGTGTATCTGACATTGATGGCATTTCCGCACGAAATTGATACAATCGCGCTCCATAGTGAGCCAATAGTACCCTGCTCGAAGAATCTTCTTCGCCAACACATATTCGCTCATATGTGGCCCACAAACTCTAGCATGCACCTCTGTCATAACTGTCGTGGCTTGACTAGCATCTATACATCTCAGCAATCCCAAATCTGGGGTTCTTTTGTACAACACTCCTCCACTGAGGAAGAATCCATTAGCCAATCGCCGAATGGATCTCTTCTGATCTCTGGTGGCCTGCTCCGGGTATATCCCCATTCTGAGGTACTCCTTGACATCATAAAACCATGGCTCGCCATCAATTTCTTCCTCTATCATGTTGCAATAAGCATGTTGATCACGAACCTGGATATGCAACGGGTCAACATGAATTTTGTTTGGGTGATGCAACATCGATGCTAAAGTGGCCAAAGCATCGGCAACCTCATTGTGAACTCTTGGGATGTGTCTGAACTCCACTGATCGAAATTGCTTGCTCAGATCGTGCAAACATTGTCGATATGGTATGAGTTTCAAATCCCATGTTTCCCATTCACCCTGAATCTGATGCACCAGGTGGTCCGAGTCTCCCAAGACCAAGACGTCCTGGACATCCATGTCTGCAGCTAGTCGCAGACCCAAAATGCATGCCTCATACTCAGCCATGTTGTTGGTACAATAGAAACGCAGCTGAGCCGTAACAGGATAATGACGTCCTGTTTCAGAAATAAGTACCGCTCCTATTCCAACTCCCTTCGCATTTGCGGCTCCATCAAAGAAGAGCTTCCAACCTGGTTCCTCAGGTAATTCCAACTCATCTATATGCATCACTTCTTCGTCAGGAAAATACGTCCTCAACGGCTCGTATTCTTCATCAACAGGATTCTCAGCCAAGTGATCGGCCAGTGCTTGGGCTTTCATGGCCGTCCTCGTCACATAGACGATGTCAAACTCCATGAGTAATATTTGCCATTTTGCTAACCTCCCTGTGGGCATAGGCTTCTGGAAAATATACTTTAGTGGATCCAAGCGTGAAATGAGATAAGTAGTATATGATGACAGATAATGCTTCAATTTCTGGGCCACTCAAGTTAGGGCACAACATGTCTTCTCAAGTTGAGTGTACTTAACCTCATATACTGTAAACTTCTTGCTGAGATAATAGATGGCTTGTTCCTTCCTTCCTGTAATGTCGTGTTGCCCCAGCACGCAGCCAAACGAATTCTCCAGGACCGTTAGATAAAGAATTAACGGTCTCCCCGGCTCAGATGGAACCAACACAGGTGGATTTGATAAATATCCTTTGATCTGGTCAAATGCCTCTTGACATTCTGCCGTCCATTTTACCGCTGCATCCTTCTTCAGTAGCCGAAAGATGGGTTCACAAGTTGCTGTGAGTTGAGCAATAAATCTGCTGATGTAATTCAACCTTCCCAACAGACTCATTACTTCTGTCTTGTTCTTCGGCGGTGGCAAATCTTGGATAGATTTGATCTTTGACGGGTCCAACTCAATACCTCGCCGACTGACGATGAATCCCAAAAGCTTCCCAGATGGAACACCAAATGCACATTTGGCCGGGTTGAGCTTAATATCATACCTTCGAAGTCTTTGAAAAAACTTCCTTAGGTCTGCTACGTGGTCTTCCTGACGCTTGGACTTTATGATCACATCGTCCACGTACACCTCAATCTCTTTGTGGATCATGTCATGAAACACAGTGGTCATTGCTCTCATGTACGTTGCCCCAGCATTCTTCAGACCAAATGGCATTACCCGGTAGCAATAAGTCCCTCACGGCATAATGAATGTCGTCTTTTCCGCATCTTCTTCATCCATCAGAATCTGATGTTACCCAGCATAACAATCTACAAAAGATCTGATCTCACGCCCGGCACAATTGTCGATCAAGATATGGATGATGGGTAAAGGAAAGTTGTCCTTTGGACTCGCCCTGTTCAGATTGCGGTAATCGACACACACCCTGATCTTCCCATCTTTCTTCGGCACTGGCACCACATTAGCCAACCAATCAGGATATCGAGTGACCCGAATAACCTTTGCTTGTAGCTGCTTGGTTACTTCTTCTTTAATCTTCACACTCATGTCTGTTTTGAACTTCCTCAATTTCTGCTTGACGGGAGGGCATGCCGGGTCAGTGGGCAATTTGTGAACCACTAAATCCGTGCTTAACCCCGGCATGTCATCGTACGACCATGCAAAAACATCTTTGAACTCAATAAGTGTTTTGATTAGTTCTTTCCCTGATATTTGGTGTAACGTGGATGCTTATTTTAGTTTCCCTGATACCGTCTGCATCCCCTAAATTGATGGCTTCTTTGTCATTTAAGTTGGGCTTGGATTTCTCTTCAAACTGGCTTAGCTCTCTGTTTATTTCTTCGAAGGCTTCATCCTCATCGTATTCCGATTCATTATCATAATCGACCTCTTGTATAGTTAGTTCGGAATCAGATTGATCTTTTAGACTAGGTTGAATATCCGTTGTGCATGCCATGTCATTAGAACCATTATGAAAAGAACTGTTCAGAAAAAGAAAAGAAGGAAACAAAAATTAAAAATAAAAAATAAAATAGGGAATGAAGAAGAAACTTTTCATTTTATTGAATTATGGGATAACAAGGTTTCACACTTTGTTGAGCAATAATAAAAATAAAAAGGAATCTGGATTACAACCTTGGAATAATCCACAAAACAAGAAGGAAAATCAGAGCCAACTACCAAGACTCCCTCTGAGTAGGAAGAGGAGTAGTTGTCCAATTGTTGACATTGGCCCTAGGCCCCACAAACTGTATGTATGCCTTACTGGAACCCTCTCCAGCTTCTATCATGTTGACATCAACGAACATTCTTTCAAAGCCCTCATTCAAATCTCCATCTGGCCCGATCAGGGGTCTGAGAACTTCTGGGACCGTTAACTTTCTGAACCCTGGTCTGACAAATGATCTGGATAGGCGCGGGATTGGCTTAGGAAGGACCCAGACTCTTTTCTTCAACTTGCAGGCCCGCTTTACATCCGCTGCGGTAGGCTTGAATCCTATCCCAAAAGTATCCAGGTTCTTGGGCAAAGAAACTGGCTGGACCATTCCCTGCAGATCAATCCCCAAACCTTTTCCTGGTACAAACCCGTTGTTCAACATCTCCGAGGCTATCATGAAAGTCGCAACTGCGATTCTGGGAAGTGGAAGGCCCCCACCCTCAGGAATTTTGTCTACTGAGACTGCATCAAAAACCTGATAAACCCATGGGCCCTTGTCATTGTCGGTTTCTATGAAGGGCACAATGGCATCACTGGCGTCATGTGTGCCGTCATCCCCGTGTACCACAATCTCTTGTCTATCCCATTCAAATTTGACCATCTGATGCAGTGTAGAAGGCACTGCTTTGGCTGCGTGGATCCAGGGTCATCCCAATAAAAGATTATACGACACCGCCACATCTATCACTTGAAATTCCATGGTGAACTCGACCGGACCAATTATCAATTCCAGTATGATATCACCCACTGTGTCAATACCGCCCCCATCAAAACCTCGGACGCAGACGTTGTTCTTGTGGATCCTATCATCAGCAACCTTCAGTTTGTTCAAAGTGGCCAAAGGACAAATATTGGCACTTGACCTATTATCAATTAGTACTCGAGTGACCACCGATTTTTCGCATTTCACCGTCAGGTAGAGTGCCCTGTTGTGTTCTGTACCCTCTACCGGTAACTCATCGTCAGAGAATGTCACTCAGTTTACTTCGAAGATTTTGTGCGCTATTTTCTCCAAATGGTTCACTGAGAGCTTGTCCGGGACATGGGCTTCGTTCAGAATCTTCATTAATGCCTGACAATGATCGTTTGAATGGATCAACAAGGATAGCAACGAGATCTGGGCTGGGGTCTTCCTTAACTGCTCTACAATGGAGTAGTCCTGTGCCTTCATCTTCCTTAAAAACTCCTCTGCTTCTTCCTCCCTTACTGGCTTCTTTATTGTTACAGGATTGGCCCTTCTCAATTCTGCGGGAACAAAACACCTTACCGAACGAGTTAACCCCTGGGCCTCGCATACTTCTTCCACAACCTCTTTCCCCTTATACATCACTGTCACTTAACTATAGCTCCATGGTACAGCTTTCTCATTTGTTATCGACAACTGCATTACTAGCTTGATAACAACTGGTTCTACGTGGACCCCCTTCACCACCAACACTGGTGTGCTTGATACTCCTTGCAGCACTGCCTTGACTGACTCTAGCTTCTTCGCAGCAACAGAAGAACCTTTCCCCACTACCACAAATGACTTGTCATCTACCTTTCCCAATTGTACCACTGCCTTTCCACTGGTCGACTTTTCGTTTGGACTGGCACGAATCATCATTACCGTTTGTGAGGGTGTTTTAGGTTTCCCTCCTTCGTGCACTAGTTCGATCATGTGGGCCTCATGGTGCACCGGTAACGGGTTTTCATTGATGTTGGGTGCCTCTGGTGCCTGAACCTAGATCCTATTTGTGTCAATAAGATCTTGTACGGTAGTCTTCAACTTCCAACACTTCTCAGTATCATGCCCGGGAGCCCCCGAATAATATTCATAGCTTACTGAGTGGTCCAGATTTTTGGGAAGGGGATTTGGTAATTTGGGTTCAACAGGACTTAATAGGCCTAACTGCCTCAACTTGTGGAACAAAGTAGTATAGGTTTCTCCCAGCGGAGTGAATGTTCTCGACCTCTGCACCCTCTCGTTCCTGAAAGCCTGATTTCCGCGGAAGCTTGGCCCTGAAGGATTCCTGTAGGCCCTTGGTGGTGAGTATGTGCTTTGCGGAGGTGGGTATGTGTTTTGTGGAGGTGGATATGTATGTTGGGGAGGTGGATATATATATTGGGGAGCCGACGCACGCCATTGCGGGCGAGCCGGAGGCTGGGTGTAAGTTTGGGCGTGATGGACGGAGAAATGTGGCTCTTGTGGTGGATAATAGGGTTGTGGAGGGTTGTATGGAGTGTGTGGATAATTTGGGTAATGGGGTCTGGGTTAGTAGCGAGGGGAAGGACCTCTGGATTTGGACCAAGTACCTACTTCGACTGTTGCGACCTCCTCTCTCTTCTTTTTTCCGAGCGCACCTCCCGTGCCGCTTTGGATAGCCTGAGTTGTGGCCTTGATTGCCGAATAACTCATTATCTTGTTGGACCAGAGTCTCTCTTCAACCATGCCGCCCATTTTTACTACTTCATTGAAAGATTTACCAATTGACGTCACCAGGTGACCAAAGTAAGTTGTCTCCAACGTTTGTAAGAAGTAGTCCACTATTTCACCTTCCCTCATTGGTGGATTGACTCTTGCTGCTTGTTCTCTCCAACGGAATCCGAATTCCCTGAAGCTCTTTCCAGGCTTTTTCTCCAGTTTTAACAGTTTGAGACGGTCGGGGACGATCTCAAGGTTATACTGGAAATGACCTGCAAATGCTTATGCTAGATCGTCCCAGATATACCACCTGCTAGGATCCTGCCTCGTGTACCATTCTAATGCGGACCCGCTTAAACTTTGACCGAAATAAGCTATCAGCAACTCATCCTTTCCACCCGCCCCTCTCATCTTACTACAGAAACCTCGTAGATGTGCCATGGGATCACCATGTCCCTTATATAGATCAAACTTTGGCATCTTAAACCTGCCGATAATTGAACATCGGGGAAGGGACACAGATCTTTATAGGACACACTGACTTGGCTGCCTAATCCATGCATATTCCTGAAGGATTGCTCCAGGCTTTTCACTTTACGGAGCACTTCGTCCTGCTCCGGATTCTTAGCTGGCCTCTCAGTTTCTGTCGAGAGCTGAAGGTGAAGGGTGTAGGTGTATGGATCGGGTGCTTTGAAGGTGAGTTTAGGAGGATAGTATTGATTGTCGTGAACCTGAAACACTGGTTCATCGGATGATTTTTGCAATGTGGCGGGTGGAGGTGCCACGAAAACAAGAACAACTGGTGGAGGAGGGTTTTGTTTGGGTGGTGAAGCTTGGGGATTATAGGAAGTTTCCCCTTGATAGTATTGGGCAACGAGGAAGCTCGTTGATGGACCAGTGGAAGGGTGTTCCGGAGTCCGAGCTGGTGAAAGGGTAGGAGTAGGTGGAAGTATTGGTGGTGTTTGTCCCTTAGCCAAGGCTAGGTGCATCCCAGCTATCTCTTGTCTCAACCTGTCTACTTCCTCCTTCATCATTTGCATCTCCGTCTTTTCCTCCTCAACACTTTTGTCTGAACCAGACATACTTTCCGGAATGGGCCCTTTTGAACTTGTGTGGTAATGGTAATCTGCCAGAACGTTCTAACGAGCTAACTGTTTTGAAATCTCTTTCTCTGATATAAACAACAAACTTGTTAGCATTAGAGTTTAACACATATTGCAATTTCACATTGGGGAATGCAATGTTCCTAGGCAGTTTAACCATTTCTAACATGTCTTTGCTTCGACTGCATGCGTCATTCCGGCTTATGTATTCACTTTGCCTCCCCCCCCCTTTTTTCCAGTGATGGTCGAATATTATGTGGATTGCCTACGTATCATGTCCCCGCATGAATCAGACCGTGCGTAGTTCTGCCACTAGTAAAAATGAAGACACAATTTTTTTTATTATTCTTTTTTTTCATTTTATTACCAAAATATGCTATTACAAGCTACCCATTTGAAAAAAGACAAACAAAATACAGACTCCACACTATTAACATTGTTTGATATGAAAAGAGAACAGAGGGGTAGACAACAGACTCTTAAAAACAACAAGTGCAGACTTGAACTAGGGATACATTAAGGCGTTGAATTTTGGTGCCCGCGAGGCATCGTTCGGCCTTTCCGCGGGCTTTGGTGCAAGGCTTCTTTGCAAGCTTTTTAATTCCTCAATGATCTGGTGGACATAACCCATGACTGAGGCAAAAAGGGTATCACGGGGCATTTCCTCATATGTTAGGCACTTCGTGGTGATGTAGTGCCCAATCTCATCGATCCTACCCCTGATTCTATCCCTTTCCATACACAGCTGTAATATTCGTTGATTCTTTAATCCCAATACTTGAGTGTTGTCAACGAGCTGATCTTGGAACCTATCCATTTGTTCTTCCATTCGGGCTATTGAATCATAGCAGCGCTCCTTGTCCGTTCTAGCATCTCGGGCTTGTTTAAAGACCCGATCTCTGAGAGTGGAATTTGTTTCTCTTAATATTGCAATGCTCCCTTCATAATCCCTTCTCACTTGCCATAGGTGCTTTTTCCGCGCTGCTGCACCTTTTTCCCATCTGGCCCGCATTCTTGCTATGCTAGCCTCGGATCTTTCCAAGTCTTTTCGGCTTTCAATGACCTGATTCCTTAACCTTGCTATCAGCCTTTTATCGGACCGGATTCTCTGTTGGTTGTCGGCATCCATTATGACTTGTTGGTTTTGAGCTCTAAGGGAGTCATTTTCTTGGGCTAATTTCTTTCTGTCCCCTTCATCGGCCGCGGTCTGAATTTCTCTTTCAAATTGAAGATCTATGACCTGCTGCTTCAACTTGCCTATTGTGGCCCTGTATTCTTTTTCCTTTGCCAACCAGTCCCAATGCTCTTGTGAGGACTTGGCAAATTCTTGAAGGTGAGGTATTTTAGCCGACCTTCCAGACGACACTTCCTCTTTGTACCAAGCTTGATACCCGGGTGAAACTTCTCCTCTTGCCCGATTCAGTACACAAGTATTTGCCTCCAAGTATTGACATTGGCTCCAAATCTGGCGGACCCTTGCTTCAGGAAACTGGCCATCGGAACTGATCTCAATCACTTGGGTGCTCAGGTACTCATCTTTCGGCACTATCTGACACCTCCCAAGTTGCCTCAAAACCCTATACGGCGCATAAGGTTGAATGATCTTAAGCCCCATCAAGAAAAAATGGGGCCTAGCTGCTGGCATATATATGACTTCGTCGATTGGTAACCATCCCAGTGTCCACTGTATTTGACTGGCGTTGAGGGTCCGGAAGTATGAGGTCCATGCCGAGACTCCTTCAGGTAAGCGGACCTCATTAATTATGGTGTAGAACTCCTCTATGCAGGTTTTCTCAGAAGATGCATGGCTCAGGAACTGGGCTCGGTGACATAGGTGTTCGGTCATCCACATTTGCAATAACAAGTTACACCCTTCGAAAAAGTTCCCTCCGGCTTTGCAGGCCGTGAGAGCTCGGAAGATATCAGATACAATCATGGGCGCAAGCGTGCTGTCATCTTGAGTGAGCAAAGTACTGACGCCCCCAGCTATCTTTATGTCAATATTCCCGTCTTTTCTTGGGAACACTAAAAGCCCTAAGAAGGTTATCATGAAAGCAACCCATCTATGTTCATCCCACTTTCGACGGTTACTTTTGCTGCACAACTTGTTTTCTGGCTTGTCGAATCCTCCTATGTGGCCGTATCTTTGGTATATGAAGCTTAGAGTGCAAAAACCTTTCGCCAAGTCTGGGTTATGGATCGTTCTGACTACCTTTAACGAGTCCAAAAATCGGTGCACCGCTACGGCTCTTGGAGCAACCAGGTATTTACGCCTCAATGGAACCTCAGCACTGCCGATGTACCCTGCTATTTCCTCTAAAGTCAGGGTGAGTTCAAAGTCCGAGAAGTGGAAGACATTGTGCGCCGGGTCCCAGTAAGTGACCAGTGCCCTTATAATATCCCCCCGAGGCCTAATACCCAACAAACCCGTGAGACCTTTCAGATATTTTTTGACTTCGCCTCGCCCTTCTTTGCCTAAATCATTCCACCATAGCCGCAACTGGAGGGGGATTTTATTCATGATTGAAAAAGGTTCATTTTGAGTCGTGCTCATTCTGCACATTTATTAATGTGATTAAACAAAAGAAAAATTTATTTGACTCAAAACTATTTGATTATTTTTCATACAAGAAAGACCTGATTTTCCAAACACGACCTTTCAGCACTTCAGGGACGAAGATTTTAAGGTTGTGCGAGTCAACCGATCAAAAATCCAAAAAATGACAGGAGTGGCCGTTTATGCAAAGTTAGCCTTCCGGCGTCCCTTTCGGGAACATTCAGCTATTTCTGACAAAAATGGCATCGCCCGACTCTATGACGAAAATTAAAATTTGACATTTTTTGTCTATTTTTGCAAAATGGGAGGTTGGACCTGACGAGGGTTGCCTACGTATCTCACGCCCTGTGAGAATCAAACTGGCGTAGTTCGCCCAACATAAACTAAACTTGTAAACAAGACTCCTTTCTTTCATTTTTTTTTCAAATAAATCAAACTAAAAAAGACAAATTTTTTTTCATTTTTTTTTCAAAATTTCGGCAGGGCTTTTGCCACTACTTGGACATTGGTTTTATTTTCCCTACACTGCTATTTTTCTTTTTCTTTTTCTTTTTCTTTTTCTTTTCACAATTTTTCAAAAATTCCCGATTTCAGAAGCCGGTCAGCATGCAGATCTGAAGCAAATAAATGTGCAAAACAAACAAGATGCAGCAGGATGGTCTTTTTTCATTTCAGGTTGCTCGTCCTAGACGGACCCAACCCCTGTGTTGAGTCCCCTAAGTCAAATGCAACATGATGCAAATAAACGTTCCTACTAGGGATCCGGCATGAAGTCAAGTTATTCTAGGTTCAACTTGGGTATATGTTCTAGACAGTGTACCCGAGCGACAACTCGAGTTGAGGAAGGAGCTCCTTTCCGGGAACCAAAAGGCCAGCCGGCTTAGAAACTTTCCGAGCCTTTTTTATTTCAGGGTATGACACTAACAGAATAGGGAGTCTCAACCAGTAAGCACATCCCCGGAGGTGAGAAGAGAAGGTTTCGGCACAATTTATATGTACAGTTCAAATAATATCAAAGTGGTAAAAAGCATCATTTTGCACATTTAGGCCAAAACAAATAAGATCAAATAATAAATAAAGCCAAATATAACAGTTCATCTAAGCTCGAATTCTGGTCTGCGAAACCAGAGATTCTGGGTTCGGTTCCCCAGCAGAGTCGCCAGAGCTGTCACACCTCTTTTTTTGCCCGCGCCACCGCAAAGGGGCGCGGAATGGAGTTTTTTCCAATTAAAGGACAATCGAAACGGAATTTATTTATTTATTTCAGAGTCGCCACTTGGTAGATTTATGGTGTCCCAAGTCACCGGTTTTAATCCCTGAATCGAGGAGAATATGACTCTGTCTATTTAACAGTCTGCGCATCAGAAATCCGGATAAGGAATTCTGTTAACCCGGGAGAAGGTGTTAGGCATTCCCGAGTTCCGTGGTTCTAGCACGGTCGCTCAACTGTTATATTCGGCTTAATTATCTGATTTTATACAAATACGAACTTATGTGCAAATTCTAACGCTTTACCGCTTTTATTTTTATTATTTTACAGAGAATTGCAACGTTGTGAAAAAACGTATTTCGAACCACGTCACATTAATGTACCCGTGGTTATCGACATATTTTGACTCTGTTGAGATTTGAATTTGGGTCACATAAATGTGCACCGGAGTTTAAGAAAGTAAATTGTTAAAGGCGCGCCTAAAGCGACTAGCGTATCATTATTTTGGGTAAGGCCGTGAAATTTGCTAAACGGCCGATCCTGAAGTCTATACAATTATTAACCAATTATTGAGGGTCCCGCGACTTGTGACTTGTGCAGGCAAGGCTCCTCTCGTTTATTTTGAAAGGATAATCCTAAAGTGACTACATTTTTTTTATTTAAGTTCGTCTCTAAAAAAAGAAAAATTCTAATTAATTACATGCTTGAAAAGGCCGCTACTTATTTATCGGATTAAGACAAATGCAAACTGAAAATTGCAATCGAGACAAAAGGAGATTGTTTCATGCCTTATTCTATAATTGAATATTACTAAAATTGAAATTATAAATAGAATACGGAATTTACAAATAATATTACCAAAATAAACTAATTATCCTCTAACTAATTTAGACCCACATTGTTAGATGAATTGAACCGTTGGAATTAATTGTTTACAACTATTTGAAACTGGAATTAACCTTAATCACTAATGCTTATTCGAAAGTTTGTTAAACTTAATCGTTAACTCGTCTTGTTTGAACTCAACTCATGCCTATTGGATTAATGATCTTAGCAATTACTACTATGATCCTAACTTAAAATATAGTGGGCCTACTGATTCTACGAAATTATTGGCCATTTTTTATTCTGCCCAATATTTACAGATCTCCATTACTAACATGATTAAAAATTCACAAGCTTTGACTCATTTCTATTCCGGTTTGCATGAATTCAGAGTTATACTTCACTAATTAAACTAAATCAAAATAATCTCCAGTAATGACTATCTATCAATTCATGTATCCATAGGCATATAGAAAACAGTTCAAACTACTTACAATAATTCTAAGTACAGTCCAATTTTCAGTATAATTGTACAATGTAAATACATGTTTAAGATGAGCATAAACATATACAGTATTTCCTAATGTACATTCTAATACATTAATTGAACACAATTTAATAGGCAAGCTGTTAAGCCTTTTAATTCAACATTTTTTTGCAGTTTGAAGTCACCTCAGAACTAATCTCAGAAATGTGTACCTAGAAAGGGACCACAAGGAAAAGGAAGAAAAGGATCAGCAGGAGCAGTAGAAACAACACAACAACAGCAACAGTAACGGAAACAGAACAGCCCAGTAACAGTGTTTAATAAAACCAGCAGAATTCCAACAACACCCCAATGAAACAATAACAAATAACCAACTAAACTCAAGGAACAAACCAAATGAAAGCCCAGAAACACCAACAACAATCAACGGGCAGAAACAAAGTGAACCAAGAATGCAATAGGACAATCGATTTCCGACTCTCTATCTTTCAGACTCTTAAGGAAAGAAACTCAGAACTTCAATTCAAAAAAAAAAAAAACCAACACTAATTATGATTTTCAGTAGTCAAAGCAAGACCTCACTCTTTCAGTTTTTAGTTCTTAAATTACTCACCTTTTTTTAAAACTTAAATTGAAAGACCAGTTAATGTTTAACCCTTCAAAATCTGATCCCTTAACTTGTGTCAACCCCCTTATTTATAGCCAAACTTGAAGCACTCAAATTAATTCCCACCATCTTCTACCCATCCCCCTTTTGAATCCCACTACTTAATGTTTTGTCCCTCACTATATTAAACAAATATTAATTCCCACTAACACATATCTTTTCTTTACTTAATTCCCTTATTCCCCACTACCGCATGCTTTGTCCCCCACTATATTAAACAAATATATTAATTCTCACTACCACTTGTCTTGTCCCCCACCATGTATTAAAAAATGTATTAATTTAATATTATTAGTACTTAGTGGACAGAACACTCAAATTAATCATTTTTTAAAACTTAAAATCCCGAAAATGCCCCTGAAACTACTAAAATTACCATTCTACCCCTGAAAGTACTGCAATTTACCATTCTACCCCCATCAGCTATAACCAATTCACCTAATCAATTAACCAAAATACATCAGCTATAACCAATTCCTAATCAAATTTCATCAACAAATTTAAGCTAGAAACTCAGATTATGTCAAATATCATCAAAACAAAGACTAAGGATTCAGGGAACCAAATCATATGATGAACAATAAAGAAACAACTGAAATCATTTTGACTGAACAACATTTTTAACAACAAACATACTTTTAGATTCAATAACAGTAACAAATTGAACATAACAAACAAGTAGATTCAAATCAATAAACTCAATAATCAATTGAACTTCAAATTAAATCTAACAACATTACAACCAAGATAAAGGATTCAAGTGATTAAACTAACATACTTTTATATTAAAACTAAACAAGAACAAATAAATAAAAACAAACTGAAGAAATAATCAAGAAATGATAAACAACGAACAAGAAAAGAATCAAACATATACTGATTTTAGATCCGAGAATATCAAACAAAATACGGACAGAAATGAAACTTAAACCAACTAACCGGAAATGACCGCAACGGAACAGAAACTCGGATAGCAACCTCGACGTACCGGATCTCGATGAACAACGACGACCTCAACGGAAACGGAAAACTCGAACCAAGATTGCCAACGACCTCGACGGGCTGTTGGTAGTGTGGTCGACGGACTGCTGTGTGTCATTTAACGATGGTTAGCGACGAGCTGCTCAGCTGCTGGTGGGCGACGAGGTAGCGTGAGGCTGTTGTGCGTCGTGAGATGAAGCAACAACACTATCGAAGAAGTTGCAGCAGCAACTGTTCGTCTGGTGGGGGGTCGTTGGCAGTGTCGTCGACGGGTGGTTTGGGTGGACGACGAGGGTCGTGACTGGTCGACGCAGCAGCGCTGCTGCTCGTCAATGGCGGACCACGGTCACTGCTGCTGGTTGAGGGTCTGTCCGGCGTGACAGTAGGTGGATGACGTTGGCGGTGTCATGGTTGTTTGGTTTCAATGGCGGACGGGGGGTCGACTTGGGTGGTCCGACGACGGAAAAGAAGAATGGACGGGGAGGGGGGCTGGACAGTGGTGAACGGAGGGGGGGCTGTGGGGTTTCGTGGACGTGGGGGGGTGAACGGAGAAGATGAAGAGAAGGGGGGTGCATGGGTCCGGCGGCTAGGAGAAAGAGATGGGGTGTCTTTAGGGTTTTTTAGGTAGTGAGTAGCAAATGAAACAAAAATGAGAGAAAGAGTGGGGGGGTCGTGCGGTCAGATGGGGGGCGGTTGGGCTTGGGTCAAGGGGTTTTAGGTTGGGTAGAGTCGACCCGGTGGGGTTTTTAGGGTTGGATAAGGGGTTATTTGGTTTTGGGCTTGTGGTTTAGAATTGAAGAAAAGGCCCAATCCGATTTTCTTCTTCTTTTATTGCTTCTTTTTTCTTCTTTTATTTTTTCTTAAACTAAAACTAAATTCTAAAAATCCTAAATTATCCTATAGAACTAAATTAATTTATAAAAGTGTTAATTAATTATTAATAACAATTAACACACAATTAAATAACAATTACGATAAAATCACACAATTTAGACATTAAATGCTAAAAATGCAACGTACATTATTTTTATGATTTTTTTGTTCTTGTAAAAACAAACTTAATTGATCCTAATTGTAGAATTAAATCCTAAATGCAAATGCGACATATTTTTGTATTTTTTATTAATTTAACAAATAAACATGCATGGACAAATATAAATAATTATCAAAAATACCACGAAAATTCTCAAAATTGCACACAAAGGAAAATTATTTTATTTTGAATTTTTGGGAGTAATTCTCACATAGGGAAAAAATCACGTGCTTACACATGTGATTTGATTTCCTTAGTTCGTGGAGTTAAATTAGGAGAATATCATGTGATTTGATTTCCTTAGTCCGTGGAGTTAAATTAGGAGAATATCATGTGATTTGATTTCCTTAGTCCGTGGAGTTAAATTAGGAGAATATCATGTGATTTGATTTTCTTCCGTTTTTAACCAGTTTAACCTTCTGTATTTAACGTTAATGCCGCTTGAATACAGCTAAATACATGTCAAACTTAGCTGGAATTCCAGTTTTTACGCCTATTTTTTTGGTTGTATTAATGAATACAACAACTTAAATACATAAAATATATTGTATAAAAACATAAAAGGTATTTATAACACGTAATATAGCAAAGAGTATCTATAAATGGCTAATTAGACTTAAAAGATGGTGCTTTATGAAAAATTCTCATTTCTTAATCTATGTGAAAACATCTAAAAAATCACTTATTTTGGACCGGAGGAAGTAATACATTGATAATTATTCGTATACTTTCCGGTAAGTTTTACTAATAACTAATAAAGTATTAAGCAAATGACTCCTAATATGTTTTAATATAGACTCGAAAAAAAATAAGAAATCTGGATAAGGATATGATCTGGTTTACTTATATGGATTGTTGACAAAATAGTACTCAAAATCAAAATAATATACGAGCTTAATAAATTTTGGCTTGTGAAGATAAAAGAACAAAGAAATGGAGGTGTTTAAAAAATAGTTTTTGTTAATAATCAAGTGAATATACACGTTAGAATCAATTATTTAAATAAACAAAAATGAATTCTTTAAATTAATCATATTATGTTGAAGTGGCTTCCGTGGAAGAAAAAATGCGGGAGGCAAGGATGAGATGGTTCGGGCATGTTAAGAGCAGAAGGATAGAAGCTCCAGTCAAAATGTGCGACGGGTTAGCCTCAGTGGGTATCAGGAAGGGTAGAGGTGGGCCTAAGAAGTCTTGGGGCGAGGTTATTAGACGAGACATGGCGCAACTGGAGTTGACTGAGGACATGGCCTTAGGTAGTGGCGGAGCCACATTACTATATTGCTAGATAAAATTTTTTATTTTATGTATATTTACTATACATTGACTTTTATATTTATAAAGCCTCAAATTGGGGGTTTCTCAAATTGGGGATTAGGAGTTCTCTCAAAACTGATCATATTCAAGAAACCATGGATAATATGGATTCCATATTATTCGCAGGTTAACCCATTTGTTATCCGTATTAAATATGGGTCATGTCGACTAATTTGTTCATTTTTGCATTACCCATTCTCCAACCGTCCCATATCTGACCCGCCCATTTGCCACCCATATTATGTTTTAAGCAACGATCATGAATGTATTCCGGATTTATTTTCGTTATGAATTGGACATAGATTCTTTATATTTTCTGAAATAAAATTTATATACTTAGAAACTACATAAAATGTACAACTATAAATTACAAAGTTAACAATTTAAAATATTTAAAAAAATATTTACAAAAAATATGGTCAAAGAAAATCTTATTTGACTCTCCCAATAATAAAAAGTTCATTCCTTTTTAAACTAGAGGAGTATACATTAGAGAGGTTATAACGATTCAGAAAATCTGCACAAATTAAGATTCTAGAAGGAGAAAAAAAAACCCAAAATCATACACCTTGTTGGAATTAATACAAGATACCAAAAATCAATACACTGAATCAGAATTTAACAAAAATATCATACAAATCCCTCATTCAGACTCGACATATGGATACAAAAAAATCAATTTTCTTCAATATACATTCCTAATTCCCTATGATATTTCATCAAATTTTTACATCAAAAGCAGATACATATGGATCATACACCAATCTGTTCAACATCTCAGAAAACAAGTTCATTCCAATTTCAAAAGTCACAAAAGCATCAATACAAGCATACTCCACCTGTTCATACAATAATTCCTCAGCTTCCCATTGACTCAACGTAATTTTCAACGGCTTCTCCATAACTTTACCAAGAACTTCATACGCCATTCTCTTCAATCCCATTCTCTTCAACCCCATTATTCCATACTCAGGCTCGAATTTACGTACAACCAATGCTAACTGGTACAAATCCACCGAATTCGCTACGAACAACCCGTGATCTTCGAACAATTTGTAAACGTCGCCCTGAATACCAACACCAACGAACGTGAAGTTAGGGTTTGCGAGAAAAGCACGGAGAGAATTCGGGATGCAATCAGCGTGAAGAAGTTGAAATAAAAGGCAACGACGGCCGACGCAGAGTTGGAGGAGAGCGATTTTGGGGTTGTTTTTATCAGTGGGGTTAATACAGGCGAGCCACTCAATGTCTAGACCAATAAGGAGCTTGTGGAGTCTACGCCGGTGAATGTGGATTGTTTGGCCAATCCATTTATCGACGTCGGCGGCTTTCTTTGTAACTGTTACTTTGATTTGGTTTTCATAGAAAGGAACAGTGAAGAATAAGGTTCGGGAGATTAATTCGGCCATGGGTTGGAAGAGAGAAAACTGAAATTCTTTTGGATTGAAATTTTATTGTGATTTTGTATTATAGGAAGGAAAGGTGCGGTATATAAATAGTATAGTTGATATTTTGAGTAGGATTGGGAGTGAAGAGGAGCTTAGCTCTTTTGTTCCTTAACTAGTTCTGTTTCGGTAAGCAACAAATAATGTAAATTTTTCTTATTGTATTTTAATTATTATCTAGTGCTTATCCTCTTACCTGAGATGCTATTTTAAGTTACTTATTTAATTAAAGTAGCTTCTTTACTTTGATGGGAAAACGAATTAAAATTTTTCGGTTCCAATGTTACCTATTTTCATTTTTCACTTTGATGATTTATTCGAAGTATGACAATTATCATCAATATGTGAATAGTGAAATCTATGATAATTTGCATGAATTGTTTAGGGAATGTTATATCAATGATTCTTATTCCAAATCTTCTTCTTCTGCTAACATGTTGGGCACTTTCGATATTTGAAATAAGGTTTTATTTCAGCCACATAGTCTCAATGTTCATTTTAATAAGCTTAATTTTTTCTTTTTGCAACATGAATCGGAGGGAAGATAGATATTATATTTTGAAATAGTTTTAAAGAAAATATTAACAAGTATGATGTTCTTTTCGTTCGTGAGTTGAAAGTTTATCGAAAACAACCTTTTTATTTTTACGAAGTAGGAATAAAACTGCGCACGCGCTATTCTTGTCAAATCTCACATATGATATTATACTGAATTTGTTATTGTTATTGATATTTTTTCCGTGATTTAAAACAAAATAAAAGAATTGAGCCAAAGGATTCATCCTCACAAGATGAATATCCAATATCCGAAGTTGAAGATGTATGTGCTTCAATGGGTAATGAATATGTCTGACAAAATAAAACTAGGAAACTAAGAATTATGTAAATTTGGTAGAATTGAGCTAAATAATGTAAGAAAAGTACATTAATTTTCACATTTTGTTTAAAAGCAAATAAAAAGAAAGAGGGCAAATTGGTTCATGGACGGATCAAGTTATGACTTTTATTCGATCAATTTTGACCCAATACATTTGATTCAAGTAAATTTTGGACGGATTAAATGGACGTGGCTAAGGTTGATGTAATTCATTTTTGCCACCTCTAAATATATAAACATATATATACTTGGAAGTTGGAACTATCCATTTTGCCTAATGACAAAAGAACCCCCAAAAAATAAAATAAAAAGAAAGAAAGAGAGGGACCAAATATTAACACCCAATAAAAGGTTTGCGATGAAAAAAAGATTGTACAGGACACAAGCACGAAAGAAGGACCGTACGATCAAAAAGATCTACGGTCAGAGATAACCAAGTGATACACTCAGCTAAAGATTGTACAGGACACAAGCACGAAAGGAGGACCGTACGATCAAAAAGATCTACGGTCAGAGATAACCAAGTGATACACTCAGCTAAAGATTGTACAGGACACAAGCACGAAAGGAGGACCGTACGATCAAAAAGATCTACGGTCAGAGATAACCAAGTGATACACTCAGCTGGAAAATAGTAGTAGTACATTTTTCCTTCTTTTCCCGAAATCCCCTCATATATTTTTTCAACCCCCAAATCCGCCTCCTATTAACGCCGCTTCTACACTACCCTACCCCTCACATTCACAGCAAACCCTAGCCCGTCTCCCTATTCCGGTAAGTAGTGTTTAGCCTTTAGCTTTCTTCAAAAACCCATATTTAATCCATTTGTCAAATCAATTGGTGAATTTTTTGACTGTTAAATTCAGGTAGTCTTTCAGTTTGCTTCCTTGTTATTTACAGTATTTTGTTAATGTTGAAATACTAATTTGTCTCTTTAAGCGATTTGTACACTTCCTTAAGCATTTGACTTAAAGTTGTATTTTGATGGAATACAGTTAAGGCAGGGTATCGAAATTCAATCTATAAAAGTCTGCCAATTGTTGGAAAAAAGGTTGCACTCCATTTTTTGTGTGTGATGTTTTTTTTTTTGAAAATAATGGTTGTGTCTGGGCTTGCTTGCGCGCACCTTCATTATTCCACCGGTATCTGCTATTTGATAACACTGCCCACAAGGCTTCCACTTTTATTTGAGAAAGGTTACTAGCCTATCTCAACTATTTTTTAAAAAAATGGTAAAGTAGTCCAAGTTCAATTTTCAAATCATACAGTTTGATCTACCACTTTTGTCTCAATTCCCAAATGTTCCCGCTGCCAATATAATCGCATGTCCAACACCCCGATATGCTAAGGTTTATGTTTCGGCTACGTAATGGCCGTGGAGCTGAGAGGAAGAAGAAATGGAAAATCCTACAAAGTTCTCCCTCAAGAAATCATGTGGACATGTGGCGAGAAAGAGAAATAGGAGATCTCTCTAGGAATTTTATGAATTTTACGTACATATGGAAATCATTAGGCTTTCTTACTGAATAAATGATTAGTTAGAATCTTTATATAGGAATGGAAACCTTTAAGATTCTTTTATATGGAACTTCTGTATGGATCAATCGCCTTTTCTCAATGATATCCCTTATCTATAAAAAGAAGGCCACTTATTGAGTTATTGCACAAAACCACATCCTTAAGTTTGCAAAATTTGATATTGGATATCTTACCATAGGCATTTGAAGTGAATTATGTTTGTTGTAATTTGTTCTTGTCTGTGTTAGTAACAACGTTTTCGGGCTCTCCTTGTTCTGTTGATTGTTGCCAAAACAGGGTGCTCTTTGATATGTCTAGTAGGCAAGATTCAGATGTCGATGATGATTTCAGTGATCTTTACAAGGAATATACTGGCCCTGTTAGGTCCAACACAACTAAGGCACAAGAGATAACAGTGACAAACAAAAGGTCTCATGCTGGTTCCGATGAGGAAGAAGACGCCCCTGACCCCAATGCTGTCCCGACAGACTTTACTAGCAGGGAAGCAAAGGTTTGGGAAGCTAAATCTAAAGCTACTGAGAGAAATTGGAAGAAAAGGAAGGAGGAAGAATTGATTTGTAAAATATGTGGAGAGTCAGGCCACTTTACCCAGGTACTGCTTTGTATTAGGGTTCTTATTAGTGTTCTTGTTACTACTATTTTAGTTGGCTGAGGAGGGAAGAGAGTTTAAGGATCACAAGACTGATAACTGGAAATATTTACATTTAGTCAATCTATTCAATCTATAATTTCCTATATTTCTCACCCTTTCTCTGTAGGATGCTGATGCATCTCTTTTCCTGAGAATAATTGGTGAGAGAACTAGTTGGTTTCTTTTGTTATCACAGTTTTGCTCCTTACTATATCTCCGTTATTTTCTGGTGAAAGGTATTTCATTTTACATTTTTGTCAAGTTAACCACAGTCATCAGAGTTTGTAGACCAAGAGCTCCTTTTGTTTGTAGATATACTGGCTCAGCTGGCATAATGTAAACTGGCACATTTCACGCATTTTGTTGCTTTTTGCATTTTCCCCTCAATCTAACTTACTAATTTTAAAATCCTTTTTTGGGTGGCTTGGATAAGTAGAACAACAACAACAACCCAGTGAAATCCCACAAGTGGGGTTTGGGGAGGGTAGTGTGTACGCAGACCTTACCCCTACTCCGGAATAGAGTGGCTTGGATAAGTAGGAAAATTAAAAATCCCATGACATATCTTTCTTGCATATACTGGTAGCTTGGTAACTAAAACTGAGGGATGTAAGAGCAGTAGACATCATCTGACAATTTTTTTGCTTATGATCCTTCTGGCTAAAGGCATAACTAAAGTAAAATAAGTTAACCTCTGTTCATGCTTTGACTGGGATAATCCCTTTAATAGTCCCCGTAATCCTTTTCTTTTATGACAAGTTTTTTTGCATGCCGTTTCTATCAGCCAACCAGGAATCCTGAACATAAGATTTTGGTTGAAAATAGAAGAATATATGAATACTGTTTAACTATTATAAAATAGGCTGCCTATGCAAAAAAAAAAAGAGCGTGTGTGCCTTCCGTACTTGTCAAAAGTTTTTTCTCAGAGTCTCACAGAAGAGCTTATGCAAATGTCAAAAGTTTATATTGTGTGCTAAACAAACCACGTATAGGGATGTCCATCTACTCTTGGAGCAAATCGCAAGTCTCAAGATTTCTTTGAGAGAGTGCCTGCAAGGGAAAGCCATGTGAAAGCTTTATTCACTGAGAAAGTTATAAATCAAATTGAGAAGGATGTTGGCTGCAAAATCAAAATGGAGGAGAGGTTTATTATAGTTAGTGGGAAGGACAGATTGATCCTAAGAAAAGGAGTGGATGCTGTGCATAAAATTAAAGAAGAGGCGGACAAAAAGGGTCCTTCTAGTTCTCAGGCATCCAGATCAAGGTCACCTGAGCGCAGAAGTCCTGTTAGCTCTCGTATGGTACGTTCTGATTCTCAGAGATCCAATCACAGCCCTCAGAATGCATCACAATTACACCATAGGTACGGAAGACAAGAGAAGGTTGTTGATGATCGCGGTCATGATGGTTTTCACAAAATTGCAAGGGGTAGTTCACAAGGTAGGAAACCAAAGAGTCTTTCTCTTCGACAAGTAGAGCGCAATTTGACTTTTAGCCTTATTTCAGTTTCTTATTTTTCCCTTCTACATGTATCTTTGGCAATTAAGTTTTTTGAGTATGAACTTCACAGGCTTGTTCTGATGTTGATTTAATTTCATTCATAATGTGTGTTGCTTATCTTTTTCTTTTTGTGGCAGCAAGAGGTAAGTTCTTTTCAAGCATTCTGTTCGATTCTGATGTAACATTCCTGGTGGTCTCAAATGAAAGGATTATCCCACATTGAAAATTTTCACTGAAAGTATGTAGAGACTCGTTTGCTTCAGATGGGTTCACTATGAGATTTTAAGATACTTTGCCATGTTAAAGCTGCCATCATTGTTAGAGTTCTTCAATGGAAGTGCTTAACCCACTCTTCATTTGATGAAGCTTATGGTAATGATGGAGCTAGAGGTCGATCAAGCCAATCAAAGTCTCCGGCACGCCCCGCTTATATGAGTAACTCGTATAATTCATATGATGGTCATGGTCAGGGCAGGAGTGTTTACAGGTCTGATGGTTGGGATGCTGGTAGACGTGGTTCTGACATGAAATCTAACAGTAACTTTGACTACCCCTCCATTCCACAATCCTTAGAGAATCTTGAATTGGACTACCAAAAGGATGCTATAGATCTAGGAAGAATTCGGGATAAGGAAGAAGATGAAGAAAATCACAAGCATAGAGAGGTATGAAGTACCTAAAATTTGATCTTTTCTTTTCTTTTTTCCATTTTTGGATTGTTATTTTATTTCAAATTTTGCTTTGAAGAAAGACCTTCCGCTAAGCCTTAGTGCTGATGTGCTAAATTATTTTCCAGTCTTCATCTTGTTTTGGTTTATCAAATGTTAGGCCGTCAGAGAAGTAAGAGAGAACTACATGAAGAAATTGGCCATCCTTAGAGTTGAACATGCAAAGCAATGGGAAGAGTTTCTTCAACTTGATGCCCGGAGGAGGCAACAGCTGGCAGGACAGCATGTGTCAGCGTCTGGGTTTGGCAGTTACAATCAACAGAGCTATCAAGAGTATGAGAACTCAGCAGGTAATCCACATTATTCAGGACCCAACATACCAATGGAACCAAGGGTAAGATATCCAAACCCTATGGATAACTACCATCCATCAAGGCCACAAGACAGTTATGGTGACTTTCAGCGTCAGAGGCGTGATGATTATGGGAAAGCCTATAACCGATACTAAATGGGTAGATTGGAGTTTTTTTTTGGTGAGTTGTCTTAACCTTTTGGCAAGCTGAGAGCACTGAGTTTCATTTTGTTTCATCTAAAGCATTGGCTCTGCCATTTTTAGATGGGTGTGCCCTTCTCGTCATAAAATGTGTTCTTTTAAGGGTATATTTACGGAGGTTCTGAAAGTCAATATTTGGAATGGAGAAAATATTGGATAGGGTGGCAGATGATTGATTTTTATACAAGGTTTTGTAGCTTTTCTTGATGCATTTAATTAAATTAGCACTTCAAAATTTTCAGGATGCGAGTTGGTGGTGTCCTCGTTCACTGTGATGAATCAGTCTGGTTGTGTTTGGAGATGTAGAAAGATCAAGAAAGATTCTGAGTATGGTACTGTTTATGCTGTAAAGACAATTGAATCAGGTTGTTCTTATTTGGGGTTAAATTATATCTTTATCTACACTAGTGAAGTTTGAGCTTTGGCATGAGATTAGGAAATACCGAATATCATGGTATAATTGCCTGCTTTTCAGTTCTTTCAATAGAAGATGCTTCGAGAAGCTTTTCATCTTATGATGAGTGATATAATTTTCATAATGCTGGCAATTATAGAGAGTTAAATCTTCTCATGGATTTCTTTCTTCTCTCGGATGATAGTTTAGCAATTTTTCTTCCCTTGGATGAAGTTTTGTGATGACTACTTTCAGGATTCCATTGGGTAGAAGCTTTCCTCTAATAGTAACATGACACATTTACTATGCTGTTTATTTTGGAGAAATGGGGGGGGGGGGGGGGGGGTAAAACTTTAGGGTTATGATGCTGGTTGCCTTGGGCGTTTAATTCTTTTGCACTCCAGAAAAGGTTGTCATAAATTAGTTGACCTAGATGCGGCACAAATGTAACTTTGGTGCTACATTTATCTCCTAACAGAATTCGTAAGTTAGTGATCATATGCAGTAAGTGAAATTCCGAGAATTAACATTGTCGTAGGATAAATACATGAACTTTGGAAGCAAACTCTCTGGATAATTAATATTAAAAGAAGTCGCTACTTATTCTCGTATTTTTAAATCTAGGAGATCAGACTTTAAATCTGTTCAGTCTGTCGGATTCTGTTATACAAATATTGTATGATTGTTTGAAAGTATTCTTCTACAGTATGACATAAGAGATCAGGAGAAGGGGAAAGTGAAAATTCAGGCCACATTGAATGAATGATCTTTCCCAGTATCATTAGATTGTAAGCTTTAGTAGACTTTTTCAAATTAAAGGTATATTAGTATTTTGATTGAGGGTTCGAACACCCTTCCACCACCAAGTACTGCTCTTTTATCCAACAACAAATCCGGTTTAATCCCACAAATGGGGTCAGAAAAGAGTAGTGTGTACACAAACCTTACCTCTACCTGGTGGAATAATGCTCGTTTATCCAAACAGGAAAAAAAGAAGGAAAAAAAGGTTACTTTAAAAGCACTGATCTTTTATTTTAACAAAAATGTGACTGTAATAATAACGAAAGTAAGCAGGAAATGGAGACATGCTAGTGTCCACTGGGAGAAAAAGTCCAAGGCAAATTATTTGTCCAATCAATACTGGAAATGGAGTTCTAACATTCTTCTTTACTACACTTTCTCCCGCAGAGATGGTCTTCCTATTTAAACTAATAGGATGGACATTCCTTCCTCTATAAATGAACAAATCAACTATACAATGTATCTCGTGCCATTTTCCTTGTAATATATTATGACAAGACTCTCAAACAGCAGGTATTGAACCTTTTGGAGAGGCAAAAACAGAAACAGAAAAGACAAAAATAACGATCTACGACCTAAAAGTAAACAGCTAAGTATGTAATGGCTTTCAACACATAACTGATCTTACAAAAAGGAGAAGTAATTGAAGGGTTGGTGAGAAGTGTGTTCCAGCTTCCTTTGACCACACTTAAACCCCTTACCAACAAATGGCCGATGATCTTGAGCAGCATAGTGCCCCGAGAGTGGAGAGAACCAAGACAACAACCAAAAATTAATATGTACATCTTTATTGTGTCACAGTTCTACTTCATGTAGATCTTCACCAAATCTACCACCATTCATCGAGGAGTGCATCAAATTAGCATCACTAGGCATGAATGATGATGGAGGCATACCCAATACCTCACCAAGTGGTTTTACTTCAGATTTATTTGGGGTGAAAGCATCAGAAATGCCTCCGCTCCATGATGCAGTTCTCCGTGACTGACTTGACAGGGGGCTAGGTCCAGTAGTTACCCCCTTCTTAGAGATGCTGTCCATGCTTGGAAATCTCTGCATAGGCATGGTTGATGGAGGTGCAGGTGACTGGAATGACCCATTCACAACAGAGATTGAATTATTCTCACTATTTCCTGAAGTCTGTTGCTCACTGGAATGACTGTCAACTGTTTGTTCAACAGGGGACATTGGCGTAGGAACAAAGAACTTTGCATTTCCAGTAGCAGGTTTCATGGAAGGAACAGAAGGCGATTGGAAAAGATTTGTTGGATTACCTCCACCTTTATTGAATGTGTCAACATACCTGCCAAAAGAGGGATGAGAATAGTAGGTCAGCTTTCTCTAGTTGAGTCACAGCAGGAAACACTATATGCACTTTGACCTCCTAGAAATACTAGCTTTCATCGCCTATGTCCATATTTGTAGATTAAAACTAATAACACAGTCAATGAAATAAAGAAGCTGGATGCAAAAACATCTAAACTAATAGTTCCCTCATCATTTTCATTAACAAATCACTAGGAACAGATAGCTGCAATAACCTAACATATATCTTCAGATGTAAAACCAAAAAGATTATAAAGCTGTCTGCTGCTTTTTTTGAGAAGGAAGCACTTTGTCTGCTCCTTGTTAAATCGAATTATGTATTTTATAATTTTGATCTGCCAGGAAGGACATCATCAAGTAATTAGTCCAAGTAGACACTCTATACTCCTTCTGATCAGAACAATTCCTTGTCAGTTCGTCCCAAAATCCTTACTTCTTTCCTTCCATGACAAAGCTGTCTCCCTCCAACAATTTAAACTAAGACAACTCTTCACAAAGCAACTTACTTTTTTTAAGTCCAAACTAAATTTTAATCATGTTCTTTTTCTAACTTAATATTAATAATCTATTAAAGCAAAATACTTTATTCTTCGTGCAGTCAAACCACGTCATTTTAACAGGATAAAGGTGTATCCAGGATCCGAACACCAAGGTAACCAAAGAGCAGACTCACAGTTAACCTAAGCCACCAAAAAAAATCAGCTGGCCCCTTCTTATTACTTCAACAATAGTATGTTCCCAATGGTCATATATCCTACTGAAACATTGAATCATCCGATATACTTCTATAAAGGAACACGCCAATATCACTTGCCTTGACCGAACACCCATCCGACTGCGTGCTGAGAATTGGTTAGTGGTCGGTGGAAGTGGTGGGATTCCTGAACCATTATCAGCAGAAGGTGGGCTCTTCATGTCTGGACTTCCGTTGCTAATAGAACCTTCACTTTTTAGTACAATATTCAAGTTATAATCAGGTGCCCCGCTCTGGAAAGCAGCAGTGGTTGGTGGTGGTGCTAGAGCTGGTTCCTCAGCAGGAGGCGCAGCACCTTCTTCAACCCATCTTTTAAGTTTTTCATCATAATAAAATTTATTTGTTTCACCCAGTTTGGCCTAAAATGGATCATAACAAATGGAAATAAGTGTGAAACACAAATCCAGAGGATCACAATGTAGAAAATAACAGAGCGAAACCTCATAAAGAAACAATGTACCTGACGGCCTTGTCGGGGTTTAAGGACTAATCCAACCGTTTTTTGGAGAAGCTGAGAGCCAAAACTAAAGCGACCAAAGCGTGATCTACCTGCAGCTGCTGATGAATTACCTGGTGTGTTACTTGAGCTTGCTTCCTTTGATGAGTCGACATGATCCTATACAAATTGAACAAAAAGTTCATCTTTTTTTAAGAGCAGACAGATCACGCCCAATTAGCCACAGGGTAATACCATTACATACCTGTCTAGGAGTTCTTCCAAAGTCGGGCTCTGAAACACTTCTATTGTGCATCGTCATTCTATTGTTGTCAGCTGCCCAGTCACTTATTTTCTCCATGGATGCTGAAGGCATCAAAGATGACATTGCCATTGTCGATTGACTATTTGAGACTCTAGGTCCCGCAGACTGATAATGATGTTCATTCCCTTGTGGACTGCCGCTGCTTGTTGAAGGAACTGGCGGTGGTAAGCCCCCAACCACACGGTGAGCAGTGCTATCAAAAAGGTTAAGCAATTTACCAACCAACTTTGCAGGAGCCAAATTTGTGGCAAACCCTCCCTGCATGCAGAAAGTTCCCACTATAATTATCTGTGGACCATCATATTACAAAGGTAAGTGTATCAAGGGCTACCTCTTGGTGTGTTTTGATCCTTTCTTCAAGAGACGACACTAATTGTCTCAATGTTTCTATCTCAGGAGCTCGGCCAGTCTTAAGCGATTTAGATAATGCTTGACAGTACCTAAAAATCAGAAATGATAAGCCACCAGCAGTAAGGATTTCCAAAAAATTTAAAGTAGAAGTAAAATCTTGGATACATACTTCAATGCATCTGGTGTTCTCCCAACTTCAGCCAACATGTGTGCATATACAAGCTTGTAAGGTTGAAAAGGAGGAAGAATAAATTGAGAGTTTCCAAGCACCTTTGAGTATTCATATATCTCAGTCCTCTGTCAACACAGTATTTCATCAGTCAGCATATTCACTTGCATTACTCCACTAATGCAGCAGTAGCACAGAGCAAACAGATAGAAGCAGCAAAAGAATGTTTCATTTTTTGTTCTTTATGAAAGGCAACTTAATAGGACCTGAATAGCTTCTGGACTAGCATAAGTTCGGGGGAATTTCCAGTGATCAGCGCCGACAAGACACAATCTTGCACTGTCTGAATATGGTTCAATGTTTGCTTCTGCCACCAGATAACAAATGTGTGCAGCAACAATCTGAATCACAATATTAAAGTATGAAGCATACAGACACAGCATAGGAGATATTCTAAAGAATGAGAATATGAATATGAAGCAGAATACATACATCACTTCTCTCTTTCCACAAACAATCACCAAGATGAACAAGCACCAATTCATCATCCTTTGTTCTATTTGCAGTGATCACAGCCAAATTCTCCTCCCAATCGTCAAGCATGACATTAGCACCAAACTAAGATAAATAGAAGAATAATCAAAACAAGCTAATATTCCCAGCAAAGTATTCACTAAATCTTTAATAGATTAATAAACTAAAGGGAAATAACAAAAATAGAATATTTTCACAAAATGCTGAAGAAGAAAAAAGTGATCTACATATCATCTGTATTTTAGTACAGAAATGTAAGGGTTATGCAAATAGTTTTACACCTCTGACAAAAACACCCTATCCTCAAAAAGGCGGTAAATAACTGTTTAACCTCAAAAGAGTGGAACTCTTCCGCGGAACTGATAAGTCAAAACACATACTTGTGGTTCCACTTGACTATCACTAATAATGTCTTGTTATGATCTGGAATGCTCTCTAAACTTTAACTTTATATGCATGTTTTCAAATTTAAAAAGTCAAATAACTGTTATGTCTCTTTATTCTGTAATAGTATTGATTTTGTAGAATCTAGTTAAAGCGAAGAGATACTTGAATATATATATTTGCCAGGATCCAAACCTACTAAAAAATATATATCTTACTAGGATCCCATTCCAGGGGCTAAGGAAAATCATGTAAAAATATGTTGAAGCTGAAAGGTAAAGCCAGCAAGCCAAGAAAATAACAGCTGTAATAGAGCTATAAACACACACCTGAGCAGGCTGTTGAGCGACATTTGCGGCAATGGGCATGCCACTTGGAGCTGCAGATTCTGGATTAAAGACATCAGCTGGTTGACCTGCAATTAGTAGGCAGAGTGTCCGCAAAGGTGATCCTGCTGTTAATTGCCGGAGTGCCATTTGCTTCACAGTTTCGACATAAAACTACAATTGTTCGTAAAACGATAATGCATTAGTACAAAGAGGAATAAAATGAAGAGGCTGGATTGTGGAGAACCGGACAAACCTGATCACCAAGCTGTGCAGCGAGAACTAGAGCTGGACCCCATAACTGACCCTCTTGTGCACATTGCAATGCTTCTTTCTTTCTTCCAGAAACTAGAAGACTTTGAACTTCAGCAGCAGTAGTCTAAAGCATGTCCAAAAATATTAGCTGATCAAGCAAATAATCAACTTAGCAACTAGGAAATAAAGATATAAAATAATTACCCGCAACTGTCCTTCAGAAGGCAATTGCTGCAAGCACTGGGAAACAGTGCCATATTGGCTGAATTGTGTACCATTCAGCTTCAGAGATGCAAACAATTTGGCAACTGCTGTTTCTGGAGCATCTTCCTGCTCAAATTACCAAACCAAATTAGCAATAGCAACTGGTAAGTTGAAACTGTAAGTGCCATATCATTAAGACATGGCTGCAGAAACAAAGAATGAGAAAAGATTTAGATCAAATGAGGTGTCACATCTTCACGCAGTGGAAATCACCAAATAGAGCATAGGTTAATAAAACAGTCCTCTATTCCTAAAGTTTGCTTTCACCTAATCATCAAAGTAGACACAAACTAGAAAAAGTAAAGTTCTCTTGCATCTTGCATCGCAAATTAGTGCAAATCATTACACTTTGCAAGATACGCTTTGTCTCGCAACAATTTGTCCCCTAAGCTCTTCTTTCCCAGCACATATGCAGCCTGCTTCACAATTTTGCTCAAAGAGTAGAGCTGAAGGCCTAAAGAAATATTTCTTTGTTATTTCTCTCTTGTTCCGCATTTGTTTGCTGACTTTCTGTTTAGTATGTCCAAAATGTTGACCTCTTTCCTGAAATGGCACATTTCAAACTAACTAAAACTATGTACTGCTTTATGTAATTTCAAATTTCATGTGACATCACCAACTTCTCTACTTTTCATATTTCAAGTTATTATTTAAACTCGATATAATAATCGATAAAAACAATACTTGTAGATTGTGTGAGTGTCAAGGTAGGTTCCAAATTGTGGCAGGTGGAATATTTCTCAGGAACTTTCTTTGCGGTCCCACCGAATGCCTTCATTACTTCCGGGACAGGACTTGCACATTAACATGCTGCTAGTATGTACAATTCCTCTTTTAGGTTGATAGTTTAATAATAAAGCATGACAGCATTTATAACTAATTACAAGGCATGTTATGAGAAAAATTCATTTCCACTTTACCTTCAACAAAGTATCAGTACCAAATGGGGATCGAAGTTTCCCATAGTATTGACATGCTATTTTCAGCAATGTCAGAAGCAACCTCAAAACTTCCCCTTTCCTGTAATCCACGTCAGGGAATAAAGGGTTTGCAATCTTCTCGTCAATCCATTTATTCAACTCCTTAATACCAGCATTTCCACCAACCAAAGGACCAGGGAATGTATTTCGGCAGAGAGTTTGGATATAGTCACATGCCCCAGTTGCAAGACTTGAACTGTCGATTCTCTCTGACATCACATCCATCAAGTTAAGCACAGATATTGAACCTCCAACGGGATTCTTCATAGAGCACGCACAAACACTTTCAGCAATTAGTAAGAGTTTTGCACTTCAAAAATAGTTAAAAGAAAGACTGTTAGGTAGGAGCATAACAGTCGAGTCTAACCTGGCTGCCAAAGGATGAGCTATCATAAGAGCAATTATCTTTCATCACGATCAGCTTTCCACCAAAACCAAAGGTGACCAAAGCATGAGGAGGACGTCCAGCAGATGATCTTCCTGTGGTAGGAGCATAAGGATATTGCTGGGTGTTCTGAAATGCTTGTGGGGAATAATTGACTGTGTTTTGACTTCCGTAATAATCACTTGAGAGATGCTTCTGCTCGTTTTGCTGCATTGTCGGCTGAGTAAATTGCTGATTAAAGCCCTGTGACCCAGCTATTGCTGAGAAATTACCTTGAGTTTGATTTGATTTCCCATGGTATGAAACTGTTCCCTCATACTGATTAGACATTTGCGGATTAACATGGCTGCTAGCAGAAATCTCTTGGCTGTAGTGATTCTCCAATGGCTGGTTCCCCCTATATTCTGACACAGGCTCACTCTTGGCAACATTTTCAGTTTGCCACACATTTGAGTTTTGCTGATTGTATTTACCAAAAGACCCATTGTAATCATGCCCTCCACTGCCAAATACTATGGATCTACTATTCTCATTCTGCCCATATGCACCATAAAAACTTTGATCGTGATTGGGAGAAAAATCTTCAGATGATACCCAACCATTCTGATTCTGCTGGCTCTCACCTTGAATAGTTGATTGAGTAGATGAAGTATACGTGTCGAGAGAGCGCCACTCCATGGCAGTGGTATCATAGTACCAACCGGGGTATTGAGGATCAAAAACCATATGCGAAGGGTATCCATTGTTTACTTCTGAAGCTTGATTCCACTCAGTCGTAACCCCACCTCCATCACTCGACTGAGACACCTGATTCCAGCCTGTCACTACCCCGTTCGCATCACTAGCCTGAGAAACTTGGTGGTTCCAATTCGCTGCATTCTCAGTCGCATCACTTACCTGGTGAACCTGATTCCAATTATTGACACTTTCAGTGGTCCCGCTCTCGGCTACAGTCCCAGCAACAGACTGAGAAGCTTGCTGTAAGTAAGAGACTTCTGACTTTCCATCAGAAACAGTCCAGTCAGCAGCAGAATTATCTTGTACATTGGCTGTTGAGTCATAACTAGAGACCTGATACCACTGCCCAGTATTTACATCAAACTTCCATCCTGGATAAAGATTCTCCCAATATTGACTGTTATTTTGATCTTCCCCGCCTGCAACTTGTTCCGTAGTCGCATTATAGCCAAAACCATCTTGATTCTGCTGCATGTAGGAACTAGAACTGTCGAAATTCGCGGAATCATTAACTTGATCAGCTGATACAACATTTGACCCCACATTTTGATTCTCCCCTGTGTTTCCAATAACAACTCCAGTATTATTATTATTCCCCAATTCACTGAAAAAGTCAGAGTAAGATCCAAAAACCTCTGTATCACCATCTGTAGCTGGATTAGAATGAAACACACTCCAGTCAACCTCCTTTACACCTGGATTGGCGGATCCACTAGCGTGATTTTCCTCCTCCTCCTTTACGTCAGGATTAACGGATCCGCTAGTATGACTTTCCGACAAATCAGTAGTTACATCAGTCTCCAAATCACCATTGCTCGACTCAAGCAAACTATCTAATCCGCCCGAAGTCAATGACACTAAGGAACCACTACTCTTCTCTCTATCCCCTCCCTTCATCGCCAAAGGCGGTTTCACATCACTATCAACTGTTTTATCATCCCAAGTTCCTTCCTTTTTAACTCCACCTAAATTTTCCAATCCAGCATTATCAATAACATTATCACTAATACTAAGATTAGCAAATGCTTTAACCTCATCAGATTCATTCCCATCAACCGACACTGGTGCAGTTACCTTAAAATCAATGTCATCATCATCATCATTCACCAATTTATCAAAGAAATCTTCATCTGTTTGATCCTCCACCATAAATGGAGGATTTGAAGCCATTTACTCCCCCAAACCCTAACCCTAACCCTAACCCCAACAAAATTCTCTAATTCAAATCCCAATTAAATAAAAAAAAGCCCAAATGTTGAGATCCAAAAAAAACCCTTTTTTTATTTAATCCAAGAAAACAAAAATACAACAAGATCTAGGGTTTTCTTAAGATACCCAGAAAGGAAAAAAAACAAAAAAATTGGGGAAATTGTTGCTTCAATTTAAAGAATCAGATTAATAGGGGAAAAAGCGAAAATTTATTGAACAAACTAAATTAACTTACAGATCGTGAAGCAAATTTCACCGAAGCTAATTTGGCCTATATATGTATATATATCAATAAAATACAAAAAGAAAACATTCAAATATTTATATATGCATGTTTTCTTCTATTCCTATTTAAGATGTGAGAAGAGGGGAGAAGAAGACAAGCCCTCGTATGCACCAAAAAGTCCCCAACTTTCAACTACCCATAAAAAATTAAAATAAAATAAAAAATTTAATATAAAAAAATACTTGGACTAATTTATATTTTTGCATATGCAAATAGTTCAGACTATATTTTTTTTATATCACTGATGTAATACTCGCTTTGAATCCAATTAATTTAAATTTACATTGAGAAGTCCCACTTAGGATAAAACACTTTTTATAAAAGACATCTCTATATTCAGGGTTGATTTTAAGCCTGATACCGTTAATAGCAAATTTTGCAATATTTTCCGGCATAAAAATGAAATTAACAATTTAATAGTAATTTTTTACACTCTCAATATAATTAATTGATTATAATATGTTACTACTCTTATCAAACTTTATACTGTTACCCATAATTAACTTTGTGGTAGTCTAAGTAAATATTCTCTATATTGGATGTGTATAATAATAAAATTTCTTTTTTTTTTGTCCTACTCACCTATTTGGGATTAAAAAAAAAAGGGGACCTCTCTCTGTCCTAGATTTGCTGGCAATAAATAGAAAGTGACAGATTTGGTAGAATTTGACTTGATGATTGCCACGCAGCAATTCTCTAATAGCCCTTTGACCAAACTGCAAAAATAAATTTATTTTGAGAAGTGTTTTTTTTTTAAGTATTTTTCTCAGGAATATTTTGGCGAGAAGCAGTTTATTTTTGACTAATTAGTTTGAAAAACACTTCTGAACAACAACTAATGTTTGACTAAACTTTAAAAAATTGCTTCTAAGTGTATTTTTCTCAAAAGTACTTCTCAAAAAAGTGCTTCTCAAAAAAGTGCTTTTGGAGAGAAACTACTTTTTTCTGCTTCTCCAAAACTGCTTCTGTTTTTCCTCAAAAACATTTTTTTTTCTTCCAAAAGCTTGGCCAAAACACCTCAATTTTTGGCCAAAAGTGCTTTTGGAAAAAAAAAAGAACATTTTTGGCCAAAAAAAACTTGGCCAAACAAGCTAAGTGGCTGGGACATGTCATATTTAATAAAACTTTATTTATTGAGGCATGTTTTAATTTTTCTTTTCACCGGTTAATAGTCCTAATTTAATTGTATTAACATTTGCTCGTGAGTAACTATGTAGAAAATTGGAAATTTTGAAATACCTAAATAGAAACAAGATAAAGTTGAATTTAAACGTCCTCAAAGTGATTTTCATTATATGAATTGCGAGCTTTAATTAAATCTTGTTACCTAACTAAGGTTCTTTTTTACTCGTTATTATCTTTATCTTCTCGTGATTTTCATAGTAATTCTAAACTTTGTGTCTCAGTTCTTTATTTAGATGATATAAATTAAGGGTGTATTGTGGGCCGGACCCAGCTCGGGGCCGGCCCGGGACTGCGTGCCAAACGGGCCAGTTCAAATGGGCCGGTCTCTAGCGATTCAAAAGCCCACAGTGGGCCGTCCTTGCCAAAAAGCCCGCGAGCCCGGGACCGGCGGGCGGGCCTCGGCGGGTTCAACCGGGCCCAACGGCTAATTTTTTATTTTTTTAAAAAAAGGGCCAACGGTCAGAATTTAAAATGTAGCCGTTGGACTGCATTTTTAGCCATTTGGCACTTTCAAAAATAGCCATTTGGCCCCAAACTTTGTTTTAACCCCAAACTTTTTATAATTACACTTTTTCCCTATTCTCAACTATAAATACTCCCTCATTCTTTCAGTTTTACTCACAAATTCATCAATCTCTCTCTAATTTTCTTCTATAATTGCTTACTTTATTATTGCAATTTCGTGAAAAATTGTGACGTTGGTGAATTGAAGTATTCAAGTCTTCAACGATATTCAATTTTCAAGAAGTTGTTCGTCAATTCGGTAAACTTGTTCCAACTCTTAAGTTTTAATATTATAGTTTTGTGTGTTTTATTTAGTATAATTATAATTAATTTGGACTTTTCTTTGAAAAAAATATTTGGGGGTAAGGGTAAGGAAAAATCTAAAATTGGTGAATCTAGTCGCCAAGCTGCTACTCTTCCCCGGCTCCCCGACCCAGACCTGTTACCCGCCATCCTCCACTTGTTATTCTTGATAGTGATAACCCTTGTTTTCAATTTTCCGATAGTCAATTTTGCCATGATGTTGCACCAGGTCAACAATTAAATGAAGAAGTTATTAATGCTCTTTATCCTAATCAAATTATCTTTAAAAATGTAGAGGAAAATGATGATTTAGATGAAACACAACCAGATTTAGATGATACACCTACTAGTCTTGTTAATAATCCAACTGATGCCCCGCCTGACCCTCCTGTAGTAACCCTTACTTTTAATAGACAACCTTCTAAACGGCCCGAAACATCTCTTGTTTGACACTTTTTTACTCAACTAAGAGAACAAAATAAGGCTAAGTGTAAAACTTGTAGGTCTTAGATGGCTCATAAATTTACTGGAGACCGTAACGGTACGGGTAGTTTGACTAGACACATAAAGACACACCCTAGAAATAAAGCTAGATATTTACAAATGAAAGTTGCGCAAGAAGGGACAAGTGTAGATAGTACGGTTAACCCTAGTACAGGGTCAAATCTAGTTCAATCGGGAATTAACACTGTTACCGGTGGTATTTTATATTATGATCCAAATAAAGATCGTGAAGAATTGGCAAAAATGATTACTGTTATGTGCTTACCATATAGTTTTCCTTCTAACCCTCATTTTGTGCATTATATTAGAAGAGTTTTAAATCCTACTTATAAAGGATGGCCTCGCGCAACCGTAAAGAGCGATATTTATAAATACAAACATGAATATAAATAATATTTGCGCTATTTATTTACTCATATAGATTATCGCATTGCTATTACAACTGATATTGGTAGAAGTGGTAATGACTGTGATTATCTAACTATTACAAGTCATTGGATAGATGAGGACTAGATAATGCAAAAGCGCATTATTGCTTATAGAATAATTAATTCATGCCACACATGTAAGTTTATTGCTAACACAGTTGCAAATATTTGTAGATATTTTTGCATTAGAGATAAAATAATGTCGGTTTCAATAGATAATGCTTCTAGTAACACTAATGCTATAGGCTTGCTTACAACTACACTAAATCCTGCATTTAGTAATATTTTTCATAATAGATGTATTTGTCATATTTACCATTTAATCATCGGTGATGGTATGAAAGTTTTAAATATAGAAATTGAAAAGGTTAAAATGGCTCTTAATGATTTTTTTATTCAAACCGTAGAAGTAGACTTAGAGACTATTTTAACAAATGTGATAAAATTTGGCCTTAGAAAAAGAAAGGTTCCTAAACCTTGTCCGACTAGATGGAATTACATGTATGAAAGTTTAGTTGTTGCATATGAATATAGGAACCCAATAAGCGCAATGTATAATGCTCGTGTAGGTGATGGTGATGATGATGATGATGATGAGCACCTTACAAATCAAGATTGGACTAATGTTAAAATGCTTGTAGACTTTTTAGAACAATTTCATGTTGCTACAAATGAATTATCTGGGCAATATTATCCTACTATTTCTAACTGTTTAGTTTATATTGCAGCACTTGCGAATTTGTTTACTCAATTTTCAGAGGGTGGAATAATTTATCAACTTGCTATTGATTCTATGAAAGCTAAGTTTAAAAAATATTTTTTCCATATCCCCCCTATTTTGGGTATTGCTGCAGTGTTAAATCCTACAATGAAATTAAGAGGTCCTCCCTTTTGGCATTCAAAAATAACGTTTTATCACTTTCAGCTGAGAAATTTGCTACACTTGGAGATGCAAAAGCCTCAATTAAAATAAATGCTCAAACAATTTATAATGCTTATCAACTTGCCTTAGATCATGCTAGACCAAATGTTCCAACTCCTACTTCGCCTAGTTCGCAATCATCTAAAAGAACTGGGGGCCTAAAAGCCCTTAGTTCTTGGACGGAGTTCAGGGGTTCTCAAGGTGATAATATTGGTGATAGTTCACAACTAAATGAGCTTCAAGTTTATTTATCGCAGGGACTTGAATCAAAGAATCCCGACGGCTCCTTCGATGTTTTGGAATGGTTGAAGGACAAACAAAAACACTATCCGATTCTTTCAAGGATGGCTCGAGATATTTTAAGTGTTCAAGCTTCAACAGTGGCATCGGAAAGCACTTTCAGTCAAGCGAGACTTCAAATCGGTGATCATAGAGTGTCTATGAGGGAGAGCTTGCAAAAATCAGTACTCTTCAGAGATTGGATCCGTTCGGAAAGAAGAAATTTTGGACTTGCAGAATCACAACCGGAGATTGACGAAGTTTATGAAGAAATGCTAGTGGAACTTGCGCAGGATGCTGCTTCGCCCGGAAGCGGTGATGAACAAGCTTTTTTTCCACCACCACCAACGAAAATTCCTCCGGACCTTGAAGAATTTATGAGATTTGTTAGAGATAATACATAGACTAATATGTAACTTGTATTTTGGCACATCTTCCTTAGTTTTTTTTTCCTTTTAATGGTGGTATTAGTACCTTGTTGTGCTCATTCCATTGGGGGGAGGAAGACTAAGAAAGATATTGCCATTTTTTGTTAATGTCATAATAATAAAAATTATAAGACATTCCCTTGAATATTTCTTTGCAATTTATTTTGTGTTTAAATTTGATATAATATATATATATATATATATATATATATATATATATATATATATATATATATATATATATATATATATATATATATATATATATATATATATATATATATATATATATATATATATATATATATATATATATATATATATATATATATATATATATATATATATATATATATATATATATATATATATATATATATATATATATACTATATATAAATATATAGCTACATATAAACAATTTATATTAGTATATACATATATAGTTTACAAGAAATTGCCTTAGATAAAAAAATTCAAAAAAAAAATAGCCCGGAATGAAAAAGCCCGTTTAGGCCAGTGGGCCCGACCCATTTAGCCTGTGACCATGTGGGCTTAGGACCACAGTGGGCCGATCCCACCCATTTGGACCGTTAGGCCAGGGACTGCCAAAGCCCGACCTGCCAAAGCCCAGGACCGTTTGGCCCAACCTGTTTGGCCCGTTTAGACCCGGGCCCCGACCACAATACAGCCTTAATATCAATTCCCAGTCTAATAATTTTCCCTTTTAAATCATATTCTATTTTCGCTTTACTTGTTAATTATAAGTTCGTTATTTGGATTGTTGTTACATGTCGTTTCATAATGTATTGTATTGTATTGTATTGTTTGATGAATATAATGTTTGGATAGATTGTATTGTTTGCCGTCGTTTCATGATGTCATGCACTAACAATATAAAGAATAAACTTGCAATATTATTAAAAAAAAATAGAATACGGAGTAGAATTATTATATTAAAAAGTAGGATAAATGATAAAATATGATTATTTAATAGTAAGGAAGGGCAACATGAGAGGAAAAAGCAAGGAAACAACGTCACCACACCAAATCCGTCGTTTGTGGCACTTTTCATCGTTACGAAACGATAGATTTAACGATACGATACAATAAAATTTAAATAAAAATCAAAACAAACATTGTATTTAAATAATAAAAACAAACATTGTATTTAAAGTAACAATAAGATAGAATACAACAGGTAACAACCATCCAAACAAGCTGTAAAGTAACAAGTCCAAACATAAGATGAATTTGATTTGTATTCTTGCAAATGTGTCACGACCCAAAATCCACTAAGGGTCGTGATGGCGTCGGACACCACTGTCAGACAAGCCAACCAAAATACTTAATTAAATTCTTGTTTTAATAATTTTGAAAATTATGATTTTCCTTCAATTTTACTAGTAAAAGATAATCGTTTCAAATCAAATATGAATGTTAAGAATCTCTCACACCTCCTTTTTGCGCGCCCGCCCCGAAGGGTTAAATGCGCGAGGGAGTTTTTCCAATTTAAGTGACAATATTAGAAATGAGATTATTTATTTAATTCAGAGTCGCCACTTGGGAAAGGTTTGGCTTTTGGTGTCCCAAGTCACCGGTTTATCTTGAATCCCAAATCGAGAAAAATATTCGACTTTTCCAAATGAAGTCTGCGAACCAGAAATTCTAAGTAAGGAATTTTGTTGACCCGAGGGAAGGTGTTAGGCACCCTCAAATCCCGTGGTTCTAGCACGGTCGCTTAAATTGTTATAATGGCTAAATATCTGATTTAAATATATGTTATGACTTACGTGCTTTTATTAAGTTTAAACCGCTTTTATTATTATCATTGTATTTTTATAGAATTGCAACGTCGTGGGGATGCATCTCGAACCACGTCACAATCAATGCACCCGTGGTCGTCGACACATTTCGACTCCGTTGATATTTGGATTTGGGTCACATCAATGTGCACCCGAATTCAAGAATACGATTTAATTAAGCTGTGCCTAAAGAGTCTAACACGTTATTATTTTTTGAGAAGGCCATAAGATTCACTAAACGGCCTAGCCTGAATTCTAAATATTATGATTAGTTGTTGAGGGCCCCGCAATTTGCATCTTTTATTTGGCGAGGCTCGTCTCATTATTTAAAAAAAAAGGATATCCTAAAGTGACTACATTTCTGTTATATAGGTCTCTAAATAAAAGAAAAGACCCAACTTACTTGTTGAAACAACTACCTACTAAATATCTACTATGTTTAACGAATCCGAATTTTGTTCGATTACCTAATTGGTTGTTTATGAGATAAGAATTACCTTGTGCCTTGTTTTTGAGGACTGAATGAGCTTCGTTAATTTGCCAAGCAAGATTGCAAGTAAACTAATAACACATACCGAATTTACATTAAACAACCCTCGAATTTGACTTTTAAAATTAACTCATTTAGGCTAGATAAATGAAATCGGCTATTTACTAAGAAAACCACTACTAATTGAATTCAAAATGCCTATTAGTTTTCCTCAAAAGTCAACGCATTATTTCGAAACTATGAATCTATATTGAAGCCCATGTCGAACCTATATAGGAACGAGTAATCTAACAAGAGGATTGGCGTGCATCATCACCCTGTTAGCGTAACGCTGCACGAGAACTAGTTTAGGGTACAATTATCTTGAAATTAAATGGAAACAAATATGACAGGTTTAACAGTTTAGAGATCTAAACAAAACACGTACAGACGCTTGCTACGATTCTATGTTATAATGTCGTAACTAAAACAAGACCTGATGGTTGGGTGCATTAAAACACATCTGATATAACAAACAAATACTATCTAATAGTTCATCTCAGATCAGAATGTATGTTATTTCATACAGAGTATTTGCAGTTTGAATTTAAACAAATACAGGCTGAACTAACATTCGACCTATTTGAACACAAGTACTATGCAGTAAACAACCATTTGTTCCTTTATTTCTGCTTCCAACTTCAAACTTTCAACAACATATGGTTTCAGCAATTGTGTACCTGGAAGTGTGTTACAATTGAAGAAAGAAGAGGAGTCAGCAAAGTAACGATGGCAACAAATGCAGCAGCAGTAACAGCAGGTAACCAATAGAACAAAATCCCAGTGCAAGATGTAGTTTAAAGCCAATGGAGAAATGGCAGAATGAAGCAAATTCCCAGTGGTATGGAAACTGAATTTAGGCAGAATAGATCCCGAAATGAACTGATGCTACACACAACTAGTAATCTCAAACAGGACTCAGAAGAAAATCAATATGGGACAGGCAAATCCAGACCCGTGAGAATCAAGACAAAGATAAAAATGCAGTTCCTCTTTTCTGTGTTATGCCTCTCTCTATCTATTTCTGTCTTTGTGTGTGTATATTATCCAATCTAATATCCAGAAACCTGAGTTTTAAGCCTAAAAATCTGCCTGCCTTTTCTTCTTTCAAAATTTGTTTTCAAAATCAATCCAGTTCCCTCCCAATCTCTCTCTGTCTGTGTGTGTCTATCTGTCTATATCTGTCCTCCCAGGTTTGTATGCCTGTCTATCCCCCTCTCTGCCCAGCCCCTCTTCTTTCCTTTATAAGCCTAAAATCTGCCCTTTAACAGCCTGTTAGACAATCACAGTACCCTCCCATGTGCTGCCTTTCTTTTCAGTTTCCACTTAACAATTAAAATAAAAACAAACTCCCATGATATTCCCTGGCAGACTCACTTTTGAGTAATGTTTATTATTTCTGAAACTAAAGTAGAGTATGGGCAGCAGAATATAGTCTGACAGCATATGCTGTCAAACTATTTTAATTCAAACAGGGCCTTTATGCACATGTTGTGCACAAGTGCACATGCCATCAATTCAGATTACAATTACAGCCTACACCTCTGAAATCAAATTAGCAATTATAAGTAACTAAACTTAGTTCCTAATCGATTCAGGCAATGCTTAGCAAAAACAAGTCAATTTGTTATTGTTCAGACAACTGAAACTAATTGACGACACATGTCGACTCGACTATATCAAACATAACATGTATAATTGTAGCCAAAATCAGACATTTAACAATATCAAGCACATGATTTGAATTGTACTGACTAAGCAGAATTGTTACTCAAGGAATCAGTTAATCAGTTCAAATTTGAAATTCAGCTAATTGCACAACACATACATACATACACATTATCAGAACAAATAGAAGAAGGACTCAAAACACCGAGGTTCAGGCAAAGTGGACAGGATACAGTTGATAAAATTCGAAACAAATTACACAAAATATGAACAGACCTTGAAACCACACACGTAATGAATAACAAGGAGAAAACAAACTTACCTTAGAAGCTTTGAAAGAAGAAACAGAAAATCAGCATTGTGTTTGAACAAACCCTTTTTAAGGTCGAACGGACTCTAATCTAAGTGTTTCTTAGATGAGAAACACTTCGATTAAGGTCCATTAGACCCTAATCTCTTGGCTTGAGCAGGCACAGACCAGGCTTGGGGTTTCTAGGGTTCGTGGATGGTAGATTTGGGATTTGGGCTTCCATGGGTAGATTCGGACCAAATCAAGCATGGTTTGGTCACGAGGGGGGTCTGGGGACTATCTGGTACGAAACTGGGGTGCATCGGTGTGGATCGAGTTTTTTGCTCGAATCTTCATTCGAAGATTCGAGAACCTAGAGGATGATTCGACCTAAACGGTCAACAGATTCATGTTCAGGGTGTCAAGGTGGTCCTAGGGTGTTAAGGTGAAGGTCACCGGCGTTCATACCGCCGGGATTAATGGCGAGGAATAAGGGGGCGGCTAGGGTTTCGTGGGGAAGGGGATGAGGACGAAGGCTGGGGTATTGGATAGGGGGGCAGGGTATGGTTGGAAACTTATATATGAGATGGGTGGGGTTGATCTCAGCCGTTGGATGAGGCGAAATGGAAGGCTCAGATCTTTCATCTGATGAGGAAACGGTGTCGTTTCTCATTCAGGGTTTGGGGGTTGGTTTGGGTAAGACGGGTCGGGTTAGTTCATGGGTATGGGAATGTGATCTAGGCCGTTGATCAATCTGAGATCAACGGCCCAGATTAGATCAGGTTAAAACGGTGTCGTTTGAACGCTTTTGGAGTAGGCTGGTCTGGACCGGGTCACACAGAGGTTTTGGATTTGAATTTTGGGCCTTGAAATAAAAGTGAAAATAAGCCCAACTGATTTTCAGTTTAGGGTTTAAAACCCTAATGCTGATTAAAGGAAAAAGTTCAGTTTAAGGTTTAAAACCCTAATGCTGATTAAAGGAAAAAGTTCAGTTTAGGGTTTAAAACCCTAATGCTGACTGAAAGGGAAAGGTTCAGTTTAGGGTTTAAAACCCTAATGCTGACTGAAAGGGAAAAGTTCAGTTTAGGGTTTAAAACCCTAATGCTGACTGAAAGGAAAAGTTCAGTTTAGGGTTTAAAACCCTAATGCTGACTGGAAGGAAAAGCTCAGTTTAGGGTTTAAAACCCTAATGCTGGCTGAATGGAAAAAGTTCAGTTTAGGGTTTAAAACCCTAAGGCTGATTAAAGGAAAAAGTTCAGTTTAGGGTTTAAAACCCTAATGCTGACTGAAAGGGAAAGGTTCAGTTTAGGGTTTAAAACCCTAATGCTGACTGAAAGGGAAAAGTTCAGTTTAGGGTTTAAAACCCTAATGCTGACTGAAAGGAAAAGTTCAGTTTAGGGTTTAAAACCCTAATGCTGACTGGAAGGAAAAGCTCAGTTTAGGGTTTAAAACCCTAATGCTGGCTGAATGGAAAAAGTTCAGTTTAGGGTTTAAAACCCTAAGGCTGATTAAAGGAAAAAGTTCAGTTCAGGGTTTAAAACCCTAATGCTGACTAAAGGAAAGAGTTCAGTTTAGGGTTTAAAACCCTAATGCTGACATGCATGGAAAAAGCTCAGTTTAGGGTTTAAAACCCTAATGCTGGCTGAATGGAAAGAGTTCAGTTTAGGGTTTAAAACCCTAATGCTGACTAAATGGAAAAGTTCAGTTCAAGGTTTAAAACCCTGATGCTGATCAAAGGAAAAAGTTCAGTTCAGGGTTTAAAACCCCAATGCTGACTGAAAGGAAAAATTCAGTTTAGGGTTTAAAACCCTAATGCTGACTGGAAGGAAAAGCTCAGTTTAGGGTTTAAAACCCTAATGCTGGCTGAATGGAAAAAGTTCAGTTTAGGGTTTAAAACCCTAATGCTGACTGAAAGGAAAAAGTTCAGTTCAGGGTTTAAAACCCTAATGTTGACTACATGGAAAAGCTCAGTTTAGGGTTTAAAACCCTAATGCTGGCTGAATGAAAAAGTTCAGTTTAGGGTTTAAAACCCTAATGCTGACTGCATGGAAAAGCTCAGTTTAAGGTTTAAAACCCTAATGCTGGCTGAATGGAAAAAGTTCAGTTTAGGGTTTAAAACCCTAATGCTGACTAAAGGGAAAATTCAGTTTAGGGTTTAAAACCCTAATGCTGACTGCATGGAAAAGCTCAGTTTAGGGTTTAAAACCCTAATGCTGGCTGAATGGAAAAAGTTCAGTTTAGGGTTTAAAACCCTAATGCTGACTAATGGAAAAGCTCAGTTTAGGGTTTAAAACCCTAATGCTGGCTGAATGGAAAAAGTTCAGTTTAGGGTTTAAATCCCTAATGCTGACTAATGGAAAAGTTCAGCTTAGGGTTTAAAACCCTAATGCTGATAGCATGGAAAAGCTCAGTTTAGGGTTTAAAACCCTAATGCTAGCTGAAATGAAAAAGTTCAGTTTAGGGTTTAAAACCCTAATGCTGATTAAAAGGAAAAATTCAGTTTAGGGTTTAAAACCCTAATGCTGATTAAAAGAAAAAGTTCAGTTGAGGGTTTAAAACCCTAATGCTGACTAAAGGAAAGAGTTCAGTTTAGGGTTTAAAACCCTAATGCTGACATGCATGGAAAAAGCTCAGTTTAGGGTTTAAAACCCTAATGCTGGCTGAATGGAAAAAGTTCAGTTTAGGGTTTAAAACCCTAAGGTTGATTAAAGGAAAAAGTTCAGTTCAGGGTTTAAAACCCTAATGCTGACTAAAGGAAAGAGTTCAGTTTAGGGTTTAAAACCCTAATGCTGACATGCATGGAAAAAGCTCAATTTAGGGTTTAAAACCCTAATGCTGGCTGAATGGAAAAAATTCAGTTTAGGGTTTTGAAACCCTAATGCTGACTAAAGGGAAAATTCAGTTTAGGGTTTAAAACCCTAATGCTGACTGGCTGGGAACAAAATTCGAGAACAACAACTAACCTCTTTTTTTTGAATTTTCTTGTTTTAGTAGAAGATAAAAGGGAGTTTCGTGGAAACTTACCTTTCGAGTGAATTCCTTATTGCCGAAATGTTTCTTGTACCCATGTACCTTTTTCTTTGGGCGACGCCTGCTTCTTGCACGGTTGTCTTAGATTAAACCTGTTTCAACTTTTCAGACAAAGAACAATTGTTAGTTCGGAAATGACGGTCGGTTTGGTGATATTGATCGTTCCCGATTGCTTTGTTTCGTCTTCATTTCTGTTGCGAAGTCCCGCCATTGATTTGATTCATATGTCGAAACCCTTTAGACTGCTCAGGCTTACATTTCCAGATTCTGTGATGATCTGCCTCGTAAGGCTCTTTTCTTTTCTCTCTTTTTTTGTCCCGTTTTGCTTGGAGGTTCTCAACGGGGATTTTATTGGAGGTATTCTGTGGGGATTTGTACAAAAGGAAGCCCTGTGGGGGAATATTTACAAAGTGGATTCTTTGTGTGGATTTTTGTACAATGGGGCATGCTGGGGATTTGTTTCGAAGCGGGCTTTCTAGGATTTGTTGGGGTAAGCTTGTTGGGGAATTTTTACAAAGGGACTCGCTGGGGATGTGCTGGGGAAATTCCAACGGGGATTTTTTTTTATATACCTTGGAGAGACTCTGTGGAGGATTGTACAAGGGGAGACTCTGTGGGGATTCATCCGAAGGCGGACTGCTGGGGGAAATTTCTCTTTTTCCTCTTTACTTCGAACGCCATCAAACATCATGATTCATCAAGTTTGGACAGACGTACCAACGAAACGGGGTGTTTTCCTTCATGAAACGGAACTCCGTGAAAACAAACCTGCCACCTGCCCTTTCCGGTGTATCCTGAACTTGGGGTTAAAACATAAAAGGGATTCAAAGAGGAACAAAGAAAGGAGAAAACAAATTTCAGGAAGGGAGTGTCCCTTTTGGGACGAGAAAGACTTATCTGAGGAAGATAACGCTGGCTTTAAATGACATGACATGCTCTTTGGATTGGACGTCTGACCTTCCATGAACTTGCGTTTCTCCGAACCAGAACGGATCTGTGATTCCAAACCGGTGGAACTTTGCCGAGACCTCCTTGGGGTGGAGTCATTCTTTTCGGCCAACAGCGCCCTTTGCGGGTTTTCGCCGGCTGACCTCTCTCATTTCTCTTCCTGTAATCGCTTGATAGCACTCTTTGTAAGTTTTTACTAAACAAGCTCTCTCATTTTGGTTTCTCTACTCCCGTCGCCTCGTGGTGCCCGAAGGTTTTCACCGACGAGACTCTCTCATTTTATCTCTCTCAATTCAGAGTGTGCTGGTCTCCATTTGTGACGCTTATTGGTTTCCCACTATCTTTGGTAATTGATTTGAAGGCTTGTGCTTGGTAAAGAGAGGTAGATGATACTAACTTCCAAACTGCTCGACGTGCCTCGGTTTCAATTTTAGGGTGAATGAGATTTTATTGTTGGTGTGACTGAACCTCAGGGAGAGGCTGCCTACGTATCCTTTCGGAATCAAGTCAAACGTAGTTCAGGCCTTTTTTTTGTTTTGTTTATTTTTGTTTGTTTTGCTTTTTTTTTCTTTTTTTTTTCTGTTTTTTTTGTAACCGGCTCAAAGGCTTGTAGAGAGAGTTGATAGTGAGAATAAAATCTTCAGCATTTCAAATGTGTCAGGATCGCTGGGGCGTCACTCAGACATAGTATCTTTTTACTGCGTCCGCATTCACTGCTGTTTCGGGATCATTTCCTTCAATGTCACCTAGGTACAATGCTCCTCTTGGCAATATCTTCCTGATGATGTATGGGCCCTTCCAGTTTGGAGCAAATTTCCCTTTTGCTTCATGGTGATGGGGCAGAATGCGCCTCAGTACCAGTTGACCTACTTCGAAATTACTAGGTCTGACTTTCTTGTTGTAAGCACGGGCCATTCTTCGTTGGTACAACTGTCTGTGACAAACCGCGGCCATTCGTTTCTCATCAATCAAAGTCAACTGCTCCAATCGAGTCTTAACCCATTCGCTGTCCTCGATTTCTGCTTCAACAATGGTTCGAAGCGAAGGGATTTCTACTTCCGCTGGTATCACAGCCTCGGTCCCATAAACCAAAAGATAAGGAGTTGCTCCTACTGACGTGCGTACCGTAGTGCGATACCCCAATAATGCAAATGGTAACTGCTTATGCCACTGTCGGGACTTCTGGATCGTTTTCCTCAAAATCTTCTTGATGTTTTTGTTTGCCGCTTCTACAGCGCCATTGGCCTTTGGCCGATAAGGAGTAGAATTCCTATGCGTTATTTTGAATTGCTCGCATACATCTCCCATCAAGTGACTGTTCAAGTTTGCTGCGTTATCTGTAATAATAGTCGCAGGAATACCGAAACGACAGATAAGATTTGAGTGTACAAAATCCACTACAGCTTTTTTAGTGACCGACTTGAGAGTGACAACCTCTACCCATTTTGTGAAGTAGTCTATGGCAACCAATATAAACCTGTGTCCATTCGAAGCCTTTGGTTCGATTGGTCCAATGACGTCCATGCCCCAGGCGACAAATGGCCAAGGCGCAGACATGGGATGCAGTTCTGTGGGAGGTGCATGAATCAGATCACCGTGCACCTGACACTGATGACACTTCCGAACGAAGTTAAAGCAATCCTTTTCTATGGTTATCCAGTAATAACCTGCTCGAAGGATTTTCTTCGCTAAGTCATACCCGTTCATGTGAGGTCCGCACACACCTGCGTGTACTTCGTGCATGATCTTCCTCGCCTCCTCGGCGTCGACACATCTTAATGGGTTGAGGTCCGGGGTTCTCTTGTACAACAATTCACCGCTCAGAAAGAAACCACTTGCATGTCACCTAACGGTCCTCCTTTGATCTCCAGTAGCATGCTCGGGGTATTCTTGCGTTTTCAGGAACCTCTTGATGTCATGGTACCAAGGCTGCATATTTGATCCCGCCTCGATTACATTGCAGTAACCGTGTCTTTCCCTGATTTGGATTTCCAAAGGATCGACGTGGGCGTTGCCCGGGTAGGGTAGCATTGAAGCCAGAGTAGCAAGTGCGTCCACCGGTTCATTGTGACACCTCGGGATATACCTGAACTCTATTGATGTAAAACGCTTGCTGAGGTCCTTTACATGCTGTCGGTAAGGGATAAGTTTGACATCCCGAGTTTCCCATTCGCCTTGGACTTGCCGGATAATCAGGTCGGAATCTCCCATAATCAGTAAATCCCCGACATCCTGATCAATTTCCATATGCATGCCCATGATGCAGGCTTCATACTCAGCTGTATTGTTTGTGCAAAAGAAACGCAGTCTGGCTGTGGCGGGGTAATGTTGACCAGAAGGCAAAATCAAAATTGCCCCAATCCCTACACCTTTGGCATTCACGGCTCCATCAAAGAACATCTTCCAAACATGAGCGTCCTCTGAGACCACTTCTACAGTATTTACCTCTTCATCTGGAAAGTAGGTACTCAATGGCTGGTATTCCTCATCGACCGGATTTTCGGCCAAATGATCTGCTAGCGCCTGGGCTTTCATTGCCGTGCGAGTGACATAGACTATGTCGAATTCAGTAAGCAAGATTTGCCACTTGGCCAGTCTTCCAGTAGGCATCGGTTTCTGAAATATATACTTTAAAGGATCCAACCTGCTTATGAGGAACGTAGTGTGGGCTTGGAGATAATGTCTCAGCTTTTGAGCAACCCACGTGAGAGCGCAACATGTCCTTTCCAGCAGAGTGTATTTGGCCTCGTAGCCGGTGAATTTCTTGCTCAAGTAGTAGATTGCTTGCTCTTTCTTTCCGGTTATGTCGTGTTGCCCAAGGACGCAACCGAAAGAGTTCTCCAAGACTGTCAGATACAAGAAAAGTGGCCTCCCTGGTTCTGGAGGGACCAAGACTGGGGGATTCGAAAGGTATTCTTTGACTTTATCAAAGGCTTCTTGACACTCAGTTGTCCATTTAATCGCCGCATCTTTCCTTAACAGCTTGAATATGGGCTCACACGTGCTTGTCAGCTGGGCAATAAACCGACTGATGTAGTTCAACCTGCCCAACAGACTCATCACGTCTTTCTTTGTTCTCGGGGGAGGCAGATCTTTGATGGATTTTATCTTAGTTGGATCTAGCTCGATACCTCTCCTGCTTACGATGAAGCCCAAAAGTTTGCCTGACGGAACTCCGAAAGCACACTTGGCTGGGTTTAGCTTCAAGTCATACTTCCTTAGTCTCTCGAAGAATTTCCTCAAGTCTTGGATGTGATTATCCTGCGTCCTGGACTTGACTATCACGTCGTCCACGTACACCTTTATTTCCTGATGCATCATGTCATGAAAAATGGCAGTCATGGCCCTCATGTAAGTAGCCCCAGCATTCTTCAAACCAAATGGCATGACCCGATAACAGTAGGTGCCCCAAGGCGTGGTGAAGGCAGTTTTCTCGGCATCCTCTTCATCCATCAATACCTGATGATACCCAGCGTAACAATCTACGAAAGACTGTATCTCGTGTTTGGCGCAATTATCAACGAGGATGTGGATGTTGGGTAGTGGGAAATTATCTTTGGGACTTGCTCTATTCAAATCTCGGTAATCTACACATACCCGAGTCTTCCCGTCCTTTTTCGGTACCGGAACCACATTCGCCAACCATGTTGTATATTGGACTACCCGAATCACTCCCGTTTTCAGTTGTTTAGTGATCTCCTCTTTGATCTTGTCGCTGACCTCAGTTTTGAACTTTCGTTGCTTTTGTTGAACTGGAGGACAATCAGGATGAATCGGCAATTTGTGAACCACTAGATCAACACCTAGACCCGGCATGTCATCATATGACCAAGTAAACACGTCTTTAAATTCAAAAAGAAGTTGAATTATCGCATCTCGCGTTTTCTTGTCCGTGTGAATGCTTATCTTGGTCTCCCGGATTTCCTCCGGGGTTCCTAAATTTACCGGTTCAGTGTCATTCAGATTTGGCTTAGGTTTATTCTCGAAATGTTCCAAATCTCGGTTTATTTCCCTAAAAGCCTCTTCTTCGTCATATTCTGGTTCCGAGTTCATTAATTCGCAGTTAAATAGCTCGTTGTGATCTGGGCGTGAAGTCCGCAAGCATGTCATATTTAAAGCCGCATTATTATAACTGAAAGGAAAGATAAAAGGAAAAATAACAAAAATCAGAACAAAAGAAAGAATGGGAAAGCAATGATGATTTTTTTTTCCATTTTCTTTGGAAAGTTGGAAGACAACAATGTTTACAACTCAGGAATTCAAAACAACAATTGAAAAGAAGAAAACGTTCAAGTTATGTCCTGGAGACAACTTGTGACACAGGAAAGGTGGCAGGACAGGTCTACCCGGACTTCCGTCTAGTCGGGAATGGCGTGGCCTCCTAGTTTTGAAGTTTGGCGTTCGGCCCCACGTACATCATCTCAGCAGTGCTTGTGCCTTCACCTGGTTGAACCATGTGGACCTCGTAGAGCATCTCTCTCATCGTCCCACATATCTCCTCGACCTCCTCAGCTGTGAAGACCTCATCATCTTCTTCTTCGGCGTACCTTGGCTTGATGAAAGTTGCATATAAATCCGGCAGTGGTCGAGGTAACTTCCAACCCTCATTTTTCTTTTTCTTTGCCCATTCTTCGTTTGCTGGAGTGGGTTTGAAGCCTAGTCCAAAAGGTTTCTTGGTGACTGGCAAGGTAATGGGTTCTGTTATTCCCTGAAGGGTTCGTCCAAGCTCTTTCCCTGGCCTAAATCCGTGCCGGATCATCTCTTTGGCCACCATAACCGAGGCGTTAGACAAGAAAGGCTGGGGGCAGGGTATTCCCTCTTCGTGCTGCTCTGCCAGTACAATCTTGAAAGCTTGATAGACCGTATGTTCGCTCCCTTCTCTCGGTTCAAGATATGGGATGGATGGGTCCCGATAGATAGCGTGCTCATCTTCTCCATGGACCACGATCTCTCGGTCTTTGTACTCAAACTTCACCATCTGGTGAAGAGTGGAAGGCACAACTCCTGCCGCATGGATCCAAGGTCTGCCGAGGAGGAAATTGTAGGATGTGTCCATGTCGAGCACCTGGAAGGTTACTTCAAACTCGACTGGTCCTATGACCAACAACAGGTCTATTTCCCCCATGGTATCTCTCTTGATGCCGTCGAAAGCTCTTACGCAGACATTGTTGGGTCGGATTCTTCCGGTCCCAATTTCCATTCTTTGTAGCGTGGAGAGCGGGCAAATGTCAACACCTGAGCCTCCATCCAACATTACCCGCTTGACATAATAGTCTTCGCATTTAACTGTTAGATGCAAAGCCTTGTTGTGTGCCGCTCCTTCCGGGCGTAGATCGTTCTTGCTGAAAGAGATTTGGTTAACGGCGAAGAATCTTTCTGTCATTCGCTCCAGTTGTTCAACTGAGGTTTCAACTGGCACGTATGCTTCATTCAGGGTCTTCAGCAATATCTTTTGATGCTCGGCCGACCTCATCAACAATGATAGCATGGACACTTGCTCGGGGCACTTGCGCAATTGATCTATCACTTCATAATCCGGCATTTTCATTTGTTGGAAGAACACTTCCGCTTCTTCAATGCTCACAGGCTTCTTTGATGGGAAGCGCCTTTGTGTGGCGTTGCTCAGCTCTTGGGTATTTGAATACCTTCCAATGAAAGTATTTTCTGGAAGTTCTCCCGTGACCTCTTTACCTTTGTACATTACCAAAGTCTATTGATAATTCCACGGCACTGTGGACGGGTTGGTCATTGGATTTTGTGGCACGCGTCCGATAACCACTGGCTCATTCAGCCGAGGTGGTTGAATCGTCCCCCGGACCACATAGGCCCCTTTTGGCACGTACATAGGTTTTGCCTTTTTGATCCCGAAGTTCTGCGTCTTCTCAACTCGACCTCGTGGTATGTAAAGAATCCCATCCTTTACCGGTACCATTTTCTTCTCCACTTTCTTTTCAGGCTCGCTCTTTATAGCCTTGGCCTCCTCCCCCTTTTCTGGTTTCTGGTCTGTCTCGGGCCTCTTCCCCATGTCGACAATGGCAATTATGGCTTTCAGAGCAGGGTCGAACTCTTTGTCTTCACAAATCATTCCGATCAGTGGCCCATTATTGTGAGCAGGTAATGGATTGTTAGTTACATTCGGGATCTCCTCGTCTCTTAGCACTATTTTCCCTTGCTCTATCAAATTTTCGACCACTCTTTTCAACGACCAGCAGTCATTTGTATCATGTCCCTCGACTCCTGAATGATAGGTGCATCTGACTCCAGCTTTGTAAGAAGGTGACGTCGGGTTTTGCTTTGTTTGAGGGATTGGTTGCAAGAAACCCAACTGGACTAGCTTCGGGAACAAAGTTGAGTATGGTTCACCGATGGGCGTGAAAGTCCGCCTTCGGGGTGGCTCCTGAGGGCGGAAGTTATTCTGCGGGGGTTGTGGGTTATAGTGGTTGCGGTAAGGAGGCTGATTTCTGGGAGGTGGAGCTGGGCCTCGGTTGGCTTGTTGTGGTGGATGGGCGTAAGGCTGGGCATTCATGACCATATAAGGTTGATGAGCGCATGCCAAATTTGAGTGGGGGTAGTAGTGTTGTGGGGTTCTTTCCGGAAAACGGGGCCTGGGATGACGATACTCCCTTGCTTCCGAGGCTGCCATGGTCGTTTCTTCCTTCTTCTTCCCTCTTGTCATTCCTCCGGACCCGCTTTGGACGGCTTGGGAGGTCGCCCTTATGGCTGCTTGACTTAGAATCCTACCTGTTTTCAGACCATTTTCCACCATCTCTCCAATCTTGATCGCTTCCGCGAATGGCTTACCCATGGCTGACATCATGTTTTGGAAATAGTCAGACTCTTGAGCCTGGAGAAAGGTAGTGACCATTTCCACTTCATCCATGGGAGGCTTCACTCTTGACGCCTGTTCACGCCACTTAATAGCATATTCTCTGAAGCTTTCTGAAGGTTTCTTCTTCAAATTCGACAGAGAATTTCGGTCGGGCGCAATGTCGATGTTATACTGGAATTGTTTCACAAAATCTCTGGTGAGATCATCCCATATATGCCATCGAGACATTTCCTGGTCCATATACCATTCCGAGGCTATCCCTACTAGACTTTCCCCAAAATATGCCATTAGCAGTTCTTCTTTTCCGCCGGCTCCCCGCAATTGGTTGCAGTATTTCTTAAGATGTGCAATGGGGTCACCGTGCCCATCGTATTTCTCGAACTTTGGGGTCTTGAAACCCGCTGGCAGATGCACGTGAGGGAACATGCATAAGTCGGCGTAAGAGACGCTCTTCTGCCCGCTCAATCCTTGCATGTTTTTCAAACTTTGTTCAAGGCTTCTCATTCTCTTGGAAATCTCATTTTGTTCTGCAATTCTGGGGTTCTGATCCTGCCCGGGTGCAAGCTCGCACTGAGGCGGTGGAGGATTAGTGCTGGTAGTGAACCTAGTTGGTTCCATTGAGAATGATGGTGCTTGGAATGTAAAAGAGGATGAGTCAAAGCTTGGCTTATACGTGGCAGGCTATGCCGTAATCGGGCAAGGCGGTGCAGCAAAGATGTTCATGCTTGCATCGGTGGCTGACATTCGGGGATGAGGCTCAGAAGGCGATCCAGCAGAGAAGGCTTAGGTGGCTGGGTACTCGAATGGGGTAGCGGGATAATTTATGGGGACATTAGAAGTCCCACTTGACCTGGAGAATAATTCAGGGAATCCGGGCACGACACTTGGCGGCTCTTTCCCATTATTCCAGTCGTCCAGCATTTCCAACATGCGGAGCCGTAGGATTCCATTTTCCTCCGCAGTCGCGGATTCAGGTGTGAGGACGGCTGAGATCGAGCTCTCCTCGGAAACAGGGATTGTTTGCAATGGAATTTCTGAAGACATTTCCACACTTCCTTTTGACCTGGTGAAGTAAGTGTGAGTACTGCTTCTGGTCTTAACAACAGGTAGTTGAACACTTCTTCTTGACCTCGTGAAGTATGAGTGTGAGGCCAGACTTTCACCAAACCAACCGTCTTTTCCAAAAACCCTGGAATACTCAACGACAAACGCACGATTAATTTGCAGCAAATAACAGATAGTCAATCTCATGTTGGGCATGATGCACCTATACAGTTAAGTGGATTACTACATGTTTGCGACGAAAGCATGCGTCGTTCCGGCGTTCCTTTTTTAGGCTTCCCTTTTCTTATAATTTTTTTTTCTTTTGTTTTTCTTTTATATTTTTTTTTATTTTTACGGTAAAAATGCGACCGGATCCGATGAGGATTGCCTACGTATCACGATGCCTACGTGAATCAGATCATTACGTAGTTCGAAACACAAATGAAAGAAACACACCTTTTATTGTCGAAACAGTCTATTACAAAACTACATTTTGCAAAAGAAAGAGCAAACTTTAAAAATAAACCTAGACTCATCCTAGACTAAACAAACTGATGGGAAAAACAAGCAACAGATGCTAAGATACAGACTCGACTTATGAGTACATTATGGTTTTGACAATTTGTGTCCGCGGGGCATCGTTTGGCCTCGCCGCGGTCCTAGGTGTGAGATCCCTCTCAAGTTGCTCCAGCTCATGCATGGTCTGCTTGACATAACTCATTACTGCCGAGAGGACGGTAACGCTGGTCATGTTCTCACATCGTAGACATCGTCTGGTGATGGCATGGGCAATGGCATTGATCCTATCTCTGGTTTGCTTCTTCTCTATGAGTAGGCGTTTTATATGATCGCTACATATCTTGAACACCTGAGCATCCTGTATATGCTGATGTTTTAGTTGCCGTACTTCTAACTTCATCTGGGCCAACGAATCGTACCAGTATCTGCTCTCAATTTGGAAATCCTGGGCCTGATTAGCTGCTTTGATCTCAAGTGTAGCCATCTCTCTCTTTATTTTAGCAACAGTTTTCTCGTGATCGCCTTCCAATTGATTCAAGTGTCGGCGATGCTTATCTGCTCTTGTATCCCATTGTGCCCTGAGCTCTGCTATGATGTTTTTAGATTTCTCTAAATCCTCTTGACATTCCCTGACTTTGCCTTTTAGCCTTTTTATCAACTGCTCATCTGCTCGACGCCTTGGCTGCTTATCCGCATCTATCCTTGTCTGTTTGATCTGGGCTTTGAGCATTTCGTTTTCCTGAATCAACCTGTTTCGTTCTCCCAGATTGGAAGCAACTTGCACGTTGTGATCATATTTCAGGCTTTCCACTTGTCGCTTCAACCTGCTGATTTCGGTGCAATAGCCTCTTTCTTTTGCTAGCCAATCCCACTGTTTTTGCGATGTTTCAGCGAAATTCAGGATGTGGGGTCTCTTAGCCGGCCTTTCATGCTCAAGTTCCCTTCTATACCATGCCAGGTAACCTGGCGCCGTCTCCCCTTTGGCTCGATCCCGCACGCAAGTATCTGATTTCAAATATTGACACTCACTCCAGATTTGGCGAATTTTCGCTTCTGGAAACTGTCCGTTAGGACTTATCTCAACTGCTTGAGTGCTAAGATCTTCCTCATAAGGTACTGTCTGGCATCTTCCGAGCTGTCTCAAAACTCGGCAGGGTGCGTAAGGTTGAATGCTCTTAAGCCCTATCAGTAAGAAATGGGTTTTAGCTGCCGGCATATATATGACCTCGTCAACAGACAACCATCCCAGTGTCCATTGTATTTGGTTGGCAGTAAGAGCTTGAAAGAACGAGGTCCATGCCATGACTCCTTTGGGCAAACTAATCTCTTTGGTTCTCGTGTAAAATTCTTCTATGCAAGTCTTTTCCGGGGAACCATGGCTCAAAATCTCGGAATGATGGCAGAGGTGCTCGGTCATCCACATTTGTAGGAGCAAGTTACAACCTTCGAAGAAATTTCCTCCAGCTTTACAGGCTGTAAGAGCTCGAAAGATGTCAGATACCAACATAGGCACGAGAGTACTGTCACTTTGCGTGAGTAAAGTGCTGACGACCCCGGATATCTTCAAATCAATGTTTCCGTCTTTCCTTGGAAATACCAGAAGGCCCAGGAACATCATCATGAAGGCTACCCGTCTGTGTTTGTCCCACTTCTGACGAATACCTTTGCTGCACAGTTTGTTGATTGGATTATTGAATCCTCCCTCATGACCGTACCTATCATATATGAAGCATGGAGTACAAAAACCGGCAGCCAGATCCGGGTCGTGGACCGTTCTGGGTATCTTCAGTGAATCTAGGAACCGATGTACCGTGACAGCTCTTGGGGCGACCAAGTATTTTTGCCTCAACGGAAGTTCAGCATTTCCGATGTTCCCAACCATTTCTTCCAAAGTCGGGGTGAGTTCAAAATCAGAGAAATGGAAAACATTGTGCGCCGGGTCCCAGTAAGTGACTAAAGCTCTCATGATATCTCCCCGAGGCTGGATTTCCAACAAACCCACAAGACCTTTCAGATATTTCTTAACCTCATTTTGTCCTTCAACACCTAGATCATTCTACCATAGCCGTAACTTGACAGGGATTTTGGTCATTATTGAAAAATGTTCATTTTGCATCGTGCTCATCCTGCACATTTATTAAGGTGATTTTAACAAAATGACTTGACTCAAAAATATTTTACAAAGGGGATCAAGTTTTGAACACGGCCTTTAAGCACTTTGGGGACGAAGATTTTAAGGCTGTGTGGGTCAACTGGACAAAAATACTAAACAAGACCCAAAGGTGGCTGTTTATGCAAAGTCAGCCTTCCGGCGTCCCTTTCGGGAACATTCGGCTATTTATGACAAACCGCATCACCTGACTTATTTATGACTTTTTTATAGTTTTTCAAATTAGAAAACTCAAATATTGCCAACACGGCCTTTCAACGCCTCGGTGACGAAGATTTTAAGGCTGTGTGGGTCAACTGGATCAAACCTTGAAAAATGACTCAAAGGTGGCCGTTTATGCAAAGTCAGCCTTCCGGCGTCCCTTTCGGGAACATTCGGCTATTTATGACAAAACAACATCACCTGACTTATTTATGACTCTTTTAAAATTTGACACGTCTTTTTCTTTTTTTTTTCTTTTTATTTATTTATTGATTTTGGCTATTTTAGCAAAAATGGGGTTGAACCCGACGAGGGTTGCCTACGTATCTCACATCCGGTGAGAATCAAACCGGCATAGTTCGGTCCATCATGAATAGAGAAAATCAATTAAACCCAGAAAGCAAGAATATTTTTTTTATTATTTTCTTTCGAAAAGAGATAAAGACTAATTTTTTTTTTTAGGAAGTATTTAGACTATTAGTCTGAATTTATAAAAGAGATACTATGAGAGAAACAACATATTTTTTGAATGATGAATTTCCAAAAAAAAAATTTTTTTTTTACTTTTAAATAAATACCCTTTTTTTTAAAAAAAAAATAAAAATAAAAATTTTTATATGTTTTTTTTAATAAATCAAACTAAAAGACAACTTTTGGTTTTATTCTGTTTTTTTTTTAGAAAAATTCCGGCGAGGTTTTGACTCTACTTGGACATTGGTTTTATTTTTCCAAAATAAGTAATTATCTCCCTACGCTGCTATTTTTCTTCCTTTTTTTTAGAAACCGGTCAGCATGCGGAACCGAAGCAAATAAATGCGCAAAACAAATAGGATGCAGCATGGTGGTCTTTTCATTTCAGGTTGTCTGTCCTAGACGGACCCAACCCCTGTGTTGAGCCCCCTAAGTCAAATGCAACATGATGCAAATAAACGTTCCTACTAGGGATCCGGCATGAAGTTTCGTTATACTAGGTTTATACCCTGGGTATTTGTTCTAGATTGTGTACCCGAGCGGACAACTCGAGTCGAGGAGGGGGCTACGTACCGGGGACCCGCGAGATCGTCCGGCTTTGTAACTTGTCCGACCTCTTTCTTATTTCAGGTATTGACACTAACAGAATAGGGAGTCTCGACCAGCGAGCTTCTCCCCGGAGGTAAGAAGAGAAGGGTTTTGGCACAGTTTATATACAGTTCAGATAATATCAAAGCGGTAAAAGACAACATTTAGCACGTTATGCAAAACATGTAATAAAGATCAGATAATAAAGCCAAATATAACAATTATTCTAAGCTCGAATTCTTGAACCCTGAACCAGTGGTTCTGGGTCACATCCCCAGCAGAGTCGCTAGAGCTGTCACACCTCCTTTTTGCGCGCCCGCCCCGAAGGGTTAAATGCGCGAGGGAGTTTTTCCAATTTAAGTGACAATATTCGAAATGGGATTATTTATTTAATTCAGAGTCGCCACTTGGGAAAGGTTTGGCTTTTGGTGTCCCAAGTCACCGGTTTATCTTGAATCCCAAATCGAGGAAAATATTCGACTTTTCCAAATGAAGTCTGCGAACCAGAAATTCTAAGTAAGGAATTTTGTTGACCCGAGGGAAGGTGTTAGGCACCCTCAAATCCCGTGGTTCTAGCACGGTCGCTTAAATTGTTATAATGGCTAAATATCTGATTTAAATATATGTTATGACTTACGTGCTTTTATTAAGTTTAAACCGCTTTTATTATTATCATTGTATTTTTATAGAATTGCAACGTCGTGGGGATGCATCTCGAACCACGTCACAATCAATGCACCCGTGGTCGTCGACACATTTCGACTCCGTTGAGATTTGGATTTGGGTCACATCAATGTGCACCCGAATTCAAGAATATGATTTAATTAAGCCGCGCCTAAAGAGTCTAACGCGTTATTATTTTTTGAGAAGGCCATGAGATTCACTAAACGGCCTAGCCTGAATTCTAAATATTATGATTAGTTGTTGAGGGCCCCGCAATTTGCATCTTTTATTTGGCAAGGCTCGTCTCATTATTTTTAAAAAAAAGGATATCCTAAAGTGACTACATTTCTGTTATATAGGTCTCTAAATAAAATAAAAGACCCAACTTACTTGTTGAAACAACTACCTACTAAATATCTACTATGTTTAACGAATCCGAATTTTGTTCGATTACCTAATTGGTTGTTTATGAGATAAGAATTACCTTGTGCCTTGTTTTTGAGGACTGAATGAGCTTCGTTAATTTGCCAAGCAAGATTGCAAGCAAACTAATAACACATACCGAATTTACATTAAACAACCCTCGAATTTGACTTTTAAAATTAACTCATTTAGGCTAGATAAATGAAATCGGCTATTTACTAAGAAAACCACTACTAATTGAATTCAAAATGCCTATTAGTTTTCCTCAAAAGTCAACGCATTATTTCGAAACTATGAATCTATATTGAAGCCCATGTCGAACCTATATAGGAACGAGTAATCTAACAAGAGGATTGGCGTGCATCATCACCCTGTTAGCGTAACACTGCACGAGAACTAGTTTAGGGTACAATTATCTTGAAATTAAATGGAACCAAATATGACAGGTTTAACAGTTTAGAGATCTAAACAAAACACGTACAGACGCTTGCTACGATTCTATGTTATAATGTCGTAACTAAAACAAGACCTGATGGTTGGGTGCATTAAAACACATCTGATATAACAAACAAATACTATCTAATAGTTCATCTCAGATCAGAATGTATGTTATTTCATACAGAGTATTTGCAGTTTGAATTTAAACAAATACAGGCTAAACTAACATTCGACCTATTTGAACACAAGTACTATGCAGTAAACAGCCATTTGTTCCTTTATTTCTGCTTCCAACTTCAAACTTTCAACAACATATGGTTTCAGAAATTGTGTACCTGGAAGTGTGTTACAATTGAAGAAAGAAGAGGAGTCAGCAGAGTAACGATGGCAACAAATGCAGCAGCAGTAACAGCAGGTAACCAATAGAACAAAATCCCAGTGCAAGATGTAGTTTAAAGCCAATGGAGAAATGGCAGAATGAAGCAAATTCCCAGTGGTATGGAAACAGAATTTAGGCAGAATAGATCCCGAAATGAACTTGATGCTACACACAACTAGTAATCTCAAACAGGACTCAGAAGAAAATCAATATGGGACAGGCAAATCCAGACCCGTGAGAATCAAGACAAAGATAAAAATGCAGTTCCTCTTTTCTGTGTTATGCCTCTCTCTATCTATTTCTGTCTGTATGTGTGTATATTATCCAATCTAATATCCAGAAACCTGAGTTTTAAGCCTAAAAATCTGCCTGCCTTTTCTTCTTTCAAAATTTATTTTCAAAATCAATCCAGTTCCCTCCCAATCTCTCTCTGTCTGTGTGTGTCTATCTGTCCTCCCAGGTTTGTATGCCTGTCTATCCCCCTCTCTGCCCAGCCCCTCTTCTTTCCTTTATAAGCCTAAAATCTGCCCTTTAACAGCCTGTTAGACAATCACAGTACCCTCCCATGTGCTGCCTTTCTTTTCAGTTTCCACTTAACAATTAAAATAAAAACAAACTCCCATGATATTCCCTGGCAGACTCACTTTTGAGTAATGTTTATTATTTCTGAAACTAAAGTAGAGTATGAGCAGCAGAATATAGTCTGACAGCATATGCTGTCAAACTATTTTAATTCAAACAGGGCCTTTATGCACATGTTGTGCACAAGTGCACATGCCATCAAGTCAGATTACAATTACAGCCTACACCTCTGAAATCAAATTAGCAATTATAAGTAACTAAACTTAGTTCCTAATCGATTCAGGCAATGCTTAGCAAAAACAAGTCAATTTGTTATTGTTCAGACAGCTGAAACTAATTGACGACACATGTCGACTCGACTATATCAAACATAACATGTACAATTGTAGCCAAAATCAGACATTTAACAGTATCAAGCACATGATTTGAATTGTACTGACTAAGCAGAATTGTTACTCAAGGAATCAGTTAATCAGTTCAAATTTGAAATTCAGCTAATTGCACAACACATACATACATACACATTATCAGAACAAATGGCGAGGAATAAGGGGGCGGCTAGGGTTTCGTGGGGAAGGGGATGAGGACGAAGGCTGGGGTATTGGATAGGGGGGCAGGGTATGGTTGGAAACTTATATATGAGATGGGTGGGGTTGATCTCAGCCGTTGGATGAGGCGAAATGGAAGGCTCAGATCTTTCATCTGATGAGGAAACGGTGTCGTTTCTCATTCAGGGTTTGGGGGTTGGTTTGGGTAAGACGGGTCGGGTTAGTTCATGGGTATGGGAATGTGATCTAGGCCGTTGATCAATCTGAGATCAACGGCCCAGATTAGATCAGGTTAAAACGGTGTCGTTTGAACGCTTTTGGAGTAGGCTGGTCTGGACCGGGTCACACAGGGGTTTTGGATTTGAATTTTGGGCCTTGAATTAAAAGTGAAAATAAGCCCAACTGATTTTCAACCCAATTTTGCACTCTCTTTTATTATTATTTATTTTTTATTATTATATTTTATTTTAAAACAAAACCTAAGTAAATCAGAAATAAAATTAAATAGACACTTAATACAATTATTTGCACACACATATTAAAATATTTGAAGCAGGTAAAAATCAAAACAAAAATCACAGACAAAGATGCCTATTTATGGTTTTCTTATTTAACAACCGGATTACGGTTCCAATTACGCATGACACATACATTTTTTGTATTTTGTTTTGATAAGATAAAATGGGCAAAAATATCATAAATAATTAACAAAGTGCCATGTAAAATCCAAAAATTGTACATCAGGACCATTTGTTATTATTTTTTATTTCTTTTGGAGCGATTGTCGCGTAAGACAAAAATCACGTGCTCACAGAAGTTAATACAAGATACCCCATAATCATCCCAGAACCCGGTGTCACAAGTGCATGAGCATTTACTAGGAATGAAATAAAATACAGTAACTGTCCGGAATACAAGTAGATAGAAATGAAAATACAGTACTATACTCTGAAGGAGACTCTGCTGGCTACGGTCGTCTCAATAAATGCAACTCACCTAAGTCTCCGTATCAACCATGCCGCTATGCCCCTAGCCACACATAAACCTGTGCAATAAAAATGCACAACAAGTATATTATGAGTACAAAAACAACGTGTACCCAATGAGTATCCCGTCTAATCTCGAAGAAGTAGAGACGAGAGGTCGACTTCGACACTTACTAGTGGTCCAATAGTAATATATTATTAATGCGAGTAATCATGGGGTTATTAAGAACGGCAATAATTTCAAATAGGTCACGAACAAGTAAACGTTACTTTTTATATTAAAAATCTCTGGATTCATAATATATTAATTTTCAATTATCTCAAGCCAGGGAGGGCAAATATCAATATCGATAAATCTCAAAGCAAGCAATACAAGCATGTGCTAATCATGCTGAGGTCGTACGGCTTAATCCAACATAAATGTAAAATGTCCATTGCCGAGGGTCGAACGACGTGAACCATAGATGCATCTATTACCCCGCCCGCGAATCATACATGCGACGCAGGTACACATAGAAATACATGCTCAAACAGCAAATTAAGAATTTATCGAGAAACGTTTATCCAAATAAAAGTTCTCTTTTAGCGATTTAAGATAATGAAGTTTAATCCTTTTAGAAATTCATTTACCAATTCGATAAGATTTAAGCAATTCAACTGCCAACAAGATTACAGATATCCCAAGTATAGCACGCATTTGGGTCCTAGACTACCCGGACTTACACATAATAATAGCTACGCACGGACTCTCGTCACCTCGTGCATACGTAGCCCCCATAAATAGGAGCACATAACCAATTATATCACCTATGGGGACAATTCCCTCTTACAAGGTTAGAAATGAGACTCACCTCGCTCCGAAGATCCATAACCGGCATTCCACGCTCTTCCGAAGACTCGAATCGATGCACAATACTCCAAAACTAGCCAATAATTATGCAAATCCATTAATATATGTTCAATTGCTCATTACAGTCCAATTTATAACAATTCCTAACCCCGATCGAAAAATTGACAAAAGTGCCCTTGGGTCCACATGCCCGGATTTCAAAATTTTCCGAAGATAAAGTTTACCCATGAACTCACGAACTCAAATATATGCTTTACTCTCAATTTCATACCCAAAATCGTGGTCAAAAATTCAAAATGTCCATTTTCTAGTTTTTCCCCCAAATCCCAAGTTTCTACCAAATTTTCATGCTCAAATCCGAACAAAACCATGTATTTAACGTCTAATGAGTGGGAACAACTTACCTTGACAAAGATGAAGAAAATCTCTCTTCCGAAAGCTCCAAAATCATCCAACCCGAAGTGAAAATGGGTGGAAATGAACCAAAACTCGATTTTTAAAGTGAGCTCACTGCCTCCAGTCTTTACGCACCTGCGGTCTCTTGACCGCTTCTGCGTCCCGCAGGTGCGGACCAATTGCCACTTCTGCAGTGACCTGACCGCATCTGCGGGCCCAACCTTCACCCTTCACCACCGCATCTGCGTCCTTTTGGCCGCTTCTGCGGCTCCGCACCTGCGGCCAAAACTTCGCAGGTGCGGTTATACCAGATAGCAGTTGCTTCAGTCCTTCTTCAAATTCCAAATTTGATCCGTTAACCATTCGGAATCCACCCCAGGCCCCTGGGACCCCAACCAAACATACCAACCAGTCCCAAAATACATTACGGAGTTGCTCGAGGCCTCAAATCATATCAAACAATGCTAAAATCATGAATCGACCCCCAATCCAAGCTTAAGGAACTCTAGAATTTCAAACTTCTACATTCGATGACGAAACCTATCAAATCATGTCCGATTGACCTCAAATTTTGCACACAAGTTATATTTGACATTACGGACCTACTCCAACTTTCGGAATCGGATTCCGACCCCGATATCAAAAAGTCCACTTCTAGTCAAACTTCTCAAAAACCTTCAAATTTCTATCTTTAACCAAATGACTCCAAAATTACCTACGGACCTCCGAATTCACTTCCGATCGCTCTCCCAATACCAGAATCACCACATAGAGTTATTCCTAGACTTATAATCCCAAACGTACATCGATATCGCTGAAATGCACTTCAAGTCAAACTTATGAGATTCTTTCAAAAATGTCAACTTCCACAATAGGCGCCGAAACGTTCCCAGCTCTTCCAAAACCCAGTTCGGCCATACACCCAAGTCCGAAATCATCATACAAACCTGCTGGAACCTTCGAATCCCGATCCCGAGGTCGTTTACTCAAAAATTCGATATTAGTCAATTCTTTCAACTTAAAGCTTCCGAAATGAGAATTTTCTTTCCAAATACAACTTCGAACTTCCCGGAATTTAATTCCGACCGTGCACACAAGTCATAATACCTGAAGTGAAGCGCTCATGGCCTCAAACTACTGAACGATGCGCTAAAGCTCAAAACGTCCGGTCGGGTCGTTACAAAATGACTCCATTTAGTCCCTGGTACTTGACATAGATGAAAGGTAAAAATTTACCCGTACTCAGTTTTTTTAGTAAGATTTATCATAGTTATATTATAATTTTAGATGATAATTTTTTTTCTTTCAATTCACTTTGATTTAGTGAATAGAATTTTTCTTTTAACAAAATCTGGTTAATTTGTTCCTAGATTACTCAAGATTAAAGCAAAAGTCCATTACTCCACAGCTTTCTTGGTTAGACTTAGACATTATTTCTCCAAAAGTTGTGTCCAAATATTAAAATCTAGTCCACTTCCAAGTTCCAACTAACCAATATTAACTGCTCTTCCAATTCATGTGTAAAAATTAACAATAACAAAATAGTAGAAATAACTGGCATATTCCCTCACTATAGAATGCTAATTTTCTCCTCTTTTATTTAAAGGAAATTCTGGATTATTATTATATTGGTGCGTGTTATTCTTGCAGGGGACATGTATATATTTGTGACAATATTTTTTCTTCACTATTAAATGCTTAGTTAAACCTTTATGAGTTAAATAGTTTGTGGTCTAACTTTAAATTAATTAATTACAGGATTAAGTTATTTACAATAATATTTTATGAAACTATATATAGTAGTTTAATTGATTGTAGCATGTCATGTATCGTTTTATTCAAGTTATCTATCTACACTTACTATAGAATATAATGTATGCATTTAACTTTGAAGTAACTTAATTGTGTAAAAATATTATACTGTTAGTATACCGAAATTAATTACAAATTAAATTGGTTGTATTAAGATCTGTGATGACCCAAAATGTCATCTTTAAATTAATTCATCTCGGTGTTTTAAGACCTTGAAAAAAAAGCGCTATCAATAATTCCTCGACTTGCGTGCGTAGTCTGTAGAATTTTCCGGAAGGTTTTTGTATGAAAAATAGATTAAATTATGAATTAGAGCTGTAAAACTCAACTGAGTTGACTTCGGTCAACATTTTGAACAAACGAACCTGGATCCAAGTTTTGACCATTCCGGTAGTTTCGTATCGTGATTTTGGACTTGGTCATATGCCCGAAATCGAATTCGGAGGTCCCTAAATCAAATTATCGCCATTTAACGGAATCTAGAAATCTAAGGCTAAAGATTTCTTAAGTTTGACCGGAGATTTGACTTTTGAGCAAACGACCCTGGAATGGAATTTTGATGATTCAAATAATTTCGTATGGTGATTTTGGACTTAGGAGCATGTTCGGATTTGGATTTGAAAGTCTGTAGGACAATTCGGCGCATTTTGGCGAAAGTTGGAAAATAGAAGATTTTTGGAAAAGCTTGACCGAGAGTTGACTTTTTGATATCGGGGTCGGAATCCCGTTCTGAAAATTTTTGTAGCTTCGTTATGTCATTTATGACTTGTGTGCAAAATTTGAAGTCAATCGAACTTGCTTTGATAGGTTTTTGCATCGAATATAGAAGTTAGAAGAATTGAAAACTTATAATTCGATTCATGGCGCGATTCAAAATTTTAGTGTTGTTTAGCGTGGTTTAAATCCTCGACTAAGTTCGTATTGTATTCTGGGACATGTTGCCATATTTGGTTAGAGTCCCGAGGGGCTCAGGTGAGTTTCGGACCATTTTAGGCCAATTTAACTTGCTGGATTTTGACAGCAAAGTTCGAAAATTCTGATGCGAGGAGCATAATTTGAAAGCTTATATCTAGCAATCTATAAGGAATCTGAAAATGTACAAAACATGAAAGTTGTAGCCCTTGCATTCTAGTTTCCAGAAACTTTAACCATTAAGCATTTGGACATTTGTACAGAAAGTATGGTCGATTAAATAAGGGCTGGTAAAGTTGTTTTGAAATTTCCCAGAAATTTCTGATGCGAGGAGGCTACTTTGGAAGCTTATATCTCGAAATATATAAGGAATCCGAAAATATACAAAACATATGGGTTGTAGACCTTGGATTTTAGTTTCCATAAAGTTAAACCATTCGTCATTCGGATATGTGTACAGAAAGTTATGATCGATTGAATATTGCTGATAAAGCTATTTCTGGTGGACTTTTAGTGACGACTTTTAGTGACGAAAATGGACTTTTACTGATGGATGGGCAGAAACTTAAGGACCAAAAATGCTCATTTTCTTCATTTTCGTTTTGGGATTTTTGGAGCTCGGTTCTTGGGCGATTTTGAGGTGTTCTTCACGATTTCAACTCAAGTAAGTGTCTAAAGTGTTTATATTACATAAATCCATGGTTATTTTCATCATTTAGTTCAGATTTTAATGGAAGAAAATCAAGATTTTTGCAAAATCTTCCAAAAATATTATTTTTTGATTTGGAGGCCGAGTTGTTATCGGAATTTGATAAAATTTGTATGGGTGAACTCGTGGTTGAATGGGTTGTCGGATTTTGTGAGTTTTGTCGGGTTCCGAGACATGGGCCCCACAGGCGAATTTTTACTACAATTTTGATTTTTAATGGAAAATATAGAATTTCATATGGAATTAATTCCTATAATTTTTATTGACTGAATCGAATTGTTTATGACTAGATTTGAGAATTTCGAGCACGAATTCGCGAGGCAAAGGCTTGTTGGAATTTTGAATTGGTTGCAAAGCGGGGTAAGTGTTTGGTCTAACCTTAGCTTGAGGGATTAGGAGTTGTGTCCTATTTGTTATGTGTTGTTTGTTGAGTACGACGTATAAGCATGGTGACGAGTATCTATACGTTGGTGTCAAGCATGCCCGTGAGTCTTATACTTTGATTAATGTGACTCCGTTTCGTATTGTATATGCTCTATATGATAATTTCTATTGAGGAATATGAATTGTGGAAGTATTTTTGTTAATTGAACATGGTAGAGCGTTGGCTCAAGTTGAGAATTTAATTGTTGAACATTGTAGAGCATTGGCTCAAGTTGAGAATTGAATTGTTAAACATTGGCTCAAGTTGAGAATTGAATTGTTGAACATTGTAGAGCATTGGCTCAAGTTATGAATAGAATTGGGAAGTAAACGTGAAAGAAGAAAGGAGAGAGAGAATCATGATATTGTCTCCCTTGCCGGAATGTTATTGTTTTGATGTTGTTTTCCTTGCCGGGATTTTATTGTCTTACTATTGTTCCCTTACCGGGATTTTATTGTGATTTCATTTATTTCCTTGCCCTTACTTCTTGTGATTGTTGTTTGGATGAGGAAGAGTGTTAAAGCACAAAGGGTGATGGCGTGTATGATTTTGTGAGGAAGAGTGTAAAGCACGAAAGGTGATGCCGTGCCGCACGATGTACAATTCCGTGCTGATTATATTGATTTTATGGTGAGGAAGACTGTAAAGCACGAAGGGTGATGCCGTGCAGTTTATATTGATTCTTATGGTGAGGACGAGAGTAAAAACACGAAGGGTGATGCCGTGCACTTGTCCTTGATTTTTCCTGATTCTAATTGAGTTATGTTGTCCTGTATGTTTATTTACTGATTTTCCGTTATTACTTGATCTTATTTCGATGTTATAGATTCCCTTACCCTATTTGCCTTGTGTTTGTTGCTTGGGTGAGGAAGAGTGTAAAGCACGAAGGGTGATGCTGTGTATTGTTTTGGTGAGAGAGTGTTAAAGCACGAAGGGTGATGCCGTGTATTGTTTTGGTGAGAGAGTGTTAAAGCACGAAGGGTGATTGTCACACCTCCGTTTTACCTATACCCCGTAAAGGGCACGAATATAAGGGAGTTTTTCCAATTAAAGGACAATCGAAATGGGATTTATTGTTTTTTAAAAAATTCCAGAGTTGCCACTTGGGATAATTTTATAGTGTCCCAAGTCACCGGTTGAATCCCGAATCGAGGAAAAGCTTGACTCTGTTTAACAGTCCGCGAACCAGAAATCCGAGTAAGGAATTCTGTTAAACCGGGAGAAGGTGTTAGGCATTCTCGGGTTCCGTGGTTCTAGCACGATCGCTCAACTATTGTATTTGATTTTATCTGATTTTAGTTCATACTAGCCTATGTGCCGCTTATTCGTAAACCGCCTTTATCATTATATTTTAAAAGAATTGCAACGTTGTGGAAATGCATCTCGAACTACGTCGCAATCAATGCACCTATGGTTGTCAACACATTTCGATTCCGTTGAGATTTGGATTTGGGTCGCATCAATGTGCACCCGAGTTTAGGAATATAATTTTATTAAAGTCGTGCTTAAAGAGTCTAGTGTATTATTATTTTGGGGAAGACCGTGAAATTCGCTAAACGGCCCTCCCGAATTCATAGCGTTTTTTGAGGGCCCCGCATTTCGTATTTTATTTGGCGAGACTCGTCTCATCATTATATGAAAAGGCCAAACTAACAGAGACTACGATTTTTATTTTTATGTGTCTCTAAAGGCCATAATTTATTAGTTAACCAATCAATTATCATTAGAAGCACTCAAAAGGCCCAAACCTTAGGTCTATGATTCAGCAACCCAATGGGTTTCAGTCTGTTGGGCCCCAGTCCGATTCACAAGAAGCTTGAGCTTCAGGGCCCAAACATACGCCAGCTTTCAGTTCTTAATAACTAAATGATCAGCAATGGGTCTTGTGCTATTCTAGCAGGGTTTCACGTCACTGGGCCAAGGTGAGCCCAGAAATATGGTTCAAGTTGAAACAGGCCACAATACTAATTATGAACGAAATTGAATTTAAATGATCACCAGGCCACAGTCCTTTCACGTCGCTGGGATTAACATTTATACTACATTATTTGACATTCAAAACCGTCCAGGAATATGCAGCAACAATTCGATTTTTAGAAAACAAAACTGGAGATTTATCGTCAATTTCAGAATCCTAGTGGGACTGGACAGTAGCTTCCTTACTTATGAATCAACATGCTGAAACTCAAACTTGAATCCAACATTTAAACCAACATATTCATCTATGACCATGACCTACTTAATTTCAGATTGAGAACATGAAAATAACTAGTAGAAATTCTATCTAATTACAACTAATATGGACTTATTCTATGAAATTAACTGCAACTAGTATTTAACAGGGGTATGCATCATCTAATAGGGGCTAACTACAACTAGTAATTAACTCGAAAATAAACTCACCTGATTCTGATACATAACAGTTTACAGTCCCATTAATACATAACCAGTTTTAGTTCAATTATGCATTTCGAATTTGATAACAATGTACAACCACCAAACCATGACAAACTATCTAAAATATAACAAGCTAAAGATCTACAACAGAGAATTTGCTCCAATTTCATTTCATGTTGTCAACAGGGAATGATACATCGAAACAAGTTCAAAACGTGTAACTGGAAATCAGAATATCAAAGGAAGAAGGAGCAGTTAGCAACAACAGAACAAGCAACAGTGATTTGGAATTTCAAACAGCAGTTTCAACCCAGAAATGAATCAATGATCCAGGAAACTTTTCAAAACCAAAATAGCACCAATACAACCAGCAATGAACCCATTAATCCACACATTTGACGAATAACCCACAGCCAACTCAAATAAACCAACACCAATGCTCAAATAATTCCAAACACTTTCAGATTTCAACTATTGAATAGACATGGAAGAGTTCAAGCTGTTTTTGATTTCGAGATGAACTAGAAAGTTGAATAAAAGCTGGAATTCGAAAACAACCTGAAGAAAGCAATGAAACAGTGATTTTTTTTTGATTTTTGAATGTTTTGAACTTCAAGTTCAGATCTGAATAATCAGAGAGGAGTTTCCTTAGAAATTTTTCAGACCCCCCCAATGAAGGCATTGGGGTTGCCTTTTATAGGCAACAAATAAGGTAGAATGCTCTTCATGGCACTCATACATTTTCCCCCTTTTAATTTCAGATTTCCCCTATTAGTCCTTCAATTTCTGCCTTGTTTCTCAAGTTACTCCCCTAAGTTTACTGAAATCTACACTAAAGTCTTATTCTAGAAGGCCCTAGGGTGTTTTTTTTACCTATACAATACCTATACTACCCTTATCTTGATTTTGAAATTACTATTCTTAATACAACTACCCTTTTCCATGCCTAAATTACCCTTATTTTCTCCCTGAAATTACTACCCAAACAAGCTAAGCTTCAAACCCCTAACTCTGACTCAAACCCTCTGTTATCCTAACTACAAATCAATTATAGTTTCCCAAAAGAGTCCAATTCAACCTTAATCAGACCAAAACAAACTAAACTAATTAGAACTAGCTAGACGACTAATCAAACTGAAGCCAAACATGAACTAATTAGTAATTAACTAAAGGAACACCAGAAACTAATTTAAACAAAAACTTAGTAAAACTAATTAACAAATTATAAATCGAACTAAAATCAGGAATTGGAACATATTCAAACAAACAACTAGACTTAATCAAATTTGGATACAAGATTAGAGCAATATTGACAAAAATTAAAACGTAAATTAACTAGACATTTAAACAAGGAATTCACACATGTAGAAAATCAGAAAAGGAAAAATAAATTGAAGATAAAAGAAAACACCACTAAGAACTCACTGATAACACAGAACTCCGGCCAGTGGTTGCTTCTTCAAACCACCCGAAATTTCTGACCCGTAACATAAGAAAACACCTGGTTAGGGTTGTTAGGGTCCGAAATCATGGAGATCTTGCCTTAGGGTGTTTGGTCGAAAACCTTCGATTTGATATTCGAGCTTTTCCAGACAGATTCGAGAGACAAGGCCATGGGGGTTGGGTAGAGGAGGCCCAGACGGTCACATGGTGTTAATTTGGTGGTGATTGGGTTACTTTGTGTTTTGGCCAGAAAACTTTGATCAAAGATTCGATGAGCTAGGGCTGGATTTGAAGGAAACGGGTGGTAGATTCATGACGAGGGAGAAAAGGAGGTTTCATGGTGTTATTTTGGTGGTCGATGGCATAAGTGGTGTTCGCCGGCGGTGGGATTCCGGCGAAGTAACAGAGGGTACGAGGAAGATGAACTATGTTTTTTAGGGTTTGGGAATTTCGGACAATTATATCAAAATGGGGAAGGGGGTTCCTGGCCGTCGGATCAGAAGCTTTAATGGCCAGGATTTACTGTCCCCCAAACGACGTCGTTTGGAGGATTAATGAATTGGACCGGGTGGGAAGGGCTTGGACTGGGTCGAACTATATTGGGTATTTGGGCCTCAGTGAAATGAATTGGCATGACCCAAATGTGGGCAGCCCTTTCTCTATTTCTTTTTTTTTTCTTTTCCTTTTCATTTGTTTCTTTTATCTATATTTTTTGTATATTTTTGTATTTTTTTTTGATTTTATAAAATTGCAACAATTAAAAATAAAGTCTTAATATCTCACTAATTGATTTCTAAAATTATTTTAAAAACTATTTCGGGACGAATTCACAATTAAACAATTAAAAATATAAAAGTGAACTATTTTTGTTATTTTCTTCATATTTTGTCCTAAAACAAATTAACCCCTAATTAATACTAAAAATATGAAATTAAATCCTAAATGCAAATGCATATTTTGTATTTTCATATGAATTAGAATGCACATATAAATGCGACAATTAGCAGAAAATGACACCAAAATTCACAAAAATTATAAAACAATAAAGAAATTATTTTGTTTGAATTTCTGGGAATAATTTGCTTTGGGCAAAAATCACGTGCTCACAGTGATGCCGTGCACTTTCTGTTTGCTGTGTTTACTTGTTATTAACAATTCAAGTGTATTAACTATTTAGATCCCTTTACTGTTGTGATCCCTTGTGTTGGGATCCATAGTATTTACAATACCTTGCCTTATTTTTTTTTAATATGTTCAATACTTCAAATTGCAAGAATTGTTACATTTTTAACTCAATTGATTTCTCAACTAAAGTTTTCTTAAACCGTTTGAGGTTGTACTTTATTTAAAAAGGAATTTCTACTATGTTTTGATTTATTAATTTCTCGTATTAAAGGTAATGATTCCTTCGATATTGTACTTTAATTGAAAATGGTATTTTCTTTATCAAATGATTTCTAAAAATAACTTCATCTTTTCTTGATTGATTTCTTAATTGGGTTGGAAGTTGTACTCTACTTTATGTTAAGTGAATGAGGCTCCTTGAACATTCTTAATTGTATTGGGTTATGGAACCTATGAGCTGAGTAACATGAGAATATCGTTGTGCAATGTGAGATAGAAATACGTGGGCACAAGGTGCCTGGAAAAATATTATGGTTTTATTTAATGACACGTGAGTTGTCCGTACGGTTGTGACATAAATATGGGCACGAGGTGCCGTGAAAATATGAAAGTGGGTTGAGACCTATATTATTTATGATTATGAAATGAGGTGTCACAAGGTGACCTTTACTCGAAAGAATTATATTCGAAAGATGCTTATCTGAAAGATATTTATTTGAAGGAAATATATTCGAAATATATTTATTGAAAAGCATATTATCTTAGAGATTATTACTTGAAGGATTTATAGGCGAAAGATTTATATTTGAAGGACTTGATTAATTGATTGCACTTGTATTTATTATTTGTTGAGAAACATTTATGGTGTTCTTGTTGCCTGCTATTTATATCACTGGTTGATCATTGTTGCCATCATTGTTATATGCTTCCTATTATTTTTGTACGCTATATTGCACAGGTTTATTTGGTAGTCTGGTCCTAGCCTCGTCACTATTTCGCCGAGGTTAGAATAGGCACTTACCAGCACATGGGGTCGGTTGTGCTGATACTATACTCTGCACTCTTTTGTGCAGATCCCAGTGCTGTAGATTTCGGACCGCAGTGAGATTGATGTTTCTTGTTCATCAGGCGACCCGAGGTAGTCCTGCAAGCGCCCGCAGGCCTTGACGTCTCCTTCTATCTACTATTCCTGTTTCTTTCATGTATTTCCGGAGACAGTGTTGCATTTATTTCCTTCAGACCTTTATTTGTAGTACTCCTAGACAGTCTGTGAAGTTGTGACACCAGTCTTGGGTAGATTTGTTATGGATTGGTATTAGCAGTATTATTAAAACTTTACAATGCAATCTTCCGCTTATTCAATTCTGTTGTTATCTAATTGTTAGCTCTTAACTGTTATCAGATTAAAAATGGAAACAAGGTAAATAGTTCAGTTGGTTGGCTTGCCTACCTTTCACTAGTAGGCGCCATCACGACTCCCGAGGGCAGGAAATCCGGGTCGTGACAAGATCGATCCTGGTTTTTCGATGCTTTTTGTGCTAAAGTAGTTTTCTGATGGATGAACAATTAATTAATCAGCAACATGCACGCCAAACACTAGGTAAAAAAAAAACAACCAATAATAATTAATAATATTTAACAAAATAGGAATTATTTATTAGTCTGCAACTATTAGCCTTTAATGGAAGAAATGATATTTTAAAAGAGCTGTAATAATTGGCACATATTGGGCACATGACGAATCCATAGTTATGTGTTCATAGAAGCCAGAAATAGTTCATTTCTCATTTAAAAATTAGTTCATTTCTCCACTGATTAATTCAATGAAGAGGTAACATTTTTTAAAAAAATATTTTTGGAAACAGCATCGAAATTTAACTGTTTGTCCTCTCTTGAATTTTGAAGCATTAGTCAAATTATGCTCTTACTTTTGTATCTGCCATTAACAAATTTTGGTTAAACTCTTTCTAGTTGATTCTCTTGATGGTTTTTCTAATTAAACTTTAACTATTTTCAGAATTTTCTTTTCAATTTTAATTTTAGGGGAGGTGCGCCAATATTATAAATAGTAAGAAAGAAAATGAGAGGGTATCTGTGCTCGAGATAAAAGAAAAAATATAGTATCGAAACACTTCAAGCCTAATACGATTCATCAGAGAAGGAGTATATATGATATTTCATACTTAGGGTACACACACATTTTTTAGCTCGATATGAAATATCTCTAACAACAAATTTATGAGGTTTATTGGGACCAAATCAGACATTATGTGTCATGCGTTTGGGTTACAACAACATTTTGGAAATTCTGAACCGTACACTTAAAGTAGTATAAGGAAAATTACAATCACCTATATGGAAAATTCTAACTTGGTTTCATTTACGTTTACTTTAAATATTTTCGATGGATGATTAATTTTGATTCTTGGTCTATCCCTCGTTTTCCTTTCCAATGCAAAATGTGGAAGCTTATAGCTACATCACACGTTATCACAACTCACAACTATAAGTGCAACCAAGCCTTTTGAAACTAATAAAACTATTCTGAGCTCCTGACTTTAACAAAACTTTTTTAGGTGATAAAATTTTCTCATCTTCATCAAGAAAGATCGTTGTCCGATCGTTATCGTCAAATCCCCAAATATACATCTTTGCGCCTTAACCAATTCCCAATTGTAAAGGATGTAATAATTTAATTGTAGTTAGCATATTTGTAACTAGAGTTAGTTGTTAGTTAGAACTAGAGTTACAAGTTAGTTAAGTAGTATAAAAATAGAGATAACACTTACTTTGTATTAGTTTTGCCAGTAATGAAATACTTTTTAAAAATTTCCAATTCCTTCTTCTCTCGCATGAGTTCTCTCTTGTCCCCGCACATGTAATCATAGAATTTGACATGGTATCAGAGCTGTTTCTTGTGCAATTCTAGGGATTTCTCGTGCAATTGAAAGGGAAATCGAGAGAATTTGCACAATTTCTTCTGTTTTTCATCTATTGATCAACATTTGTTTGATATGTCGGAACCCTAATTCCGGCAATTTTTGCAAAAAACGAGCTAGAATTACACAAATTTTGGTCAATTTGCACTTATAACTTCATCGATTATGACGATTCTAGAGAATTCAAGCAGCGATACTTCTAGTGATGGAGCTGGTGGTGTGGTAGCTCTCGACCATAGTCATCCACTATATCTTCACCTTTCCGATGGACTGGGTTCTATGAATGTGGGCCTATTGCTGACAGGAATGGAGAACTATACACTATGGTGTAGGGCGATGAAAATTGCATTGTTAGGCAAAAACAAATTGTGTCTCGTGGACGGCACAACGAGCAAGAGTGATTTTGGTGTAGATTTGGATAAGTAATGGGATCGATGTGATGCAATAATGGCTTCCTAGTTAATGAGTAATGTTAGCAAGGACCTTGTGACTGGAGTCCTTTTCTCGTCAAATGCCCAGACCATTTGGGCAGAGCTTAGAAAACGTTTTGACAAAGTAAATGCCTCAAGAAGAAGCGAAGTTCACCTGTATGAAGCACCATTCAAGACTCAAGACCAAGTTTCAGAAGACTTAAAGATAGGAATCCTTGTAACTAGTAGCTGATAGGCTTAGTTAGTCTTTTTCAGTTATCATTTTTTTGTTGTAATGACAGGACCGCGGACCGGAACCTCAACGGAACGACACCTCGATCGGCTCCTCACCTCGGTACACTCTACCATCTCTCTCATTTCCGAACTACACGTGGCCTGATTCCTGTATAACCAAGGATATGTAGGCAGCTCAGATACCAGGGCTCGGTCACATCCCCTTTTTTTTTCCCTAGTGTGGTCCCTCCAAATAATGATCGGGTCAAAAACACGTCTAGTCGTTCTTTGTCGGAAAACTCTTCGTGTTTCCAGTCAAAGAGGGGCAGCTGTAAGCACGTGATTTTTGACCCTCCCCGAGGATTTTCACATTTTGTTAGCATAAATATGTAATTGGGTCTAATATAGCCATTTTAACTATTTTACTTTATTTCGTTGCAAAAAAAAAATTTCAAAAAATACATATATAAATTTTAGTTTATGTATTTATCATAAACTTGAAAAATACAAAATTGCACTTTATTTTTGTACTTTATATAATTTCGAAAATTACCAAAAAATATAGTTCTATTAATGTTTTATAGTCATTTTAATTTTGAAAAATACAAAAAAAATGTTACTTTATATTTTATCTTAATATTTAAAAAAAACGAAAATTACAAAAAAATAGTTTATTAATATTTTGTAGCTATTTTAAATCTTGAAAATTATTAAGAAAATAATAATATAGTTTGTTTTAAATAATTAGTCTTATTTTAGTAGCTATTTTGCTTACATAGGACTAGTTAAGCAACGTCGTTGTCCTATTCTCGGGTCCGGGCAAGAGAATAATATTCGGGTTCAAACTACCCGGTTTTAGGCCTAATTTTCGGACCTAGCCCATAATAAACCGAGTCCACGACACGTGGGGAACCCCACCACACGTGGGGGACATATGCCTTGAACCCCACCACGCGTGGGGCTCATTTTTCTGGGCAAACCCATTACAAAACACGGACAAAAGAATTGGGAAGGGAGGACTTTTTGAAAAATTGAAAAACGGACTGGAAAATATTTTGAGGGCACTATTCATCTTCTTCTTAAAGAAGAAGAGGAGAAACCCTATCAAGAAAAAACCCTACTTCCCCCACGTCCAAACCCACCGGCAAGCATCGTCGTCCCTGCCCCCTACTCCCTCGCGACCAACCAGTCCACCAAGCGTCAAACTCACCCAAAACCACCCGTCTCCTCCCAAACTCCAACCTATCAGTCCGTCAGCCTTCTCCCTCGACGTCTCACACAGTCGAACCACCGTGAAGCCTCCAATCTGGACTCCCTCGCGTCATCGCTGCCCTTGGAGCGCAGCGGCCCAAGCAGTCCAGTGAACGACCACCTCTAAAACAACCCTTCTAACGCCGAACCACCATAACTGGCCGGAAAACGAACCAGAAAACCCCATCGTCGACCTTACCACCAAACACCATAACCATCGTCATCATCTTCTTCGTCATTCAGCCCGTCGCCCCCCCTACTGCTGCTTCGTCGTTAGGGAGGCAGCTGTTGCTGCGTCGCCGCGCTGCCTAGCAGCTATCGCCACAGTCTTCTCCTTCGCGCCACTAGTTCCCTCCATAGCTGCCCTTTCCTCACATCCAAACGACCCCTCTGCTGCAGCTTCATGTACCAGTTGCTGCGTCGGAGATACAGCAGCAACCAACAATCTCGGATCATTGACAGTTTTGGGTCCGAGCTTTCTATTTCCATTGAGGTCGTCTTTGGTTCGTCGAGGTCCGATACGTCGAGGTGTCTGTCCGAGGTTCCGTCGTCATTCTTCGTTCAGAGAGGTCCGGCTTGAGTTCCGTCGGGATCACTGTTTGTCGTTCTAGGATTGTCGAGGTTCGAAGGTTGGTGTTCTTCGTCCTTTGTTTCATTTCATTCGTTTTGCATATTATGGGTCAAGGCAAAAAATAAAAATATTCGATATTTATGAATGTCAACAATGCAATGTTTTGTTGTTGTGTTAAGAATGTTTATTCTATGTTTAGTTGCTGAATGCTTAAAGTACAGGTGAGCATATGAACGAGGTTATTCTATTTTTCATTTTACCATGGATATTATTACCTGTTAGAATCGTTGTTTTTTTTGTTTAACCTCGGATGATTTCATTGGTAGAAAATCGTAGTTGCCTTAAGTTTGTCCTCAAATAAATAAAAAACGAGACTAGCTTCGCCAAATAAAAATGTACAGATTGCAAAGCCCTCACAAAATATATGTCTTAAATACTTAGATTCCGGGACGGGCCGTTTAGCAAATTTCACGGCCCTACCCCAAAATAAGAATGCGCTAGTTGCTTTAGGCGCGCCTTTAATAATATTATCTCCCTAAACTCGGGTGCACATTTATGTGACCCAAATCCAAATCTCAGCGGAGTTGAAATGTGTCTCTAAATCGCGGATACATTGATTGTAATGTGGTTCGAGATGCATGTCCATGACGTTGCAAATTCCTTTTAAAAAATAAGAATGAGATGAGCCTCGCCGAATAGAAACACAAATTGCGGGGCCCTCAGTAAATACTCGTTTGAAATTACTTAGAATTCAGGAGGGTCGTTTAGCGAATTTCACGGCCTCCGCAAAATAATAACGCGATAGTCTCTTTAGGCGCGTGTTTAATAATTTACTTTCTTAAGCTCGGGTGTGCATTTCATGCGACCCAAATCCAAATCTCAAAACATCAAATAAAATGCGTTCCGGATTGTGGGTGCATTTCATGTGACGCAGTCCAAAGACGTGTTTTAAGCGATGTTCACATTCTTGTAAAAACAATAATAATAAAGCGGTTAAAAGTTAAAATTTGCACATAAGTTCATATTCGTATAAAATCAGATAATCAAGCCAAATATAACAGTTGAGCGACCGTGCTAGAACCACGGAACTCGGGAATGCCTAACACCTTCTCTCGAGTTAACAGAATTCCTTATCCGGATTTCTGGTACGCAGACTGTAATATGGAGTCATTCTTTTCCTCGATTCGGGATTAAAATTGGTGACTTGGGACACCCTAAATCTCCCAAGTGGCGACTCTGAAATAAATAAACCAATCCCGTTTCGATTGTCCTTTAATTGGAAAAAACTCCCTTGCGCCCTAGCGGGTGCGGAAAAAGGAGGTGTGACAGCTCTGACGACTCTGCTGGGGAATGAAACCCAGAACCACTGGTTCAGGGTTAAGAATTCGAGCTTAAAATAATTGTTATTATTTGGCTTTATTTATTATCTGATTTTTACATGTTTGAGCCTAATGTGCTAAATGCTGCTTTTACTGCTTTGATATTACGTGAACTGTATATAAACTGTGCCGAAACCCCTATACTTTCTGAGTCTTCTAAATCATGAAGAAGGGCATACTTCGTATGACTTCTTTTCTGTATAGTGTCAAATCCCAATTTAGAACGAGGTTCGGATAAGTTGCTAAGCCGGTGAAGCTTCTGTATTCCCGGTAAGCTGCCCCCCCTCGGCTCGAGCTGTCCGCTCGGGTAAGCCAGGTCTAGAACAAATACCCAGGTTATGAACTTAGTATAACGAAGCCACATGCCGGATCCCTAGTAGGAACGTTTATTTGCATCATGTGCATTTGACTTAGGGGACTCAACACAGGGGTTGGGTCCGTCTAGGACAAGCAACCTGAAAATAATAGACCATCTTTGGCATCCTATGTGCTACATGTTGTATTTATGCAAGGGTGAATGGGTCATTTGGCGGACCAATGATATTTGCGGACAAATGACACTCCTTATCATGCTGATCACGTTAAATAAGAAAGTTGCACTATTTTTGATAAGCATGCCATTATGTTAATTAAGGACATGGGGAACATTGTGGAATTCAAGAAGCCTTGGTATTCCACATGTCCCCCACGCTTCATTTTTTGGGAAAAAGCACATGGGGAACATTTGTGGAATCCAAGAAGTCTTGGAATTCCCTATGTCCCCCATGCTTCACATGTTGGGAAAAACGCATGGGAAACAGTTGCGGAATCCAAGATGTCTTGGAAATCCTTATGTTTCCCATGCCACATTTTTGAAAAATAATAATAAACATAAAAAAAATATATACATATAAAAAAAAAAGCATGAAAATTCAAAAGATTTTGTATATTGTCATCATTTTCCACATATTAGAAAACCGTGAAAGAGTCCGAGTAGAGTCGTAGCTCTGCCGAAATTTTGAGAAAATGAAAAAAAAATGTGTCTTATTAAGTTTGTTTTATTAGCAAGTCTTGTTTTGAAAAATGTCAAAAAGTCCAATAAGTTTTATTATGTTATAAAAAAAAAGGGGAGTCGGGCGTTGAAAGTGGTTTTATTATTGCAAATATATATATATATATATAAAATCCAAAAGTTTTTCTTTATTTCCAAAAAATGTATATATATCTTTATCTGTTGCAAGAACATTGGTCTTGCCAAAAGTTTTTAGAATCCCAATTTTCAAAACAGATGATCCAAAAATATTTTCCATTATTGACTTCTTTAGAAAGTCTTTCTAATTGTTTTTCTAAAAAAAATAATATATATATATATATATATATATATATATATATATATATATATATATATATATA